>NC_142769.1:38932601-39245934 GCF_988280905.1 Pimephales promelas
ACCAGCACAAGTGCCAGTAAGAGGCGGTAGAGCTCTCGGCGAGGGGTAGGGCTGCCATACTGTCCACTGACAGCACCGACCTCCAGCAAACAGTGAGCCTGCTGCTGTAGACGCACACACAGAGGCACCACCAGGTCTTGGATCCTCTAAAAAGGGAGTGCGTGTTAAAAACACACTTTTCCGTACTTGTACGCAACATAAAAAGACATACAACAAATTGTTATGAACAAACCTTTTGCAGATCTTCCTTTAACAAAGTTCCACTGGTCAAAATGATCTGTCTTAATGCTGTAAAGGAATCATTCTTCATTAGCAAAAGCTATTTATTTCAACCAATAAAACTTGAAATTAACTGATCGTTACTGAGCTCTCACCCCGTAGAGCAGCAACGCATGTGTCTTGATTGGCTAGCACATCTCCTTTCCTCTGTAGTGACATTCCATCTCCTATTCCCTTAGTCCGACGAGGACCTGACTTGCCAGCAGAACCAATCAGGTCAGTCATTGATGACGGTTGTCCAGAACGAAGCTAGACAGCAGAAGACAGAGAAATAGGCTATAACTTAATGTAGTAAGCACAAAGATGGCCACCAGACACATTTGGGGGTGATGTTTTACATTATTTCAATTTAATACAACTTTAAAATATAATTTGACAATATGGTGTTCAAGAAACATTTATTTTCAATAACAAAAAACATTGCGCTGCTTTACATTTTTGTAAACCGTGAAACATTGATACTTTTCTCTCCTAATTCTTTGATGAATAGAAAGTTTTTAAAAAAAGCACTTACATGAAATAGAAATATTACTGTCACTTGATGAATTTAATGCATCCTTCCTCGATTAGAACTGTATCTTTATCGTTTTCGTTGGTTATTGTCCTATTTGTTAACGGGCCTTGATTGTTACTAATTACATTCCTTATGGTGTTTGATACAAACACCCTTAATCTTACCTTGACTGCTTCTGATCCTGGCGTGATGTCACCCATCAGATGAGTGAACAGTAACTCTGTGTGGGAGGGGCTTCCCTGAAGCAGTGAGACACCCCCTACTCTTACCCACAGTTCTATGATGCGGTACACGGCCACTCGCACTGCACTATGGGCAAAATATAACATCATACACGTTAAAAGCTTAAACACTTGACTAAAATAACAATGAGCATGCATACTTTGTGCTTCAATAACAGAAATTTAAGTGGAAAATTAAGTGTTTAAGCACTTGCAAAAGCACAAGCATTTAAGGTTTGTTTGTAATGGATGTACAAATAGTATGGTCTCATCTGACCACTTATTACCCAAGATGAATGTTAATACAAGGCGTAAAATGGTTTCATATTTCTGGTCATCAATGGTGTTTCCGTAATACCTGTAAGCTCTTTGCTGGCCCAGACTAGCCTCAGGCAGAGGCATCCATGCAGACAGAGATTGAGAGAAAAGCCTTGTGAGCACACTGCTATACTGGACCAGTCCACCTCCCACACTGTACCAAAAAAAATTAAATATATACTTCAGCTACTCCTGAACAGAAGTCATTTAACCAGCAATCAATTAAACAATTCATGCACTATAATATTAAATATTCAATTGCGTCAATAATTGTTAGGATCTCTCTTATGTTATACATTATTTTATGTTTACTTAACCAAAAACAGGCATTTAAATATGATATGCATTTAGACATGTCTCACAGTTTTAAGGCCCTATCTATTTGAGTGAAGTGCCAGATGCTGGGGTGTATGTGTTGGAGACATCCTCATTTGAAAGAAATGGTGTAAAAATAGTTGTTTACTTTAAGGATTAGGTTATATAATTTATAACTAGCTGTATATAAAAACACAAGTCTATTGAATGTCCCAATTTAAAAGAGTAGATTCATGCTTACGCCTTGATGAGAGCAGAGAGGAGCTCTAGAGTGTCGCTGTGTACAGAAGGTAAAACCAACAGCTTCAGACAGCCCTCTCCGGTTGGACTCTGAAACAAACTCCTTCTGTTAGTGTCCACACCAATGTTAAGCAAGTATAGTGAATCATATCATGAACAGCGACAACAATTTAATTTAGATGCATGAAAACAGAGAGATGCTTGAAGCCTTACAATACTCTTCGTGTTGACAGCCAAAGCTCGACACACCAAATTGAGAACATTCTGAACAGGCAGACGGACCGAAGACGCGGGATCAACACTACAAGAGGAAAGTAAAATATCTCAATATTATTCAAAACACAAAACTTTTTTACAAAAAAATCAGCATTTGAAATAAAACGAATTAAGCCACAGAGCAATAGCACAACCTAAGAGTGTGTTTAATAGCCAGACAAATAGCTTTGTAACGGTGATGGAGCTGAAGGATCAGAAGTGGATCTACATCATCCAGGGGAGCAAAAGGGAGTTCCACACCAGGACCTTCATACTGCACTGTCCCTTCTAAAAACATTGAGCACAGAATTAAAAAACAATTTTGTTTCTCTAAATACAACAAAAAACACTGACTGCAGCAACATACCCGTTTCTGTGCCCTGGTAAAACTGTCCCAGTATGCTATTGGCTGATGCTAGAAGGCTGTGCAGCTGATTGGTCCACCCCTCAGCCTTGTGTCCACCTCCCCCTCGTTCCAACAGCCCACCCAGACAGGGCAACCGGCCGTAACACTCACAAGCCACCTACCAATAATGAAAAAACAGAATTATGATGCAGAAGGTTTGATTCGACTACGGACAGTATCCTTTAATTTCCAGTATAACACTGAACAACTGGATGTAACCAACCTCTTGTACTTTAGGATTATCAGAGTCCATCTTAGAAAGGAAATACGCTCCAAGCTTTTCCTGTAAGGGACAATGTTAAGTTATCCAAAGTAACTGCATCAAAAAATAGGTATAATCAATGGATATACCGACCTTCAGAGATCCGCAAGCCCGTGGGTAGTAGATCATACACGCCATCATTCCTTTCATAGCAGCTAGGTGGCACTATGACAAAACAAAAAGTTTGCTTCCTTTAAAACTTTTTGCGACAACAAAATGTAACACTTCAGTAAACCGTACACGCTATCGATAAAAGTTTGTTGTTTGAAAGATATTTTTATGCTTTTTGAAAGTTGTCTGTCATGCCCATGATGCATTTATTTGAAACCAAAAAAACAGTAAACCAGTAATAGTGAGAAATATTACAATTTTTAAGTAACCGTTTTCTATTTTAATATATTTGATATGTGATGGCAAAGCTAAATTTTCAGCAGCTGTTACTCCAGTCTTCAGTGTCACATGATCATTCAGAAATCAATCTAACACAAGGATTTGCTGCTCAAACATTTATCATCAAGGTTGAAATCAGTTGTGCTGCTTAATATTTTAGTACAAACTGTGATGCATTTTTTACTTTAATGAATAAAAAGGTTTTTTTTTGTAATAGAAATCATTTATTTGAAAGAAACGTTTTGCAACATTGACTTTACAGTCACATATGATGAATTTAATATGTCCTTGTTGAATAACAAACTTTTGAATAGTGTATATATTTCCATAGAATAAACCAGCTTGGCATGAACTAGGTAATACAAAATACTATGCAACTAGGCAAGTTCAATATGATTCAAGACTACATTTGAAAGACCGCCCTATGGTGAAAATCAAGTTATGCATTTATATTTTATACGTCTATGTGGTGTTTTTTTTATTTGATTCAAGAAACGACAAAACACAGATCACTTTGGTCTTGTCAATTGAACCATTTGGCAACTTTTTAGTAAAGTGATTTCCATTCAGAATCTAATTGGCATCCATTTCGCCGTCTCATGCTCGTCATCCACACAAAACGTAACATTAACCAACTATTTGGCCAGCTCGCAAGCCCAATCAAGTTTGTATGGCGTGCCTGTTGTTTTGTTTCCGGTCTAGCTAGATCCGCTTGCGCATTGGTCGACGAAGCATCAAAACGTCCTCCTCGTGCGGCGCAAGCCATTGAAATGAATGGGTTTCATAGCGCAGTGCCACGTATGCTGCGTCCTGTTGCAAAAGCATATGAAAAAAAAACTAAACTTTGCTAGGCCAAAAAGACAGTTAATCGCGCAATAAAAAAAATTGACGCCAGTAATAATAACGCGTTTAACTGACAGCCCTAGTTTAAATATGTCCTTGTGGTTATCAAAAATGTGTTTTAAGGTATAAAATTTACTACAGGGTGAATTTAATGGATGTAAATCTACATGTGACAAGGACATGCATGCATATTACCTCCGATTTTAGGCTGAGCAGAGAGGTCAGAATGCCCAGGATGGAGTTGAGTCCCACCTCCCTTGCTAACTCTGGCAGCTGGGACGAGTACTGCAACAAGTCCTGCAGCACACTCACAGCAAGCTGCACAGTAGGGAGAGGGGACTGCGACTGTGTGTTTGAGAAGAACAGTAGATGCATTACTAAATCATACAGAACTAAAAATCCAAGACCTATAAAGTGGATCCAGGCAAGAGAGAAGAACAAGGCAAAAGTCTGAAGACATTTCTCACCTGAATGACCTGCTGCAGTGTTCGCAGCCATGAAAGGCAATGCTGTTGGAACACTTCACTTGAACTGTCCTTTACCAGCACAGACAGGAGACAAAGACCCTCAAACCTGAAACACATGTAATCAGAAAACCATAAAGTCAAGATTAAATGGGAGTAGCAAGAGATCTTTTCTTCCATATTGTTACGTACTTCTGAGAAACTATTGAAAAAGAAAGATATGTAAGGCAGGGACAGGTTATATCTATCAGTTGTTCCTTGAATGGAGACAGATCCTAAAGAGCTTTATTAGCTAGTTCATGGTTTCTAAATAAATGCAGTCAGGGATCATCCTGGAGCCTTTGATTGTTAGAAAGAGAATCCTACTTTTACATTTAATCATTTAGCAGGCAATTCTATCTAAAATGACAAGAATTCAGTACAACATGCAACATCATTCTAAGAAGCAGTAACTTAAGCATTTCAACAAAGCTTTGATCAGAAAGAACAGGACTGAGATAAAAGTATAATTGAAGAGACTAAGTTAAGCATCAGGACAATTCGGTCACGGTCATGCATGCAGATTGTGACTTCAAACGTATGAAAACTGAAAGGAACTGTTCTTTACTTTTGTTGACAGCTCACCTGGTCTTACTGGAGCCGAGCCGTGTATTACTGATGCCCACCAGACCACCCACAGCTCCCGTGCTCTGAGGAACGATTCAAAGACACTGCCATTAATATAAACAGACATATGAACATCCCCTCAGTGTGTTTTCAAGTGAAACAGTAAGATATAGGCTAAGACTACATATGAATACAAACACTAAACTGACGCTTCCATTTAAATAAAAGAAGCGTCCGCGCTAACACAGCGTACGTTAGACAAGACCGTCAGGAGAAACCTTTAACAGTCAGACTTCAGTCCTACCTGAGTCCCGACCACGCCATGCTCACGGTAGTTTGCTAGAAGAGCGGGTAAATACTCTGGTCTGTCCTCCTTTAGGACAGACACTAGCCCTTCTGTTAAGCGTGTAACGCTGGGTCCATGCAGCCAAGCCGCCGAAGCCATCTTAGCGCCGCTGTATGACGAGCAAACTCTGCGACGAGTGTATAGTTCAGATGACGTCAACGCGACGGGTACGAAGTGCTTACAGTTCGTACAGATGTCAACTGGTTTATAAATCTATGATATAAATACATAGAAAATCACAAAACATAATTTATGCTAAACTTAAAGCGTTTGTGCGTTTTTTTTTTTTGTTTTTTTTTAAAAACGTTGACTTTTCCCTATCTGCCATTAAGTTACTCGAGTCGCAAAGAGAGAAGTAGACACATGAATCTTAACGTGGATTACTTGGAATAGACAAATAAAAATGGCATATTAACTGATTTACAAAACAAAACTTTAAAATGTTTGGAACTTTTTCAATAAACAATCCAGGATATTTTTTTTATATTTCACTAAACGCATGTTTAAAAAAAAAAAAAGACTAAATGAAATCACATTATGAGCGAATAAGTAAAAATACACTCTTGTGTGCCAGTCTACATTAAATGTGGCAGTGCAGTAACTTGAACATTAATAGACACTTTTGCTAATTTATCAGGTTAATTTTCAAGCTTTCATTAAAATAGAAATTGGATTTAAAATTACATGTCCCACATTTTTTTGTGATTATAAATAATATAATTGTTCTCAACAACTGTTGACTTTTGTTGGATAATGTAACAAGTTACCGGCGCAGCTTGTATTCTGCACCAATGACTCTTAAAGTTATAAATGTAATACATTTCCATTGGAAAAAATCCCATAAAATAATGCTAAAGCAATTCATATTCTGCAGAAAACAAAAAAAACAAAACAAAAACCAAGACAGACATGACCACTTTTTCAACTGAAGAGCACATGAAAAGGCACATCTAAAGCAAGTATGCACACTGACATGGTTGTATGGGTGCTTTAAACAAAGCAATTCTTTATTTTAGAGATAGCTTTTTGTCCTTCAATGGGAGCTCCACTTTGTTCACTGCAAAATGTTACTTCCTTGTACACATTGTAACATAAGCAAATTTGCCATTGTTCAGTAGTAAACTATGTAGAATGTCATAGGAATGGGCTGATCCTGGGAGAACAAGATAAAAAGTCAAATTTCCTGGAAATCATGCTATAAATGCGATTTTAAAATAACCATCATCAAAATATTTCTGGCAGTCCAATGGTTACATAAACAGTTTCTGTCAACTAAAACAAAGAATTAGCATGTGATTTTCAACCAAACTAGGTTTAACTTACAAGCAACATTATAAATCATCACATTTTGGCAAATAAATTTTGGCAGGCACAAATAATGAGGAATTACATTGTGTGTGTGTGGCACATACAGAGCCTGTCCCTGTCATCTTGTTGTATCTACAAGCTAATTTCGCACTGAAGACTTGTAGCAGTGTATACATATTCTACAACTCAACATGTGGAACAGATGCTAAAATTTACAATAAGAAACCAGACACTTGTGTCCCAATGCACTTTGCCAACTAATCTTTCACTAAAAATGCCACGTCCTTAATTATTCGAGTATTGCGTGCACTATAAGTGCACTGAAAAGTGTTACTACGTAGTCTTGTATGATATGTATACATTTTACATAACTATAACATAAAAGCTGCTGAGCAAGTATGGATGGATTGGATTACGGGTCAAGGAAAGTTGAATAAAATTAACACCAAACTCAAGTTCCCTATGGTGTTTTGGAACAGTGTATGTACTGTACAATGAAATAACATAAAACATATATCATAATTACATAGCTATTAATGCCCACTTGATATATAAGTGGGAATATGATGACAAAAAAAATGAAAGGAAACAGAAAGGAAAAGGTAAAGAAAGAATGAATCACCCCTGAATCAATGGACCCTTTGCCCACCAATAACACATTGATGTCTAGATGAACCATCTAACATCAGTTTCCTCCCGTTCCTTCTCCCTCAATCATTCGAACAAATAAGCACCCTAGTGAAGTGGTTGATATGACCAGAGAAACAGAGGCCAATTAAAAGACCACTTCACAGATGCTAAAATGGTGTGAAAAGGAGCTGAAAAAGAAAGAAAGAAAGAAAGAAAGAGAAAGAAAGAAAGCTCTGACAATATCAGTAAGTACTCCACTCTATCATATGGGCCCAGTGGAGCAGAGGTATAAGAGTACTGGCAGGTTGACACCCCACCCCTGTCGCCCTTCCTCACAACCTCTACATGGTGTCGTGTGTGTGTGTGTGTGTGTGTGTGTAGGGGCCGTTAGCAGAAGTGGTCGTCCTCCTCATCTTTCATTCCCTTCAGCCTGAGCCTTGCAAAGTCCTCAAACACAAAGTCATCATCCTGTGAGAAATTACTGAAGACAAAAAAAGAGAGTTATGTTATGCAAACAAAAATAAGCAAGAATCCCATACTATAAAAGAGACCCACAGCTAACTCACTTTGTTTCAAACTCTATGAGGTTGGCGTCCACAGGGGCATCTGTCTCTGGCACAGCTGTGGAGGAGGACACAGATTAGAAAAGAAAAAAAAATCATGAAAACTGTGCAAATGGAAAATAAAATAAAAATGGAAAAACATATTTAAACCTTTGTTTTAAAACAAAATATGATACATCTTTGATAGGACTCAAAAGTAAACCATGCTACAAATATCATGTTCACAGCTAGCATGGACAATGCTAGTTTATAGAGACTCATATTTTTATATACACATATTCTTATATAATGATCCATAACATGCGTACATGTTTAAATAAAACAACTCTGCACAAATCTAGCATAATAATAATAAAATCAATAACATAAGCATTAATAATAAACAAAAACACACACAAAAAATTAAATACTACTACAATTTATTATTATTATTATTATGTTGTTGTTATTGTTTTATTGATATAAAGTCTAATGATTAGTTAGTTATTGTCAAAAAGCAGGCAATAAAAACTATAAAATACCAATTATCAGAGATTTAAAGGAATATATAAATATACTGTATATAAAAACATATTTCTATATTATTAAAATTCATAATAATAATAATACATTGTTATTTTGCTGTTTTATTGTTTAAAAAATAAGTTATCAGACATTTTAATATACATTTTAAAAATCAATAATATAAATATTTAAAAAAAATGTATACACGCACACACACACAAAATGTCAAACTTGAGATTTGTTACCTGACTGCGGTCTAGAGTTGGGCTGTTCGGAGGGCTTGGGGTGCATCAAGACAAAAGGCAGCTCCACTGACACATCACTAACAACAGACAATGTGTTTGGATGAAGTCTTCTGACGTTCTGTACAAACATAAAGTCTGAAGTACTTCTGTGTCAAAAGGACACACTCACCCTCCACGAGACACCACAAGCTTGACTTTAACTCTGTAGGACACCAAGATTCCCAGGACCTCCTTATTAGACACATCCTTCACTCTGTAAGCACAAGGAAACACATACTGAGCACATACAACTGGTTGAGTGGACACAAGGGTTAGGTTAAATTAAAAAAAAGCACTAAAAACTCAAAATGTACTAAAGCTTATACTATACGAATTGCCTTTTTTTCTGGCAGCATGTAAAAACAAGCATGTTATGCACTGTCAGCTGAAGGCCACTTACATGGTACTGGAGGCCAAGTTGGTGTCTTCATGTTTTAGCTGTCCATCCAGAGCGAGGCCCCTCTTCTCTCTGTTATTGCACAGTGTGGGGGTGAGTGTGTACACCTTACAGAACGTGGAACTGGGTGACACCTGGTCACTGAAGACAGCAAAAACACAAGAGAGTGAGTATTGTGCTTCATGCATATCAGAAAAACAAGCATTGACTATATTGTGTAACAATTAGATTACTGATTAATCTTCAATACTAGAAATCGGGGTTTTTTTTAAATAATAATTAATTCATGGCAAAATGCATTTTAGGATAATTTGAGGATTAATAGGAGGTACAACTGTTCTATAGTGAGATAGTTAAGACTGTAGTTAGACTGTTCTATAGTAAAGTGAAAACTATTACTATCAGTCAACTGAAAAAGCTGAAATAAAATAAAGATTGGATTAATAAGCTTATAAATAAAATAAACTTAAGTACTAAAAACTCAAAAATAGTTGAGAAATATAACATTTAAAAAAAGAGAAATATTAATAAAAATACTATAACAGTATATAATACTGAAGCTGTCACACAGATTACATTTAAGGACACCTGGATCAGTGATCCCCGTCAAATAATAGAGAGGATCATTAAGCAGCACTTCGGCTGGGTTTTAAGAAAGAAAAACTACTTTGACAGACTGTAAAATGTGATTTATGGGGACATAAACAATGCTTCGGGATTAGAGATCAGGAGAACATATGCTGAGGAAAGGAAAGACAACATAAAAAAGAGGAAAGAGGAAGAGACATATACAAAGATCTATAGTATGCTACCCATACATGATTTGTTTTTCTGAGAGGATGTTATAAAAGCCAAACAAAGGGAAAACACCTGGGTCATTCAAGGTTGACGCTAACAATATAGCAACTAACCGTTGATCTCATTGGTTTCAAATGTATGAGCGCGAAAAACAACGGAGCGCGGCTGACTGAACAGCTCCGGACTAAAGAAAAAAGCCTAAAGAACAGCTACGGTCCTTGTTTTGGGGGGGTGAAAGAGCGGTACGGTCTCATCTTGTGGAGAGGGTGGAGAAAAAGGTCCAAGAGCCATCATCGACAACTAGGGATGGGCTCAGGGTCACAGGAGCCAGAACGAACAGTTAGATATGAGACTCACCATGATGAATGTCGACCCACAGACTTGCTGTAGGTGTCGTGGGAGTGAAGAACCACATCAGTAACCTGTAGTACTGAGAAAGAACAGTCTTTGTCGTCCTATCAGCATTAAACAACTAGCGACTAAGAGGCGAGATTGGACCATCATGGGGTTTTTAGCAGCGGAATGAAGGGATCAAGGCATTTGGTATCATGTCAAAATGTCTGTATAACCACTACAGAAAGGTTGAGAAGGACTGGTCCAACTTGAAACTATTAACAAGGGAGTAACTTTTGGGGTTTTGGTAGGAAAAAGAGCAAAGCTGAACAGTGGAGAATGAACTGGGGTTTCCACGGGACGGTTGGTCTCACAAACATGGCTTTAGCTTTAGCAACAACAGAGCTTGATGAAATCGGTGAGGCACCTGTACAGTAAACATTATGTGCTATAAATCTGTTCTGACCACACATTTGTGAGATGCGCATTGAACACATTCCTACTTCACAGCAACGAGCGGCATTGGGGAAAACAGGCTGCGCATGAAGTGATGGCATATAATATTACAAGTAAAACACAAAATGGGAGAGGGGAAATGATCACAGAAGAGGTCTTATGAAAAGATGATGGGAGGACTCAATTGGAGGTCGTTGAAGAGAGGGACAGAGAAGAGAGAGAGAGATGGAGAAAGTGGGACGGAGGGCTACTCACTCGGCTTCTACCTGAGCCACAGGACATTTGTACTGTGCGGTGCTGAACAAACAGATATCGGCATACTGTCGCACTGTGGGGAGAGAGCAGGGATACACAGCAGGGTTACCAGGGGCGGGAGGGAGCATAGATGAAACAAACACACAGACAGGACAGCTGACATACACACTAAACTACAGAACGAACACATCAGCACAAGAGGATCTGAAGGATAAACTTGAGAAAAGATCGAAACAGCATTACAATCACATACTCATGTACACCATTAAAGTCAACATGAAATTAAAACCTTTCAAATTTTTGGGGTCAAGAAATTAATACTTTTATTCAGTACACATTAAACTGATCAGGAGTGACTGAAAAAGACTATAAAGTTACAAAAGATTTCTGTATAAAATCCCTGTCGAAATCTTAAGTTTTCTGTGACATCATGTGTGGGCGGAGTCGGGGACATGCACGAAGCCACGAACAAGTTTATATCTGCCGCTGTAACAAGACATCGTTTATTTGATGTGTGTGCGTTCTTGACAACGTAAGTTTCCATTAATATACCTTATGTGAATGTGTATGTGTGTAAGTAGATATTTGCATGTTTAGTCAGTGCTATATTGTTGTTTGTGGTGATATTTTTGCACATTCTATGCTAAAAAGAGAGTTTCGATTAACAAACATGACGTACAAACAGATGGTCACGTTCTGTGTTTATTGCAAATGCATATATTATCCATGTTTAGCACCAAATCTTGCTCTGCCTAGTGGTCATTAGTTTAATTTAATTAAAGTCAGTGTCAGTGGCTTTTTTATTGCAATATATATATATATATTTGCCAGCATTGTAGTTCAATATTTGATAAGTTCATTTAATTTATTCATTGTTATTCATTTATTTCAGAAACCACACTCATACCCTACATGTAAAACAAACTATTTTTGGATTTATTGGAATAAACAAACCTTCTGATTGAGGTTGAGGATTAGATGTTGACAAAACAGTACATTAATGCACACATCTTTAACAATTCAATTTCACATAAATGCTGTTCTTATGATATTTCTAGTTTCTATGTTAGATAATAAGAAATGTTTCTTGATTACCAAATCAGCATATTAATGATGAATGAATGATTTCTGAAGGATCATGCAACACTATATATTTAAAAAAAAAATTTAAAGTCAGAAACTGCTTTCAAAAACAATGAAAACATCTTGTTAACCCCAAACATTTGAATGGCAGTGTACCAGATTATTATTTTATTTAAATATCCAGTAAATATATTTAGTAAACATTAATAGATATTAAACATCTGGTTTGACTGAGAAATGTCATTACGGAAATAAATGAAGTTTTGAGCACCATTTCATGCAAAGTTTTGATAAACAAGCTATAACCACAGCTCAGAAAAAGCAGCATTTCAGTGCAAACACACCACTGAGCTACAAAGATATTTGAAAGTCTGTCACAAATGAATAATGAAATGGATTCATTGTGAAGTAAACAACATTAATCAGCAGTAAACATCTGTGAGTGCATATGAGATACAAATGCAGGACAAAAGCAACAGGAAAGGAAAGGGGAAGAGGAAAGCTAAAGGATTTTATATAGTTGATGTTAGCAATTCTAAAGGCAACTTTAAAACATAAAAACAAACACAAAAGCTAAAAATAACATTGCGTTTTTACTTGTAAGCTGTAAAACATTGTATCATTTCCTATTACATGTAATAAAAATGATTAAATGTTCACCTCACCAGAGATTTTAACTCGTTTAACTGTTTTGGTGGAGTTGTTGGTGACATGGACATTGACACTGATAGGTTCACCATGGTAGTAGAGCTGAGAAGGAGAAGGAAATCAAATACTTTTTAATAACTGTGAATTGTTTAACATCATTTTCTTAAATTGCACGTTTGTTCTTTTACACACTTGACACAAACCGCCTCCTTTTAATCACTCATTCGCTTTGGTTGAATAGTGCTTGTATCTTGCAACATTTTAGTCATTCCCGCAGGTTTCGCGCGCACCGCCTCTCAAACAGCCAACGAGTACCAAATTTACTTCTTTTTCATGGCTTATTGCGCTTAAAGGTACACTGTGTGATTTTTACCCCCATCTAGCAGTTAAAAGGTATATGACCTTTCAGTGAATATTAGTTTCTGTTCCTTTCAATTCCGATTTCGTTTTAACTCCTACAGTGGCCAATGTAGTCCAAGATTAACATGGCTTCCAGTTCGACCTCATCCATGATTGTTAACTCAAACGTAAACGCGAAAGGCGAAGCTTGAACTAACGGGTATGTCCCTCTTTGGCTAATGTACTTTTTAAGATGGAGGTTCAACATGGCGAACGACATTAGAACCCCTTACCCGTATGTATTTTCAATGGCATATTATACACTCACGAGAATACTTTATTACTTGAACGAAGTAAATATACATTAATAAACACATATATTTTTGAAAGAACTAAGTGTTTTTAACTAAGAATAAACTAAAAGAGTTACACAGTGTTGCTTTAAATGGTCAAATAAATGGAAAATTGTCAAAATGTCCATCTTCTTGAGTATTCATGAAAATACAATCAGTTTTGGAACGTAAATAGTAGTGGGGAAAACGCATGCTGTGTTATGTAACAGTATATTGGATCTGTGCATAAGCTCTTAAAGTGACAGTAGCCTAATAAACCTGCTGCTTTCAGTTATGTTAATCAAAAGAGAGAGACTCTTGTCTCTTGATTGAATAACTTTTGTAACTTTAATTCTACGCATTCATTTGCGTTTAATTTCTTCAATGGACACTCCAGTGATCTGGAATATTTGATCACTTTAATTTTAAGTATTCCTTAGACCGACCTGATAAACTTATTTAATTTGTCTCTTTATTTCATATTTATTTGTGCTATCATTCACAATTTATTTATTCGTATTTTATTACTGACTGTTGTTTATTTGTAAATGTAGTTCAACGTACATATGCATGTATGAGACTTTTCCCCACGATATCAAAAAGCGAATTTCGATATTTTTCAAGGTATCGTATCAAAGTTGGAAATTTCAGTATTGTGACAACACTAGTTCACACCTCTTTGTCTAGCGAGGCCTCGAGGTGAAGGGAGCGGTCAGACATAAGGAAGCTGCGTGTGGTCTCCACCATTGGCTGCGGCCCAGGCTTCTCTGGAGCGTACTGCACCTTACGAATGACCAACCGCACAGAGTTCCTGTTAAGCAGAGGCCAGTTAGATAACTTCTGCTGTACTGTCCTTGCAAAGAAAGAAAATCACCACACTGCTAAATAATATTTCCAATATATAGTACCTGTTAAGTCAACTGGCCACTCAATGTAAACAGTTAAACAAAGAAAATAAACTCACAAGGAGCAACACTTTACCGTTTGTGAGTCTTCTCATCCACAGTTTTGGCACAAAATGCCCTGACTTCAAAGTCAACACCACATGCCTATGAGTCAAAATACAGAGATACATTACCACTGAGAAAAAAGTCAAGAAAAGACATTTTAAACAATGTTACACATAAGTGAGCATTACAGTAGCTGAAGGACAGCTTGGTCAAATAGTCAGTCATTAAAGTCGTCATGTTGCGACAGTCTTTTCTTCCCTAATGTGACGTACAGTACTGTGCAAAAGTCTTAGGCCCCATCCACACTACTGCGTTTTCGTTTAAAAAACGGAGAATTAAAACAAATACGATCTCCGTCCACACCAGCGCTTTATCTGCGTATTACAATTGATCTCAGTCCACATTAAAACGACTGAAAACGCAGATCAAGTGACCATTCACCATCACTGGGTCACATGATGGTTGGCTGACGAATCAGGGAAGGACACGTCATGACTGATGACACCCAATCATAGAGCCGAGCGTGAGCCTCTGCGTCATCGTTTCTAAAGTCCTCCGTTTTGTCCCATCTTCACTAAAACGCCCTCCGAAGATTCAAAACGCAAATCGGAGCTGCAGGGTTTCTAAACTTCTCCGTTTTAGGTCTTCATTTTTTCCATTTTAGTCTGGACGGGAGATGCAAACATAGCAAAAGGTCTCCGTTTTTAAACGAAAACACAGTAGTGTGGACGGGGCTTTAGGCACGATAATACTTTCCATTTTAAAGAAATGTTTTTTAGCCTGTTTTTTATTTATTTACTTTCCATTTTAAAGAAAATTTTTTTTTTTCTGTTATTTATTTATTTTTCTGTAGCGTCTCAGTAGGAAATATCAGTTTACATTTCCAAACATTCCTTTTGCCATAAATTTTAATAACCCAGTAAGATTTTTCTATGCACAAGGAGTCTGACAACAGCAGATATGCTCCACACGAAGATCTGATCTCACCATCATTAAATTCGTCTGGGGTTACATGAAGAAACAGAAAACAAGTGAAGAAACTATGCACAAGTGTACCTGGACAAAAGCCTTTTTTCAAAAAAAAAAAAAAAGGGTTGTCATATTGATAAATATTGGTTTGATTTAGTTAATAAAGTTAATAGAAAAATAATATCCAGTTATGACATTATTTTTTTAAAGCATCCTCACTCACATTTAGTCTGTTTCTTCATTTCAGATGAACTCGATGATGGTGAGATCAGATCTCAGAGTGGATCACACCGGCTGTTGTCAGACTCATTGTGCATACAAAAATCTCACTGGATTATTACAATTATTGGCTACAGGAATGTAATATGTTCTACTGACATACTGTAGCAAACGATATTAATAACTGGCTTAAACCCTTTTTTGTGTGCCTAAGACTTTTTCCTCAGTATCTCGAACAAGAACATGCAGTGCGGGACTTGATTTTGTCCAATTGTCTTGATTGTCTCATTGGATTGTTGTGGTTTGCTATTGCTGTGATCTAATTTGAGGTACAGATTGTCTCACCCTCGTGTCAGTAAACACATCATCAGAGAAAATATTCTAAAATATAATGATATGTCATTACCTTTCCTGTGTCCTCTGGGCCGGGCTGTAGAGTCACTGAACAGGGAAGGTTCTGAGGAATCTTTTCAACAAATAAAACGACTTTAGCAAAATAACCTGGTCACAATCAAGAAAATCATTCAAACAAAGTGAATATAATTTTTTGAGTGTTTCACAAGACAGTTTTTAGTCAATTTGATTGGGTCTGTAAAGTTGTAGGCAAGGCAAGTTTATTTATATAGCACATTTCATACACAACGGTTATTCAAAGTGCTTTAAAATAATTAAAAGAAATAAGAATAATTAAAACAGTTTAGAATAAAAAATAAAATAAAATACAGTAAAACCAGTCGGCCGAACAGTGGCACAGTGCTCATTCAGTAAATGCACAGCTAAACAGATGTGTTTTGAGTCTGGATTTGAATGTAGGAGCACATCTGATCAACAAAGCATCTAATTCTTGCAATATTTTTCAGATGACAGTATGCTGATTTAGTTATTGTAACTAATTACTGTGCTGTGTAAAAGCCAATTCACACTACACCAACAGACGGCAACAGACACTTTGTCGGATCTGTCTGTTACCCCTGTCAGTTGGCGTCTAGAGCTTGTTTGTACTGAAATCTGGTGATTTTCCACGTTGGTGCGGTGTAGTGCGAATTGGTCTTAAAAAGGTATCATAAAAGTTCAAATTTGTTTCACTCAAGTTATACACTGAATAAAAACACATGTGCATAGCTGAACATTACCAACACTGGTAACACTTTACAATAAGGTCTGTTAGTTAACATTAGTTAACTACATTAGTTAATATGAATTGCACATATACAGCATTTATTGATCTTTGTTAATGTTAATTTCAACATTTACTAATATTTTATTTAAATCTTGTTAACCTTAGTTAATGCACCGTGAACTAACATGAACAAACAATGAATAGCTGTATTTTTATTAACTAACGTTAACAAAGATGAACAAATACAGTAACAAATGTATTGCTCATGGTTAGTTCATGTTAGTTAATACATTAACAAATGTTAACTAATGAACCTTATTGTAAAGTGTTACCCAAACACTGAAACATGTAAATGGGGAAAAAAAAGTCACAGTAAAGAGTCACCGTGAAGTTGAAGGGGTACGCGTTCTGGCCTAGCTTCTTGAGCAGTCTCTCCTGTAGCCGACTGAGCGGTTTACGCTCCTCAGGCAAAGGGGGAAAGGCCTGGAAACTGGAGATGAAGAGATCCTTTCGGAAAGAAAGGCCCAGCACGTCCAGGTCTTCACGACCATATCGGAAGGCACACGTCAGAGTCACAAACACTGGTAAAAAGGCACAAAGTACAGAGGAGAGAGACAGAAAAATTAATAATGGTTTTGATAAAGATTATTTAATGTTTAAAAAAATAACTTTGCAAGCAACACAAGAAAATTGAGATCCAGTAAATCAATGTTACCTTTTCTGTCTTTTAGGTATTCTGGGTCAATCAAGAGCACCCCATCTAAAGTCAGACAAAATACAGTGAGTGAATAAGAAGAGAGAGAACCTGCAAGAAGTCCCAGAATAATAATACTAATGTTGAAAAATTTGGGTAAATACGTTTTTTGGGGTTTTTTTGCAGAAAAATAATACCTTTTTAAGAAATGAATCCTTTTATTGAGCAAGTAGGCAATACATTAATCAAAATTGACAGTAAAGTCATTTATATTGTAACAAAAGATCTATTTTTCAAACTAATTTTGTTCTATTGAAATTTCTATTCATCAAAGAATCCTTAAATTACATTTGTATTATAATGTATTACACTTTCTATCAAAATATTATGCAGCACAACGGTTTTCAACATTTCAACAGAACTATCAGCACTATTTCAACAGTATTATCGTTTTTGCTGTATTTCTCAGTCAAACAAATTCTGCCTTGGTGAGCATAACCAGATTTTTTATGAACTTTTTTTTTTAAATCTCATGGACCTCAAACTTTTCAACATTATTGTCTTATTCTTTCAGCCTTCACAGAGGTTTGGATAGAATCACAGTCATAGAGACTATTAACACTAAACAAGAGTTATCTTGTACAAGATTACCATTAGAATATGTAATACTCCTGACAGAGATAATCTCCCCACACAAACGTAATGAGAGAAACGTCTATATCTCGCAGAATGAAGTCTCTTGTGACCGGCTGCCATGCAACAAGGAAAGAGACGTTCCCTCAACGGGGGATATGAAGAGAGAAACCAAAAATCTCACAGTAACATTATAGTTCCTATAACATTATAGCAGGTAAGTAGGTAAGCATTAAATATGTCATTAAACCCAATGTATGTCCATCAACATCAACTGACTCCACAAAGACGCAGATGTTACCAAGGCATGAAAGGAAGTGGATAGGTTCAACAAAAAACTCCCAAGATGTTTTGAGTGGGATCTCTCATCTGACTTACCCACAGGGTCCACGTGATCTAGATGATCCACAAAGTCCCTCTTCCCCAAGTATACTGTGAGCTAGAAAAAAGAAAACCAGAGACATGTTTGGGAAAACAGCGCAAGTTTGAACTTGCTACACAAAGACCCTAGAGATAATGCAAAAAGAAAGTGGTGCCTCTATCAAGGAACTCACACACACAAACCATTTAATAAACGGCCTAAGGCGTGCCACACTAACCCCTAGATGATCTACTCCCTTCCTGAAGACAACCCTTCTAGACGGCGTGATCTCCAAACACACATCCTCCACATGCAAAACGCTTTCCATTAGATAACGAAAGCGAGAGATGAGAGGTGAGATGAGAAGATAGAGAAATTAGGTAGGAAGGCAGCTGCAGGGTGGAAATAGCCCAAATGCAAGCCGAGAGAAAGAAATTATAGAGGAAATAATGCTGTGATAACCAACACTGTGCTGCTGATAAAGAAAAAGTCAAAGGAAGAAAGAAAAGTAGAAAGAACAAACAAACAAACAAATTAAGAAAGCGTTTAAAGACAACACAGAAAATTAAAAGGAACTTAAAGAAGTGAACAGGAAGAGAAAACCCAGAGAGATGGGTAGAGAATGAGGGAGGAGAAGCAAGAGAGAGAGAGACAGGAAAGGAAAAGGTCCACTGAGACCAATGAAGATCCCACCTTCCACCTTCTAACACACTCTGGGGAATCTTACCTTGCAGTTGGGGCTGGACTTCTTGAAGACTCTGTAATGACAGGAAAGAGAGACAATGTCATATTAAAACCAAATGTATTTAGCAACAAGAAAAGCACATTGTAGAATGAAATGAAGTTCCGCTGTGTGTTTGAAGTATACTGTATTTGTGGAAAGCAGTGGTAAATTGAAGTTGCTATTTCAGAAAGACCATGGTGATGCCAAATCCAGGAAATCAGAAAGGCTTTGTATTCAAAAGGAAGGCCAACTCATACTGTTCTGCAGTGTGTGGAATTGAACAGAATATGAAATATCACTTTTAGTGTTTTCTTTTATCCATTAAGGGTAGAAATTCAACACCCTCCAAGTGTCAAATGCAAAACTAGTCACAACTAGGCATGTGACAGTAATTTATTTTCTTTAAAAAAAAGACCTGAACATTTAAATACAATAAAACTATATAATGTATAAAGTAAACAATTGTTTCAAACAGTTTATTTCTCAGAATAAACACCAACAGGTGTTCAGGATTGAAACAGATCAGGATTGCAATCATTGGGGTTTATTCTGGATGTACATTTTACAGAGCAGTTGGTTACGCGGCAAGTGAGACACATTTAAGAGATACGATATACAGTCATTCCACTTATTACACAGCATTTTGCCACATAAGTAATTATAGGGATAAGACGATAGGCTAAGTTGTTGATTTGAGATGAAACTGTTTTAAAATGGTACCTGTTTGTTCAGTGTACAAAACAATAGTTGCAAAATAGCAGCAGCTGCATTTGTATGAAACATCATAATTAAATAACATCATATTGTATGAAAATATCATAATTAAATAACTGTACAAAAAATGTATTTAACTGTTGTCAAATCAAATGTTTTAATATTTTATGATTTAAGTATTCCACAGAGCTGTGTAATAACATTAGTTAACGCATTAACTACTTAAGTATTTAGTGCTGTGATGAACACCATTACGAATGCACAAATCTGAATGGCTGTTTTAAACATTTAAATACTGCTCAGAAACAGAAAGTAGCCCAGCTGCTTTCCATAAGACGTCGTCTGCTGTCAGAGAGTGAATGCGCGTTTTCATTTAGCACGTCTTGCTTCACCCGTCGCACCATGCGCTTCTTATCGGTGTTGGGCTTGTTTACATCAGAGTGCGCATGCCTCTTAGAAGCAGCATGCATGCAGTGTTGTGCTTGTGCATTTTAAGCAATTCATGGAAAAGTATAATTAAAATTCTAAAAATCGGAATAATTCATATTAAATAATTATTCACAGTATTGAATCAGTGCCCATGATAACAATACCGTGAATGTTCATTATTGTGACACATTTTATTATCGTATGTGTCCAGTTACAACAGTGCTGCTCCCCAGTAGGCCTTACATGACCCTACATTTATTAGAAATATTTTAAAGTGAATTTGAAGAATGGTGGTCTTTAAAAATGAAAAACTAATATTTATAAGCCCTGGATGGAAATGACATGCCCAAAAACAACAACTATTTCAAATATAATATAATATAATTTTCCAGGTGGTGACAAAAATGTGGAATATACCTCACATTAGGGGGAAAATCACTTTTATGCCCAGTAAGAAACATTATTCACCTGCCATTAGCAGGTGTGGTAAAAAGCTACATATGGTCCCCTTATCCAGGGTATTACACAAGGCCTAGAAACATTGGAAATATGAAAACCAGTGACCACCTGTGGTTAACCAATGCAATTACTCAAATATTATCTGTGGTTACATGGGCCAACACACACAATCTTTTCCCTGGGACTGAGAGAGACAAGAAGAAGAAGAGAATGGGGACAGAAAGGGCAGAAGCATGACAAAAGGAAGGAAAGAAAGAAATGATTCTGCCAACAGAAAGCAGCTGGACAAAAGGAAGGGAAAAGGCGGAGAAGGACAAAAAAAGAACATTAAACAGTAAATGGCCAGAAAAAGAGGGAAAGTAAAAGAGAATGAACAAGAGAGTTAGAGAGCTCACAAAAGAGATTGTAGGTGTCAGTGACTCATCTGAATGTTGGAAAAAAATGAAATAAACAAAGACTGAAACATGAAAGAGTAGCTAAAACATAAAGGGAGGATAGAGAGATCATGAAGAGAAGGCAGATAAACGCAATTTAGTATGTTCGCAAACTAATTTGTCATTCCAAAACACAAAATGAAACAGTTTAAATTGTCATTCTTTCCAATGCAATTACAACGAATGAAATCTGAAGAGTTAATACAACATGCACCATAACAGTATCAGAAAAAATATCAAATATCATATGATAGTCACACCGCACAGAAAAACGCCAACAAACAAGTTGGCCGTTGGATTTAGGATTTGATGAAAAGTAACCGTCATGTTCACACTGCCCCATCAGACACTGACAAACACTGATTGAACATGTTCAGTCGGGTGAAACAAACCCCGACCAACGCCAACAGGGGTAACACACTGATCCAAAAAAAACCCGACAAACGTGTTTGTTAGCGTCTTATTCAATCTCATTATTTGGAAAAGAATGGCAAATGTATTTCAAGGTTAAGTCATAGGTTTGGAACAACAATGATTACAAAATTGCATTGTTGTATGAACAATCCCTAAACAAGTAACAAGTAATGCATGCTTTTACTATTTTTTTTGTTGTTGTTGTAGAAATTCCAAGTAACATTACAAGCTACACTAAATAACCTAAACAATTGTTTAACATTGAAAAATACAATTTTAACAATACTTGATCTCTCAAAGCATGTGATCAGGATAAAAATACAATATACAATCTTTTCTTTCTTTAATAATCATATTTTTTTTGTCATTTAAATAATAAGATATATATTTTGAATGGTAAATTGGTTTCATTATTATTATTCAAATTATAAGCAAATTTAATCATGGAAAAATCACATCCGTGAGAAAAATAAAGGAAGGTGTGTAAACAACAAAACTGAGAAAAAGACATTTGGAAAGTAGCATTTTGTCTTGCTAATGCATCTCTGGTTAATTCAACCAAAGTGAAGGTTATCTATTAAGAGATATGAGATAGGTTAGATATGTTAGAGATTTTCCCCAACCCTCACATTTTTTGAATGCAAAAGTTCACTAACCCATTACTTTCCAGGCATAAAAAGTGACAATTTTAACTACTACTGAGAAAGAATGCAGAATGCAGCAGGAAAAGGAAGAGTGAAACCTCACTCTCAGCATGAGGTGACAAAACACTCATCAAGAGCGTCAGCAGCGGCCGAACCTTCAGCACAGGAAGACGGGAAACACCAACTGACACATTCACTGACCCCTCAAAACAATACACGGGTTACACAGGCTGCTCACATGTCCGCTAAACACTTGACAAGGAATGCTTGAGTCTATAAATGCATATGCTTGAGTGAAATCTGATCATGGGCGTCTCTGTGATGTCATAAGTATGGACAGCATATGAGAGGAAATAGTCTCACCCTGCTCTAAGAGGAGTGGCGCCCCAGAGCTCCATCTGTTTCGAATGACGGAAAAACAACAGCATGTGCTTTCTCCCACTTTATTCCTTTCCCTTCCCTCTCTCTGAATCATTATGTCCATCCCTCCAATCATTATGTCATCTATGCATTCCAATCCAAACCTCTTTAAACAGCTTGTTCTCCAAGGGGTCATCAGGGTTTGGCTGCCTAGCATGGCCCTGCTGGCCATTGATTGGAGATGCTGGAACTACGTCATTATGGGGACAAAAGCATCTTTCACTGTTGACGGCTGTTAAACAGTACATGAATCCTACATTTTTGGCTAAAAGTATGTATATAGTGCAAATATATCATAGTTGTGGAGGGCCGTTAAAAGCAGACTGGCCCTATAATGTTCAGTTTCTCTATCTGGCGTCTTTCTTTTTAATTAGATTAGTCATTTAGAGAAGGGCTCGTCGTGGTGTGCCTACAGCGCTGTCATGAAATCATTTCCTTCAGCTCCAGAGTAATTAGCCACGTAGAATTTATGGCTCAGGTGATTGGCTTGGGGGGATACTACTACTTCTAAAAATAGATAAATAAAACTGTATACAAAATGAGTGCCTATGAGCAAACATGCCAACTTAAAATGTACCTAAATTAAAAACAAACAAACCATATGTTTGAATAAAACTGTATCCAGAAAAGAGAGCCTATAAAAAAAAACATGGCAAGCAAGCAAGAAAACAACTAGCTAACTAAATAGATAAACAAACAAACTCTGTAAACATAACTAAATATGGTACTTAAATTAAAAACAAACATATAAATAAATAAATAAATATATATAATATACATGTATATTATATATATATATATACACACACATACTACCGGTCAAAAGTTTTAGATCGGTAAGATTTGTAATGTTTTTTAATGATTTTTAATGTCTCTTCTGCTCCCCAAGGCTGCATTTATAGGATTAAAAAAAAAACATTATTATTGCGAAATATTATTACAATTTAAAACGTCTGTTTTCTTTGTGAATACATATAGTAAAGTGTAATTTATTCCTGTGATCAAAGCTGAATTTCCATCATCATTACTCCAGTCTTCAGTGTCACGTGATCCTTCAGAAATCAGTCTAATAGAATATTTGCTGCTCAAGAAACATGTATGATTATTATTATTTTTTACATTTTTATTTCAGGATTCTTTGATGAATAGAAAGTTCAAAAGAACAGCTTTTATTTGAAATGGAAAGCTTTTGTAACATTAAACACTACCCTTTAAAAAGTTTGGGGTCAGTAAGAATTTTTATTTAATTTTTTAATTTTTTAAGAAATCAATAGTTCTATTCATCAAGGATGAGTTACATTGATCAAAAGTTACAGTAAAGACATTTATAATGTTAAAAAAAGATTCAATTTTGAATAAATGCTGTTCTTTGAACTTTCTATTCATCAAATAATTTTTGAAAAGAAAATGTGCACAACTGTTTTCAACATTGAAAGTAATAATGAATGTTTTTTGAGCATAAAATCATCATATTAGACTGATTTCTGAAGGATCATGTGACACTGAAGACTGGAGTAATGATGCTGAAAATTCAGTTTTTTTCAGAGGAATAAATGACATTTTAATATATATTAAAATAGAAAACATTCATTTTAAATTGTCATAATATTTCACAATATTATGTTGTTTTGTTTTTTTGTAAAAAAAAAAAAAAAAAAAAAAAAAGAAGCAGCCTTGGTGAGCAGAAGAGACTTCTTATAAAAACATTAAATGATCTAAAACTTATGACCCGTAGTGTGTGTGTGTGTATATATATCTATATAGATATTGAGAGAAAGAGAGAAAATCTCTTCACAAACACAGTTCAGAGAACTGCTTTGAACTGACAGCAAAGCACTAGAACTCTGAACTGGAAGTGGATTGTGGCCATTACCTCTCACCGACATAAAACCACACAGACAAGTCAACCAAAACATGTCAGTAAACTCACACACGATGTTCCACCCACTTGAACATTTATAAGTGCCAAGCAAACGTCTGTGAAGAGGAATATTATGAAGAAGGCTTCTTGTAGACCCATTGCCATGGCCCGGCACTGATAAGCTGTTTGTTTACAGACAGAGATAGATGGAGACTGTTGACCCCATCCTCTTCAGTCATGAACGCCAGCTCAAATCAGACTCAAAGAACATCAAACAATGGGCTTGTAGATGCCAAACACGCACACAAACTTCTGAAAGTTCTGAAATGACAAGAACAAAGAAATGCCTGCTGCTGGGATGCCACATTTATCAAAATGACACAAAAGACACAAATACACCCACAAATGCTTGCATTGGTACATTCTCATCCATGCTCACTGACAGCACCACAGAAGTGCAAATCTATTAGCCTGCATGCCAGTAACTAACACCCATAGTGAGTTTCTCAAATACAGAGAGTGCTTCTAGATTTCATAATAGAAGGGCTCCCAAGTTGCATTTTTGGTTATAGTATACGTGTTTGTGAGCTGTCTGACATGTTACAATTAGTCTGATAAACTACAGAATGTTTTTTTTTTTTTTTAAAGAACTTTTATTCAAAAGGATCAGTGTTTGGGAAAATTACTTTTAAAAATAACAATGCATTACAATATTGCGTTACTCCTAAAAAAAATAACGAATTGTGTTACTTAAGTTACTTTTTAGGGAATGTAATGCATTAGTTAAACTCGATGAAGTGCTATTGGAAGACATGTCGTAGCTTCTTGGCACATAACGGTTACCGTAGCTGCAACACGCATTTGAAAAAGCGAGGAGCTAGAGAGCACTATTTGTTTGAATGCAAAATACAATTTCATCGCTGGATGGGAGAAATTCCTACACAGTGTACCTTTAACACTCTCTCCGGTAATTGATCTCATTGCAAAAAATAGTGTTTTGATCTATTTGTGATTTTTAAATTCAAAAATCCAAATAGTCATAAAGTTGATGAATACTGAAAAGGCTTCAAAGTTTATCAATTATAATTAGCGCACACATTCAATATTAGCGAATAGCTTTTCTATCTTGATATAAAGTGAATGATAATGAAAGCATTCAGGCAGCATAACAAATATTATAGTTTGTACAAATGGTTGATTAAATTCAGTATTTTTTATAATTAAAAGTTGTTGTTTGTTTAAAAATTAAAAAAAAAAACCCATACATTTATACTTGCACATAAAATGGAGCTGAACTTTATTACAAAAATTGAAAAACAGTACTGAACCATGAAAATGTACTTTTTAAATATAAAAACATTAATATATTAATTAATCATGTTAGTTGTTTTTTGCTGATAGCCGATTGTCCCAGCAATCAGATATCGGTGCCGATTAATTGCCAAAACTGATCAATATGTCGACCTCTAAATGATGTTTTATTAACAAATAGTGGGAAGCATTTAGTTAATGAACAATAAGAGGTCATATTTTCAGCAGACTAACCTTTGTTTGTTGAGTTTACCAGCATTCTCCACACACACTACTCCTTTACACAGGGGAATACTCTGGGTTCGGGCAAGATTACGAACTCTGAACCCTCCCCCCGGCCCACACACCAAATACGCATAAACCGTTACTCCATCTAATTATACATGTAAGTGTGAACTCGTAAACTTCTTCTATTATATTTATAAAAGCACTTCTCCATCTCTCTCTTCACTCATTATTTACTTACTAGTCACATTTAATTTCCAATTTGTCATAATTATCCTTGAACCCTTTTCACATTTTCTTAGTTGATAAAAGTCACCAGCCTGACCAGTGCTCTTCAAAGAGGAGATCTTATTATTACTGCATAGCCGATAAACAGGTCTGGGTAAGCTGCCAAAGCCACATTCACACCTCCGTCAGTGTGTCAGCTAGCATGCATGCACCTGCTAAAAACCACAGACTTTATATAGAAGCTCGGAGAAACACTCACAAACCTTATCAGAAGCAGACACACACATGCAATCTGCCTAATATGCTCTTCATCACATGGAAATGAGGCCCGCAGAACAAGGGGTTAATTAAAATGAGTGCATATGTACGCCATGATCTGGCTTTTTATGTACTTTATCCCAGTTAAGCTGCACACTTGCCTAAATATGCTGTATTTGGTTATCATAGCAGCCAGATGAGCTTTTTTTGCGTTACCATGACAACAGAATGAGGCATAAAGTTCAAGGCACACACACTAATACAGAGCATGCATTTGTTGAAGACAGGAAAAAAGAAGGCAACCACAAATTGGAGAAAAAGAACATCAGGCAGTGTGAATGTGGAGTGAAGTGTTTGCACTATACACAAAGCATTAAATGACTTTATCATTCAAATAAATATTATTAAAAAAAGATAATTATCATACACGCACTACAGTTCAAACGTTCACGAAATGAATACTTTCATTTAGCAGTTATGCATTCAATTAATCAAAATCATAGTAAAGATACTGAAGACAATATTAACGTTACAACTTTATATTCATCAAAATGTAATGTATCCACAAAAATAGACACTGCTGTTTTCACCATAATAATAATAAGAAGAAAAGTTTCTTGAGCAGAAAATCAACATATTAGAGTGATTTCTGAAGGACACTAAAGACTGGGGTAATAATAATACTGAAAATTCACACAAAACGTCATATTACAGAAAATGTTTACGATTGCACACTTGCACAGTGCTAAAGTTGTAGGTCAACAAAAAGGTACCAAAATATTCTTAGGTTTAAAATAAAACCCATGTTAATTTACTACGTTTTACTGCACTAACAACTGCTTGTGGGCATTTGGCAGAAAGTCAAGTTACCGTGATACATTTCTGAAAGGGAAACGTTTATGGCTGCCATATGCCAAGTGTCAGGCTGAATATTTACCCTCAAGCAGACATATGATGTAACTTAAAACACACTCAGATCACCTCAAACATGTTTAATCCTTATTTTGTTAAATCATGGAGGAGGATTTTGCCAGTCGTATCCTAGTTACTGGCATCCATTTACAAACACAGCAAATAAACATACACAAATATACACAAGACCATATATCTCTGCTCTGCAGGAATGCAAATATTAGTAATTGTACACAAATAGAGACAGGGAGAGAGAGATAGAGAGGGAGAGGGAGAGTAAATATTTCCTGTGCCCTCATTCAAATGTAAAATGTAAAAGGCTTCCCCTTTAAACTGACCTGAATGATGCTACAACAAATTGTGTGTTTCAAGTTTTTTGCTTACCAAACCATTTTTGGACATAAAACACTTTGAAATTAGAAAACTAAACAAAAACTATAGACAAGTACAAACACACAAAGTGAAGATTTCTACTTTATTCACTCTGATTTTTTTAGACAAACGGGTCGGCGCGTATGGTTGGGTTGCGGTTGGGTTGCGGAGAGTTCAGGTTACGGAGAGTTTGTGAGTTATAACGGAAATCATTATGAACATCAGCTATGCTAATTATTTCCCATCTGCCTTTCTGCTGTTATCTCGGGACGCTTGTCCCGAGAAAAATGGCGTTCGTCAGGTCCAGTTTTGTGTCCAGCCTCTCACGGGGATTTCGGATGCCCCAACGCCTGTGATGAGACGACTCAACGCCTGTGAAGAGACGACTCAACGCCTGCGATATGTTATGGGGCCGTTTTATTCATAAACAATATTTATATTTAAACAATATGAATGTAAGCCAGAGGAGAACTGGCCCCCGGCTGAGCCTGGGTTCTCCCAAGGTTTTTTCTCCATCCAATCTGATGGAGTTTGGTTCCTTGCCACTGTCGCCTTGCTTTTGGCTTGCTTTGAGCTTGCTCAGTTGGGGTTATTTAGTGTTTAGCAATGTTGTTGATCCTGTGTTGTGCTACTTTCATGCTATCAGTGTGAAGCTGCTTTGATACAATCTGTATTGTGAAAAGCGCTATATAAATAAATGTGACTTGACTTGACTTGATTTTTTTACTTTTCCATTTCTTTCCTAAAATCTCTTCAACTCACCCTCAGCCAATCAGAGGCCAAGACTGATTCTGAGTGACCACATTAATGACATCATCCTAAAAAAGAAGCCAAGATCTGACAATGGAGCCTGTTACAGCATAAGGACACACACACACACACACACACACACACACACACACACACACTGAGGAGACAAACTCGGCCAGGCACCTTCATTAGTGCCAAGGACTGTGAGCAGAGAGAGAGATGTGAAAAATCAATCAGGGTCTGAATTTAATTTGGTAAGGGTAAAGAGGGGCTAAATAAAGGTACATTTATCAGGGCAGATAGAGGGACAGAGACATGCCGAGAGGTAGGGTGATGGCGAGAGTACTGTAGACATTATTTTTTAAAAGCTTTACAAAAATAAAATGGCCTTGTGTGAACATGAAAGTGCAAAACTCTTCAATTATGATCACATTAAACACTAACCTCTGGTTTTCCCTTGTAAAAGTACACACGAAGGAATAGAGTTACACCAAGCACAATTACTTGATATTTATTAGTGTGAATCTGTTTATTGCTTTTTTAGTCAATAGATTCACACCATAATGCAATGCACTCAACATTAACTTCCATTTCAAGTGTCATAAATGAACAGACTGTAACTATCATATCTTGCTGGACTTATTTAACAGGATGGCCAAGAATTAAGATATTTTTACACCCCGACCAGTGGTCCCCCATCCAAATGTATATTCCATGATACCTATGTACTGTGAAGCTTATGCTGGCTATATTTATCTATTTCCTTTTCTCTATGGGCGATATAAAGGCTTTAGGGGAGTGATGGACATGTATATTGTATGGGATGCATCCATGTATATTGTACCATCCAGGGTATCGCATTTGTATGTTGTGAATTGCACTTTTTGATTTCAATAAAAAACAAGTATAAAAAAAACCCCAAAACAGAGGAAAATAAACATTATTATTTTTTAAATAAAATTTGGAGCCAAAAAAAATAAGCATCATAGTAAGGTCATGTGTCACATTCTACTGGATTAATATACAGCAAATTTATAGGTTACGTTTACACGTTTTTACATTTTCATTTACATTGGACCTGCACTCCAGGTCCTCTGTAATAGCTTACTCTTAATATTAAGATGAAATTGAAGAAAGTATTGCAACTAAATTAAAAAAAACTGACACACTTCACTTAAGTACCACCATCTGGTTTGATGAATAATGCTGTAATTGTAAGCAAGTGAATGATGAAGTGTCCAGTACAACCAGGATACCACAGGCTATAAACACTGCAGGGCTGCTTGCCGTTTACGAACAAGATTACGCATAACTTAACAGCATTTTGTCATGTGAAACAAATTCAAGGTCTGTGTATGTTTGTTTCCCACATTAGTGGCTGTCAATTTTCTACACGACCAGAGGCTAAACCCAAGACTTAATACCAAATCACCCACTGAATTCTGCCTATTGTTTGGGCAGATTACAGCGTGCGTCATTTGTCAAGGATTGTGCACTTTGCCAATGAGCAGCGACCGGCTAGAGACGCACCAGTCATTAAACACTAACACTAACATATGCGATTAACTCACATGAGGTACGTCAGGACATTTAGATCAGACTGGTATTTTAATATGGGTCACACGACCAAAAAAGGGCTAATTCGACAGGAATGTCTGGGTCTCAAAAGCAACATTGTTCATGACTCCATCCTCATACAAATTGCCCTTGCAATATTTATAGGACTTGGATGTTAAAAAACAAACACATTGAAAATTCAATGAGACTAAAGTAGGAAGTGCTAAATTACACGATTGTGTTCAGTTCCTGTTTTTAGTCTATTTATGTGCTTTCATAATCCACATTATGTCCAGGCTAAATCAGCTTACGGGTGTTTTAAACACGCTTTCTGAACATTTTGTCTCTCGGGTGCTACTGGGAGTTATTATGGAAGGTCCATCAGGCCACACAAAGGCTAAAGTGAGAAATCAGGGTGCTGGAGAAGCTGACAGCACAGCACACTGGTAATTGCTGACTGAGGAAGATCTACTTCAGCTTTCAGGATCAGAAACGGCTCATGCGTCACCGAATGCGTCTGCGGTAGTGCTTGTGCTCAAGCGTGACATGGAGCCAAAAATTTGGTGTTGGAAGGAGAAAACAACAACAGAAGAATGGAATGGAGACACGGGGAGAGAAAGAAAAAAAACGACAGCTTTTGCATTCACTGATGGAATTAACGATCGACTGAGTAACGATCTAGACTGGTGCAAGCTCAAGGCCAGTAAAAGAGAATGAGCGATTAATAAATAAATGATTGGTTAGAGCCCACCATTAAACTATAAATGGCTCATAACATTGCCTTTCAACGTCTGCGGAACAGACTGCTACACACATATTGGCTTACAGTACAATAAACTACAACTTTTGATTGTATATTGCATATTTCAGTTATGAAATTCACCGAATAACTTTCATTTGCAAATACAAAAATGGGTACAAATGAGTCTCCTTCCTTTTCAGAAGACATGAATGCAATCAACAAATGAAAAGCTGGATTATTTAAAGGGTAACTAAACCCATGGTCAGAGCCTGACTCCACCCACTGGCAATATTTGAAAAATGCTGACAAAGTAGGCAGACCCCAGCGGAGATAGAGGGGACGAAATAGATGCTAAAACACTCTATCCTGATCGTTTTCAATACTCGCAATTGCAACTCCTGATTGGTTTTGACGAAACAAGCTGGTTTTTATACTGTCTAGGGCATAGCTCATACCAAGAGCGTGGTGAGCTGAACATCCAATAAAAAAATTTCAACTGCAGTAGCCACCGTTCAACCTAAAGAGGGCAGCACTAAGACGTTTTTACGCCATATATTGTAGAAATAAAACACTTTATACACCAGTGTTGGGAGTAACGCATTACAAAAGTAATACATTACAGTAACATATTACTTTTTGCTGTAACACAGTAGTGTAAGGCATTACTAATCAATTTTCAGTAATATTTTACTCGTTACATGTTCAGTGAGGCTTGTATTACAGTTGTATTACAGTGTATTGTCTGCTTTTGCTTCTTAAAGGCAACAGACTATGTGAAAGTTTTAAAGCAGTCTTTTAGTGCCAGTTCAGAGCGGTCGCGTCTGTAACATTGTTTTTTCCTCTTAAATGCGAACACGAAAACTAAAATAAAATGAATATTTTAAGTTCTATGGAGACTGGAGAGCCAACCCTTCCTCATCCGATTTGCGCAGTGTAATTAACAGAATTACAAAAAATATATTTTGCCTCCTATTTTTTTGTCACGCATGAATGTGTGTCTTTTCCCTAATATTAAAAATAAAACAGACTGATATTTGTCTAATGTCTGGAGTCCTTTAAGGAAGTAGCCTATATACGTTTCAATAGATGTATTTTCTGAGAATTTTTATTTCAAGTTTTGACTGCAAATGTCATGTCCATAATGCTGGACCCAATTTTAAATAATTTATCCTCAACTAGTTTTGTGGTGTAGGTCTACGTATTTTATAATGTTAACTTCAAATAATACTAATAGCCTAATTTAAAGATAAGGCAGCATTGGATCTGGACGGTAAGGAGAATAACGCTGGAGTTGGAAGAGGTGTGTCGCGATTCTGTAGGTTCGTGGATCTGAGTCGTGTGGCGAATCGCGATTTCGGTTTCATATTGCATATCGTTACAGCCCCAAAGTTAAGTTCTACTTAGTTATTTTGGTGAAAGTAACTCAAAAGTAATACATGAGTAATGTAACGCATTACAATTCTGAGACAGTAATATTGTAAGGTAATGAATTACTTTTAAATAACAGTAACAAGTAATACCTAATGTATTACAGTTTGGAAGTAACTTGCACAACACTGTTATACACACATGTCAAAAAATATAATCGAAACAATGACTGGCATCAATGAAGTTCCATTATTACAGATCATTAACTAAAAAAAGTTGGTTTAGGGTTTAGTTACTCTTTAAAAATTATTCTTATAAGTCAGGAACAACAGGAAAACTTTGGCCTCTGTAAATGACTGCAACATAATCTTTCTTCAGTCTTTATAATGATTAATGTTACATTGCCCCCTAATTTAAAGATGTCAAATGAATACATTACTGTAATAAATACAATAGTGAATTGTGCCAAAAGAGCTATTTGGTCAACTTACTAAAACATTTTTGTTAGCGAGGCAATTGTCAATGTGTAACTATACTGATAAAACACTAAAAAGATACAAACATTGCCTTTTGCAGCCATGAAGCAAACTGTTGACCTCCTAATTCCTAAACGTTGCTGCATATTTTCTCCGAAATAGCCTACTATGAATCAGAATGTTGCGAAGCAAACAGGATATGTAGTCGAGGATCCATTAACTCCTGAAAATAAAAGGCGGAGGCGAGAAAAACTGCACTTGTCAGAACTACTGTGATGAGTGAAAATACAGTGTTTAGAAAAGACTATAAAAAGCAAAGTGCTTGACATTAATTTAATAATTAATGATATTAACATGAAATTAATGTGCATAATTGTACTGCACTTGATTATGATTTGCATTTTCCCTCAGTTTCAGCCCTGGTGTTTTCTTATTGCCCTCAAATGTAATGACACTAAGTAAAGAAAAGTCTTTTCAAATTTGACTGAATGATTAATAACACTACTGGAGAACTAGTGTACTGCTTACTGCAGCATACACTGATACTGTCCACTATATCCTAGTAGCATTCAGAAGTTTGAGGTCAGAAAGATGCATTAAATTGGTCAAAAGTGACTGTAAAAACATGTATAATGTTACAAATAAATGCGGTCCTTTTGAACGTTTTATTCAAAGAATCCTGAAAACTATTGATAATAATAAGAAATATGTCTTGAGCACCACATCAGCATATTAAAATGATTTATGAAGGAGCGTGTGACGCTGAAGACTAATAATGATGCGGAAAATTCAGCTTTGGCAACACAGGAATAGATAGCATTTCAAAATATATTACAATAGAAAACAGTTATTTTATATGGCAACAACGTTTCCTAATATTAAAGTTTTCACTGTATTTTCGGTCAAATAATTGCAGCAACATTGTAAATAGTAGTGTATTTTGATAAACAGTATGTAAACGACAAGACACATCTTCAATAATTAGAGTCCAGCTACTTTTTAGTTCATGGTTAAATAATAAAGTAAGTCATATTGAATGAGACCCATAGCCGATATTATATTTTATTCATCACACTTCAGTGGATGACACAAACTCCATTTCTGCTGCCAAAGTTAGGCTACACCATCTTGTTCACATTTAATGGGTTGAGATTCAATCAGAAAGTGATTGAAAACGACCACCAGAGAGAAATGGGCCGTTTGCCTCTCAGGAAATCTTTACAGGGACCGCACAAAAGCAGCGCACAAGTGAATAAGGAACAAATAAGAGAAACAGATTATCTGACAAGATATTTAACTTGACACTAGCTTTTATTCTCCCTGAGTCTCACTTGGATGATTGAAGACAAGAAATGAAGGTCTGAAAGAGGAAGGATCCTTTAAAAAAAAGATATAAAGGAAGTAGGGGTGTAAAGGTTCTCTGGTAGAAAAAAAATGCACTTGCACCGCGGTTCATCTTAAATCTGATGACGCATCTATAACATGGTTTGTTGAACATAACACCAAAAACGTAGAGTTCGGCTAATGTCTCGATGGATAAACATTCTGGCTTGCTAATATTCTACAACAGCGATGATACATATATTTTTTGTATTGTATTTATGTGTTGTTGCTCGTAGTTTAATTATTCGTTCATATTTTCTTTATTTGTATTTGACACAGCACATACCGAACCGTACCGAAACTGTGACCCCTAAAACCGAAGTGTGAGTAATTTGAACTGTTTCACCCCTAGAAGGAAGTGCTGGTGGCAGCATCTTTACAAAATGGTGATGCTTCAGCAATTAGCAAGCAACAATGTGGCACACAATGCCAAGATGGCACACTCTCGCGTCTCACACTTCGACCTGTGTGAAAGATAACACACTCGGTCAGCATAATCTTGCCGAGATTAAAAATACTTCTGGTGAAATATTCCTTTAAATGTTAAAGATTAACTTTCATATTTGTGAGGTCCACAATTCCTTGGCCATATCTGCCAAGAGCGGGTGAACTTAGAAAAATGTCAAGTCATGAACATACACATAAAAAAAAAAGAATTAAATAAAAAGGAGGATAGTTATTGGAGCTCCTTAAAGGTGCCATCTGGAACTAAAAATCAAAAAATATTCCATATTCCATAACAGATGGGGCAGTATACCTCCAGAAAATGTGTTGTGCCGCTGCCGCACGCACTCACGTCTTCAAACAACACAAACGAGCGCTGTTTTGCTCTCTTTCTCCGCATATTATTCAAATCATTTGACACGATAGTAAAAGGTCGGAAGACCGCAGTTTCACGTGGAGCATTTGGAGATTTTTAGAGATCAGAGACTAAATGAACAACATATCTCAACACTAAATGATGAAGACCGACTCATAGACGCCTGTCTCAAAAACAAGCTGTTGCATTTCGACGATATGGGAAAATAAAAGCCTGCAGGCTATTATTTTAAGTTTACGGTATTCGTTTTGTTCATATTACACTTTTATTGTTAGTTTGAATTAATTTGACAGACAGCATTCGCTGATGTTGATCAACCTAGCGAAATTCAGAGCTGCCAGCTCTCACGAATTCACCGTGAGACACATGCAATTAACACTTAGCAAGCAGGTTAGTTAAGCTCTCAGATTCTGTCAATTTTATTATGCAATTCAAACAATAAATACCGTTTTGGCGCTTGTGCATGTTACACCACAGATCCCTAGCGCACGTGAACCGATCATCTCTACTAGCTAATGGAAAAAGAACCCGAACACTGTTGAAAGATACAGTATGCTGCAACTTACCAAAATGTGTTCCTCATGCATAATGTCAACCAATCATTTTTTGAACTCTTCCCTGAACTGAAATGTAGTAATGGGCTGTATTTCCACACGACTGACATCAGGTTCAAGTACACACACAAGCCGGCGCGAGCGCGACTCACTCGTGCACTGCAGTTTGGCTGGTGGTAATGTTGCCCGGCCGCATACCGCCTCCCATGGCCGGAACTGGTATTACGACACCTGCCGGGCCGGGGCTAGTCATTTAGCATGCTAATTTAGGTTTATATCTCGGCAGCACTATAACTTGTCAGTTTTTTAATTACATCATTGCACTTATGTCTTCTCATTCTTTTGATGCGTGTAGCTCATTTTTTGGATATTTTTACCTCAATTATTACATATGGCACCTTTAAACAGAGGGCCTCTCTCTTGGTGAGAGGTATAGGAAGCACACAAGAGCAAAAAAGCTGATAATATAACACGTCAGCTAATAAACACATTCCATTCTGTTCCCATATCAGTTTGAGGAAGAAAGGTTTCTGCGCTTCAGCGGAATCATCACATATATTCTCGTCCCGGTTTCCTCTCTCTCCAGCCGGACACCCCGAAACGGAAACTCCACTCTTTTACACACTAAGTCTAGGTACTATAATCAAACAGTTTTATTAATCAGCAAAAATTAACACAATTTTTCTTTTAAATGAAAAAAGTAAATAAATATGTAAATAAAGTAAGTAAACAAAATGAATGAAGTAGTTCAAGCACTAGCGACGACAAGGAATCTGCAACATGATGGAAGAGAATAGCAGAAACACAAAAGGTTAAACAGAAAAAGGTTTTTTAAAAATACAGTTGTTGGCTAAAGGAAGAAATAGAGAATGAGCGAGAGAGGAAGGAGGAGAAGAGTGCCCTTGCCTAATCTTGTGGTGGTCACACTTCCTTCATTCTGCCTGTGCGCATCCTGTTCTTATTGTGTAGGTGTGAGAAACCAGCAAGGTTTTGAGCTATGGGCCGCACACAGATGTATAAATGCAAAAGCAACAGAGTAGACAAAGGCAGCCGATAGGCCGAGATAGGACGACAGAGGCATCTGTGAATGGCAACGATTGCAGTAGCACCTCGGTGTGAGACAAACTTTCTTTACACAAACCGTAGCTTCTATTTACCCCGAATATTTGAGGTTGATGAATAATAGGCGATCATTTGGATTTCCTGCACGACATACTGCAATTACCACATGGACCAGCCGTGTTAATGATCTGTCCGTCACGGACTGCGTGACTTTTTTTCTGTGAATATACGACTAATGAAAATTTGGTCAACTAAGCTTCTTTTCACCGACTAACGTTTAGTCGACTATTAAGAAGCATCCCTATTAGTTCCATTATTTAGTTGGTAAATCTTCTTCACAGCACTATTATCAATTTATTTATTTTTATTTTTTTAGTGGTGCTAATGTATAATTATAGCAGGCAAAGTACTGAATCATGCCCTAGAAGAAGATGATGCAAAAAGTAGGAAGGTCTTCATAATGTATTATAAGTACCATTATTAATAGATGACCTTTAAAGAGTTTTCAAATATTCTAAGACTAGGTCTATATGATCTAGCAACTTTGTTGCATTTCTTTGGCATTGCATTTGACTGTCAGGTGGTTCAGTTCCCAGCTTGAAAACATTCATATATGTGAGGTCCAAAATTAGCTTGCCAGCGGGAAAACAGAGAATAACGTCCAGCCATAAATATTTCTAGATGTGACACAATGACCTTTCCACAAATATGAAAAAAAAAATAGTTAAATGACAGTTTAATGAGACAAATAAATAAATGATGATAAACTAAAAAGGAATTATTTTCTTTATTTGTGGAAAACAGCAGCAAGTAAAATATTGCAACATTTTTTAATATATTTGTTGCTACATAAATGCAAAAAAAGTTCTCACATTTGGCTTTTGGAGAGTGTAATTGACTCTGCATATGTTAATAGTTTTCACTTTAGACATTGAGTTGGAAAGCAGCCTCTAACAACAGAAAATATAGCAAACAAGAAGTAGATAGTATTAGTTAGTGACAGGTGACACTGAATCAGAGTGACTGTCCAGAAGGTTTCAGCTTCCTCAGTTCTTCGTCTGGCCTGTTTAAATGTCAGTACAGAACAAAAATGATACGAGTTATGGGAACAGCATCTTCCACATAATAAAGTCCTTTCAGTATCTTTCTGAAGTCTCCCTCTCAGAAACACACACTTAATAACAACCCAACCTCAGGGCAACGCGACAGCTACAGCCTTGCCATAACTCACATGTACAAACATGAATAATGTCTCGCACACGAGAAAAATCGAAATGATCAGGATTTATACATTTCCAAACAAAGAAAAAGCAATAGCACTGAGAAAGATGCATGCAGATAAAACATAACACACACGCACAATGCGAGTGTAGAGATGAAAAAGGCACAAGTCATGCATTCGCTGCCTTCCTGAACATGCAGTTTGCGTCAACATCGCTCTGCGTGTGTTCCTGTTGCCTGCTGACTCTGGGTGCGTGTTTGCATGTTTTTCGAGCTCAAGAGAGAACAAGGAAAACAGCAAAACGTACAGACCAAACAGACAAATATGGAATGAAAAACATTTCACGCCCTAGTTTATGGAAATATATTCCAGTTGCCAGTGCAAGTCATGCTGTTGGTTGTCCTAAGCCTTGTGACCCTAAACATTTTTTTGTCCTGGGCCTCATGAATTAAAACATTTGACCTGCCTTTGAGGGGAATAGTGTTTCCCACATGACAATGTGAGACTATCACAAACAGTCTTTTCAACCACACGATTGTATCCATTATATCGTTGCACCACCAGGTGGAGACAAGTGACTTAAAAAAATATTTGTCATTGAATCATTAATTCAAAAAATAATTCTTTATTGAAACAAGTGTTGTATGGGCTCTATGCACGGCGGTATTTCCGGTGAAGGAGTAAGGATGCTCGATAACGCCGATCGTAGAGTCCAATGCAATACCGAGAATTTATATTGAATTTTATACTCCATGGTTATACTAAAGAAACGTTAGTCACAAAAACAGATAAAACAGACACCCCTTGTTGCGTTTATGCTTCTTTTTAAAATGATATTAAATAAACATAACTATGTATATAAAATTACATCTAAACGTATGTACGTTTCGTTTCAAAGACGGGAGGACAGTAAATTTTGAAGACTCTGCCATAATCCCGTTTTCCTCGGTTTTCCTCCACTTTAATCTCCACAACCGGAAATGGACGAGCATCCTTGCGTAAAATGCGGAACTTATGCGTGCATATAGCCCATTTATGAGACATTCATTGAACCTTTTTTTATTTTTTATAATTCATTCAGATTAAACATTTTAATGACTGTCTGCAGACTGTCATCTTTAGTTGTCTGTTCACAAACATGATCTCTGTTTGAAACAAACAAAAAATGCGATTCTTACATTATCCAGAATTGTGCAGGTCTATTTTAAAGTTAATCTGGTGAACTTTTGAGAGTTCAAAATTAAGAGCTCCAACCCATGTTCAGTGTGCAAAATTGAACAAACAAAAAGTCAGTGAACTTTAAAGGGGACTCTTGGAAATTAACCAAGCCATTAAACCAGCAAAAGGTTCGAGAGGTACTGCAAACGAACATATTCATCAGTTATGCACCATATGCAATATTATATTGCATCATTATATTACGTTTACTCAAAATAAGTTTGTAGATCTACACAAATAAGTTTTTTTTCCCCTTGATTAGAGAGATGAGAGATAGAAGAGCAGATACTGTTATTATCACAGCGTTGGTTTGGGCTGCACGGTTGGCTTACACACCACAACACAAATATAAACTCAGGAGTCAGGACCAACACTTGTTTCGGACAACCACTGAAAAAAATACTACGGAAAAGAATGTGTGACACTTCAAAGTTGATTGTCATGCGCTGCCAAGGAGGAGAGGGAAGAGTTTAGAAGAGAGTTGAAGGAGAACAGCAGTATACAAACTGAACACCAGCTACTGTTAAAGGGATAGTTCACCCAAAAATGAAAATTAAATAATTAATTACTCACCCCCATGCTGTACCAACCCTGTAAGACCTTCGTTCATCTTCGGAACACAAATGAAGATATTTTTTATATAATTTGAGAGCTGTCTCACTACCACATTGGCTGCCTAAGGGACTAGCTCTTGACGGCCCAGAAAGTCAATAAAGAAAATGTTTAAATATCCCATGTGACTACCGTGGCTCAACTATAAGATTCATCAAGCGGCGAGAATACTTTTTGTGCGAAAAAACAAACAAAAATAACAACTTTATTCGACTATTCCTTTTCTTCATTGTTGGCCAGAAACGAGACTTCCTTAGATTTCCACGACGCATGCGCGAGAACTGAACTGAAGTAGTTGAAGGAGATCGCAATTCTCACGCATGCGTCGTGGAAATCTAAGGAAGTCTCGTTTCAGGCCAACAAGGAAGAAAAGGAATAGTCGAATAAAGTCGTTATTTTTGTTTGTTTTTTCGCACAAAAAGTATTCTCGCCGCTTGATAAACTCATAGTTGTGTCACTGTAGTCACATGGGATATTTAAACATATTCTTCATTGACTTTCTGGGCCGTCAACAGCCAGTCCCTTAGGCAGCCAATGTGGTAGTGAGACAGCTCTCAAATTTAATCAAAAATATCTTCATTTGTGTTCCGAAGATGAACGAAGGTCTTACGGAGTTGGTACAGCATGGGGGTGAGTAATTAATGACTTAATTTTCATTTTTGGGTGAACTAACCCTTTAAAGCCCTGATATACTCACGGCAAAGTCATTTATCGTTCTTTGCTTTGGGGTAAAAAAAAGTTTGAAATACGTGAGCAGCGATATACTGTTAGCGAACGTCTGATGCCGCCCAGGCTGCTAAAAGAGTGGTGTTTGCATAATTATGTTAATATGTGTGCGCATTTCTTTCATGGCAAAATAAACAACAAAATGACAGTGATGAGAAAACAGTAGTTAAGAAAGCATCTGATCATAGCGATGTGGAAGTTTGCTCGAGCTCTGCAATTCACCACTTTGTCACGTATGTTTATTTACCACTTAATACAATAGATTGTTTAAAAGCAAGCATCTTTACAGAATTAATCATTCAATTACAACAACATTTTCCACTATAAAGCAGCTCTCCAATGTTCATGTATTTTACTCGCAGGCATTCAAACTCGAGAAACTGAACGGAAGAAATGAACTGGCAAAGATTTCCACGTCAAAGAAGGCGGAGCCTCAGAACACACCTACCAATTACGTAATCACCACGGACTAATGGTAGTGAATGCGTTTACTAACCATGGGTGCGTTTCCCGAAAGCATCGTTAGCCATTTATGGTCGCAAGTTCCGTCGTTATCAGCATAGTTCAACGAGTCGTGTTTCCCGAAACCATCGTTCCAACGAACATTTGCAAACAGCATCGCAAAGTTGTGTGGTTTGAACGACAGCTCTCGACCTGTGGTTAGAGGCATCGTTTCTATATTGCATGACATTTGGACGTAATAATTTCTAATCTTGAGCAAAATAAGCAAGATGATATTCAGTACAACTGGTGCCTTAAATTTAGAATACGTACAAATGTAATTTACAGCTTTTAGTTTGTGAAAAGATTTAAAGTACCGTGTTTGAAGAGTGCGCATGTGCAAACATGCTCTACTATGTAAGAACGAGCCAAATACTGAGTCTGGTAATAAAGCAAAAAAAAAAAACTGAGAACAATTAGAAAATGTCCTCAGATGACATGTAATGTCTATAATTTATATTCAAAAATCTAGCGTTAATTTGATCTCAAACAGTTTCATTAAAAATAGTTATTACTCCACCACGTGCGAAACCAACGTGGTTGAACAACGATACTTTGCGACAATGGGTTTCGGGAAACAGCCTTGACTAGCTAGTTGATTTCTCCAACGATGCATCGTACTATGGTAGTGAAGTTACATCGTTGTACGGGAAACGCACCCCTAAAAGTTCGCTTTTGCATGCTGTTTAAAACTCCTGAAAGGAAAATCCTCTGATTTTCTTCGAAATGACGTCACACAAGTTCTTTGATTTGGCTTTCAGTATATCAGGGCCTTTAGTGCCTGTTGGACAAGAGTTATTTAATAAAGTAGTTTAAATTATACACACCTTGTAACCGTGTTATTATTTTACTCTTAGCCTGGTGGAGACTGAGATTCCACTGGGTCCCGGTAAGTTAACTGTAATATTTTTAAGCTATAGATATTGATAAGAACTGTTGTTGTTGAGTAGACATTTTTAAACAACAACAGTTCTTATCAATATCTATAGCTTAAAAATATTACAGTTAACTTACCGGGACCCAGTGGAATCTCAGTCTCCACCAGGCTAAGAGTAAAATAATAACACGGTTACAAGGTGTGTATAATTTAAACTACTTTATTAAATAACTCTTACTTTGAAATGCATTCAAAGTAATTTTTCGTTGGTCTTTTTACACACGGCAGCAAAATCATGCTCCAATTTACTACATTGACTTCATATTCCAGACGTCTAATAGTTTACTTGAGACAAGAACCAGAAAAATGCTTAACATCAAGCCCTGATAACCTCAATAATACTGTAAACGAATCCTCCCACAAGACAAGTGGACACTCACATTTGGTGGTGCGTGCGTAGTAACAAATTATGAATTTAAACATGCAAAGAGAACATGCAAATGTCTGAAATGCAAAAAAACATGCTTTGAGAATACTAAGCAGGATGCAGGATGTAAAAAAAAAACACAGTGCTGAGAAAAATAGAGACATTAATGGATGGAGATAGTAAACGTGTGTGTGAGAGGGACTTAATCAATCTCACTGTTGTCTTAGGATGGAGCCAAGGGAAGCACCAAGGATGTCTGGTGGTTATAATCACCTGTCAGACGTTTACACGTGCAGACAATTTACAGAACACTATGCTAACCACTCAGACACCATGTGAGATCACAGAGCAAATGTGCACTAGCACCCATAATTACAGCCTATTTTAAAGAGATTGTTGCTCGTACTTTCAACAGCCCACATCTAGGAGCAAAGTAAAAGTTATTTGGAAAAAAGATATAGAGGTCAAGTACAAGCAATTTCCTAATTAAAACAGCAATATAATGGGAAAAAAAAAGGAACCCAGCTGAGATTGCTTTTCCATTATATTATTTTTCCATTGGGGAGGTGCTGTGTGTGTGTAAATGTTATTTTTCTAGACCACTTCCTATTGGGAACTTAAACCGCTGAATTCTTCAGAATTCCAGCTTCCCGTGATAAGATCTTATATGCACAGGGCAATAATCCTAACAATTGAAAAAGGTAAAATACAGTTATTTTTAGAAAAAGATACTGTTCACTGTAAAAATAAATATGCCTTATCTAATCAATAGAATTGTGGCAACAGATTACAAGCAATATTATTAATTAAATTTAACAAATTAGAATTGAGTAATAATTCATCAAATTATTCCTTAAAAGTTAACCATTTAAAATGAGTAAAGTTTACACCAAAAAAATGTAACAAAAATATCTCACTAACAGACAGACGTCAAATATTAATTAAGAAATATTTATTTTATATTGCCAACATTGAAGACACCTGATGTTAACAAGCAGAATCACTGAAGGAGAAAACCGTCATTTTAAAACAAACCTAACACAAACGCCGAACACCATAATGGTGACTTAAATTTATGTTTTTTTGGTTGTTGTTGTAAGTTTTTACTCATTTTAAATGGTTAACTTTTAAGGAATAATTTGATTAATTATTACTCAATTCTAATTTGTTACATTTAATTAAGAATAATGCTTGTAATCTGTTGCCACTATTTTTTTTTTGATTAGATAAAGCATTTTCATTTTTACAGTGTTTGCTAAGACAACATTTACTATAACTACTTCTCAAACTTCATTCAAACCCCTGACCCCAAGTATTAAACGTATGTAACTCATCCCTATAGCTACATGGATGATAGCTTAAAGTGTGTGGCTTATTAAAGAAAACTATCATAAAACTATCATCATACAAACCAGCTGGAAATGACTAAAATCTCCATGGCAACCACCCAGATAGTGGCATGTTTTGAAAGCACCACGTATTTTTTTCATAAAAAGTAAAAATGTACAGTGAGCTTTGGTTTTTGCAAGTGTGGCCTTATTCAGCACACATAAACCCACAAGTCTACAGAATCAAACCCATGGAGCGGAACACCATTCATTTAGGACAAAATCCCATGAGAAGGGTCAACTCAGTCCACAAACTATGTTAGAGGAACTGGCCACCAGTTAAATTTAGAGACTTAATCCATCAGTGCAGACAGGTGTCTAAATAGTCTCTAGTGAATTGCCCTTTCTGCCTAAAATGAGATAATGGAGCCATCAGCTGATGAATTAGAGGCGAGTAGTGCGTAGGAGATACACACACACACACACACAAACAAACCTAGGTGGCAACAGCAATATTGTGACCGTGTTGTGAGCCATCACTGATAGCACCCTTTCCATCTCAATGAGACTCAATGAGGGATAGTTCACCCAAAATTGAATTATCTATCATTATTTACTCATGTACATTATACTTATTCCAAACTGCATGACCTTCTTTCTTCTGCAGGACACAAAAGACAATATTTAGAAAAATATCAAAGCATTTTTCTCCCATACAGTAAGTCAATGGGTATAAGGCTGTTTTGTGTCATTGTGTGGGCAAAAAAAAAAGTGGTCAAAAAAAAAAAAAGTTTAATTCTACCCAATATCTTCTTTTATGTTTCATAGAAAACCCAAAGTCTTGTGTGAGAAAATGACAGAATATTCTTTTTTTTTATTGAACTATCCCTTTAATTCCACAAACAAAATGTTCCGTTTCTATACGTTTTCCGTCAAAAGTTCACCGCAGACTAAGGGGAAAAACCAATGTGAAACTAGAGAGCCAGTAACATTATCAATCACTGATGAAAGAGAGAGTGGAAAGGGCACAAGGAGAGAACTAGAACACAAGAAGAGGTGAAAACATGCACAAAACAATACATCACCCTCATGCTAATCGCACTAATGCCGGAGTGATTTAATGGACCACACCAATCAATCATCCTACAAAAAGAGGACAACATCATACGAGTTTGAGCATGCAGATGTCACAACACAAGCTGGAGTATGGGGAATTTATACTAACCAGCTGTAACATCAGCTGCAGGATATTGCGCAAGTATGGTAGTGCAAATCCAAAAACACTGGTATAGAGCTATATGACATTTTGTTCAGCATTTAATCTAATGCTGAACAAATGGTTTCCTTCCACTTTTTCTGTTCTGGTCTCACCAAAGTAATTCCCTGTGAACTGATTACAAATCTCTCTTGTCCTCTAACCCTTGAGAATGGACTGAATAGCAATCGTAAACATACACAGGCTAATAAAGTTTGGCTTGGATGTATTAAAAACAGCTGTACAAGTTTCAAATTAGGCAAACACGGTCTTCCTGCTGTTTCACTCTTGAAATCCTTCCTCTATCTACACCATTTCCCCATTCCTCCATTTCATTCACCTTCCCTCGCTGTCCATTGCTTGCTTCCTAAATGTTGCTCCTTATAAAATACATTTGTGGTTAACATTCGAATGTATTTAATAATGCATTTGTGTGTGGATGCGTGATATATCGGCCCCCATATCGGTGTCGGCCAATATGTTAGCATTATCGGCCCGATAATAAAGATTTTCCGATATATTAAAGCCAATATATTAAGTATCAGCTGAGACACTTCAGATGTGCAATGTTCACACCATGATGTTTTTGAATTGCTTGAAACATTGATTGTGCATGTGCAGCGCAAGTCTGCAATAAAATTATAATGAGAGCCTCATTATGGTTGTGTGATTGGGGCTTGAGATGTTGTTTTTGTAATCAGGCACTCAATTAAGTAAAAATTTGGATTTAAATTTATCGGCCAATATATCGGTTATTATAGCTTTCATTTTTTTTAAGAATTATCTTTAAGGTTATCATTATCGCTGCATCCCTACATTTGTGTTATTTACTATTAAGCCACATTTACTTACACTTAAACCTTAAAAAATTACAACAAAGTTTTGTAAAAACTTTCAAACTTACAACAAACCACTAAACTGAAGATTGTGAGATGAGCACAAAGATGTTACGTTATTATATGCATAAATAAAAATGAAATATGCCGCAAGCATCAGTTCAATAAACAATAACAAAAGAACAATGGATCTAGAGCTGTGTAATAATTTACAATAACAGTATATAATGCATAATTACAAGCAACTAACCTTAAACCAAACCCTAACCCTAATTATATGTTGATAATTAATATTACTCAGTGCTTAAATGTATGAACACTGAAACAGGGGCACTTTAAAATAAAGCCTAACCCAAAGTAGTTTTGCCACCTGGAAAAATTGAGCAAACAACATTATTGAAGTACAAAAATAAGACAAAACAAATATTACTAAAAATAGAACCAAATACTGCATAAATAAACTTGGATGCAACTTGGTTTTAGCAACAACAACAAAAAATGTTATGATAGGCAAGCATATAAATGTGAAAAACGGATATCACAGTATTAGCGACATCCTGTTTCGTTAACCCGGAAAATGTGTAATTATCAAATAGAGCCAGACCAATATATCGGCAGACCGATATTATCGGCCGATATTAGGCATTTTCCAAACTATCGGTATCTGCAGTTATAATGGCCGATAAATGAATATTTCAACAATAAAATTAAAATGGACGAAACACGCTTGAACCATGTCATGAGTGTTGGAGTTGTATAGTTGGTCCACCAGAGGGCACTCTACACCGTTCCTGTTGGCAACACTCGTTGAGTTGGTCACGATGTTTAAAGAACATCCCCATCAGTTCTCTAAACTCAAATAAGCATGACAAAATTTGTGACTATCATGTCCAGTTTAAAAAAAAAAATAAAAAAAATATCGGCCGATATATCGGAATATCGGATTTTAAAACCCAAAAATATTTGTATCGGTATCGGCCTTCAAAAACCTTTATCGGTCCGGCTCTATTATCAAACATGAAAAAAGATACAAAGCACTGAGCTGCACTATCCCCCAACACCGCCACACCAGACAGCCTCCACAACTCCAGTGACTGAACCACAAGAGAGAGGCTGAATCAGAATCTACTTATCAGAAACAGGCAGGGCTATACTATTTCCATCTATGAGGTCTTCTTAGGTGGCAATATATGTTTATAAATAGAAATGATAATAAATGCAACAATTATGGAGTGTTAGCGAGCTTTAATTTACCCAAGGCTAATTTGAAAGCACAGAAGGGTCGATGACACCTACATAAAACGCCTCTTTCACAGCTTTGCAGCGCTATGAATGTGTGTCAATCAATACGCGCTAAGTTTGCTGTGCATGGCCTGCTCTGTAGTGGGCTGATGAACAACTGCTCCCCATGCACAAAAGTCATGCTATTTAATCTTATTACAATTCAATAACTATGCAACAATCACTGCTCTCCTTTTAAAAGCAAACGTTCACATTTCAGCAGCAAAACCAAGCCTTGTGAAGAGAAATCTGGTTGTATAGTGAAGTCCATCCAAAAATGTAAATATTTCACCATTCATGCATTTTTTATCCATACAATGAATGTGAATGGTTTCTAAATTGAAACGCCCTTTGTGTTCTGGCAAGAAAAGAAAGCCATACAGGTTTGGTATAAAGTGAGGTTGAACCCTAAATACTATTAATTTCTAAGGCCTCTAAACAGTCACGATCAAAACTGTTGGACACATACTACTACTGCACATGCCCTCTGCCCTCTGATTGATTTTTCATACCTGATTCATGTCCAACTTCAGGACATGTGAGTTTTTGCTGTGAAAACTTTAATGATTTTTATAGAACGCAAACGCAACAATAATTGTCGTTAGCAATACTTTAAGATAACCAGTTACTGGACTGAAGGAACGTAGGCGTACTTGTTAATACATGCATCTTTTTTTAATCGTGTTAAAATGTATGCATAATATGTATTTATTTATGATTAACACCATATCAGCAGCAATGGCTGGCAATCAACAGTATTTCAATAATTAAAAAAAAATTATGATAACAATATCACTTCAATACATTGTTTACAATAATTTAACAATTTCGTCTTAAAAAAACAATCAATAAAAACATGCAAATATAGCAATAACAACAACAGTAATAACAATAATAACATATAATCTTTCAATTTAAAATATGATAGAAATTCTACAATTATTCAATGAGAAACCTTTTTAAAAATGTCTCTATGCATAAAATCCGAAGGAAAGTTTATCTCTCGATCATCATTGAATTGCACTGCGTTGTGTTTTCTCCCAAGCTTAAAAATACAGAGCTTTGGTCATAAAACTAGCATTTATACATATCTATGTTATTAAAACTAGTATTTATACATATATATCATATACAATCTTATTAAGACAATACTGACAGCTGGAGAGTGACATCTAATATTTATTTTATGCAAGTAGCCTGATGTAATGAAAATCTAATTTAATATACGACAAGCTAAAGGACAATGAGCTTGTTTTTGGCCATATACACTCACCGGCCACTTTATTAGGTACCCCATGCTAGTAACGGGTTGGACCCCCTTTTGCCTTCAGAACTGCCTCAATTCTTCGTGGCATAGATTCAACAAGGTGCTGGAAGCATTCCTCAGGGAGTTTGGTCCATATTGACATGATGGCATCACACAGTTGCCGCAGATTTGTCGGCTGCACATCCATGATGCGAATCTCCCGTTCCACCACATCCCAAAGATGCTCTATAGGATTGAGATCTGGTGACTGTGGAGGCCATTTGAGTACAGCGAACTCATTGTCATGTTCAAGAAACCAGTCTGAGATGATTCCAGCTTTATGACATGGCGCATTATCCTGCTGAAAGTAGCCATCAGAAGTTGGGTACATTGTGGTCATAAAGGGATGGATATGGTCAGCAACAATACTCAGGTAGGCTGTGGCGTTGCAACGATGCTCAATTGGTACCAAGGGGCCCAAAGAGTGCCAAGAAAATATTCCCCACACCATGACACCACCACCACCAGCCTGAACCGTTGATACAAGGCAGGATGGATCCATGCTTTCATGTTGTAGACGCCAAATTCTGACCCTACCATCCGAATGTCGCAGCAGAAATCGAGACTCATCAGACCAGGCAACGTTTTTCCAATCTTCTATTGTCCAATTTCGATGAGCTTGTGCAAATTGTAGCCTCAGTTTCCTGTTCTTAGCTGAAAGGAGTGGCACCCGGTGTGGTCTTCTGCTGCTGTAGCCCATCTGCCTCAAAGTTCGACGTACTGTGCGTTCAGAGATGCTCTTCTGCCCACCTTGGTTGTAACGGGTGGTTATTTGAGTCACTGTTGCCCTTCTATCAGCTCGAACCAGTCTGGCCATTCTCCTCTGACCTCTGGCATCAACAAGGCATTTCCGCCCACAGAACTGCCGCTCACTGGATGTTTTTTCTTTTTCGGACCATTCTCTGTAAACCCTATGGTTGTGCGTGAAAATCCCAGTAGATTAGCAGTTTCTGAAATACTCAGACCAGCCCTTCTGGCACCAACAATCATGCCACGTTCAAAGTCACTCAAATCACCTTTCTTCACCATACTGATGCTCGGTTTGAACTGCAGGAGATTGTCTTGACCATGTCTACATGCCTAAATGCACTGAGTTGCCGCCATGTGATTGGCTGCTTAGAAATTAAGTGTTAACGAGCAGTTGGACAGGTGTACCTAATAAAGTGGCCAGTGAGTGTAAATAACATATGCACCAAATTGCATGTTATTGCTCAGTTTGGACTTCCAGATGTAGGTGTTTTTTCCCTTCTTGAGTGTGAGCTCTATCATAGTAGGCCATAAAAGCTTGATGTATATGATGAAAAATATGCAAACCGTTTTGTCTAAAAGTTAAACAAAATGTCCCATCTTTAAAAAATTGATTTTGACAATTAATTCAGATGCTAGGGGGGTCGTGCCTGCATTGTGGAAGTAGCCTACTAACTGTGTCATATGTCAAATCAACATCAAAACAGGGTAACCTGACTGAAACACCTCTGTTAAAGCCTTAAATGTAGCCTTAGATACACGGGAACCAGAAAGCCCGTGGGTTTCCTCTTCTCCTGATGGTGTGAGCCGTGACATGTAAGCAGAACTGAGGGCACAACTGAGAGGATTGCTGGGTTACTCATCAAACTCAGCGCACGTACATGGTCGCCCACGACTCGACTATCCATCTACTCTGCGTCTATAAGGCCTATTCTGCGCGTTCACACACAAACACACGCACACACACACATAGAGAGAGGTGTTAAAATGAGTTTTAGTAACATTCAACCCCACTGTTTGCTGCAACAGGAAACGTCGAGGCCTTTTCTGAAAGTTGAGGAAGTGCGAGTGTAACGTTAGTGATGAGCAGGAATTTCTCGCACTGGGTGCGACAGACTTTTCGGTCGGACAGTGGAGAGGAAAATAATGAAGAGTGCTCGTTTACATCCATGCAGTGGTATAATAACCTGTCGTTGTAAATGCTTGTTATTGTAGAGAATAAATATGACCAGCCGCAGCGAGCACTGCAAAATATATATCTCAGTCACACAACTTGAGTCCTCAAACAACAAGATAACATCAGATCGCGGCAGACAACACGAGCAGTTAAAGCAACTATGCCGCACTCCCACGCATAACTTCAAGATTTCAGTTGCAATTGCTTTTCTAGGCTGTACAAGAAGGGCTGTGGATTTATGGTATAGCGTGCTGGACAGTCACCCCACCCTGGGTGAAGTACATAAGACGTCCAGTGATCATGTTTTTAAAAGCGGTTGTTTCGAGTGCCGATGCATATCCTGTAAGCTACACAGATCACTCAAATAGACTAATAGGTTTCCCAAGACATCCCTCCAGCCTCTAAGGTTTGGTGCGACTGTCCATCATAGGATGGGCTGTGAGAATATGATATCGTGACTCCAAATTAGAAGTCAGAGCAGCAATTGAACCTGCGCTGAAAACTGCCTCTTACCTGGTCCCCGCCTTGTCGCCCATCTCCGCAGGCCTTTTTCCTTTAATAAGGGGAAGATGCTTTGTAACGGGAATTTAACTGAGCCGAGACTTCGAATAAAGCGTCCCTCCTTTTCTCAATCACTGCCACTCTCGCTGGCGGTTCGCAGGGTAGTTTCCTCAGCCCAGAGACGGAAGCCTCTCGCCCCACTCCGCTCGCTGCCGCTTCAGACACCAAGCGACTGGGCTTTGGCCTCAGAGTTTGATGAGCACCGCGACTAGCCAATCAAATGCGGAGAAAAATGACACGTCATCCACGGGTCACGAAGCACTCCCTCTTTGCCCAAGGGGCTACCACCAATCAGAAATGTCTGTAAGAACGAACGTGTGATGCTTAGTACAGTAAGAGGAAAAACTATAACATATTTACGTTACGTGTCTCATGTGGCGTATCCAAGAGTCTGTCTTTGGAGAAAGTACGAACATTATGTTTGCATTATAACTGACAGGATTTGGAAGGCTTTTGCATTTTCAACTAAATAACAACCGTAAATGTTATCTCTGAAGGGACACCACTGAAAATGAAAAATTATGAGAATGAACAGGAGAGCAACCGACTGTAATGGACTGGGAACCGATAGTTAATTTTCTCCAAGACAAACTAATATAGAGTTCATTTATGACTGCACATGACTCCCATTTAATTTCAGTATGTCACTAATGTCATTATCAAGAAGAAGAAAAATCCCATGATGGCATTATGTAACGTAACCATGAACTCAAACGTGTATACAATAGAGCATTGCGCCATCTAGCGACTTAATGGTACATAAAATACACATATGAATCAGAATCAGGACATTTTAGTTTGTGATCAAATTGAAAATCATGGATTTATAGTCTAATCTTTGATTATTTAAGGACCATGGTGGACCGTATAGTCTGTTTGCCCTGAACTTAACTTCTGAATGCCTTTCTGAGGCCTTTATTATTATTTTTTTTGTTGCATTTTTTGCTTATTTTGAAAAAAGAACTCTATATAAGCTTCAAACACGTTTGTTTCAAAACATCATGTACTCTATAGTCTATGCCTTTTATTATCATTGGGTGCCAGGGCAAAATCAATCATTAAACTTTTTATCCTTTAGTTTTAGTTAAGGATCTGTGGCTTATTGTGTACCAAATCATACACCCATTTTTTTAATACAATATTCTAGATATTGTTTAGTAATCCACATTCAATAAGGTCCGGTTTCTACCTCATGTTCTTGGTCTAAATACAGTCATACAAAACAAATAAAAATGTTTCAATTTAATTGCAAACTTCAAACATATAAAATGAAAATCATAGATACAGATAAGTGCAGATTTATCATCAGCATTGTTTCTTACTTTATATTCAACAAAAATAAGGATCAGACTAGGAATGCACCATATTGTGACCATTTTGGACAGTATTATCATTTTCCCCCCCAATACTAACATTATACTTTTTATGCCATATTTCAATAGTGCTAAGTTCTCGTCTGCTTCACATTGTAACATTTTGACCACATTTTACAAAATTCAGTATTTCTATTTTGGTACATTCCTAGATCACACAACAGTTAATATACAAGAAAGATGATACAAATATCTTTCCTATATCGATCTTGTATGTGCTAATATCATATAGTATAGTAAACAACATATAGCACACACCCCTGCAACAGGACTAACTGACGTGCTGGTGGCAATTGCTCTTTTGCACTGATTTTTTTCCTAAACTGGACAAGGAAGAGAAAGCTTGGTTCAGCATGAAATGTCTGATATCGGTGCACAGTGTACAAAACTGTGACACGTTTCCACATGCAACATATTACAATCATAAACAATATCTACTCAGTGTCAACCATATACAAAGCTACACACTCAGGAACCTCTTAAACAAAAAGAAAAATATAGTACAGGGATTTACATATACAGAAAGAGTATTACTTGATTAAATGCCTTTTGTTATACAATTGGTAAAAATGATAAAAACATGGGCTAGGAAGACACTGGGCTACCATGATGAAGTGAGAGCTTCACATGTGCACATGCACTCACACACTCACACACACACACACACACAAAGCTGGAGGTATGAAACTGTGGTAGTAAGGGTACATTTACACAACAACGACGTACTAAACACGGAAAAGTTTTTCCTTTGTGTTTTTTGCGTACATGCGAAAAACGCATCCCCGTATACATGGATCTGCTAAAACGACCAAAAACACTGTATTATACATGCCAGGCCAGTAGTTGGCGATGTCACTTTGTAAGGAAACACTACGCACGCACCTATAGACTGAACACGTAATACGCATGCGCATGGTGTCAACGTTTTCACAAATTAGTGATTTTGTAGTTTACATGGAGGCAATAACATTTCGTTTTTCTTACCACGACTGTTGTAGTGTTGATGAATGGCCAAAACGCATAAAAAGTTTTCCGTTTTTAGGTGAAAACGGTGTTGTGTAAATACCCCTTAGTCTCTCGCCAACAGTACAAAAAAATTCCACCTTCATTAAAACAACATCTGGCTATGAAAGACCACCAGTGTATTCCGTATCTACTGTACTTCAATGGGGGAGAAATAGGTATTATAGTCATAATTAATCAAACACACGAAAATGAGTCTATTCATCATCATCATATTCATCATCATCCTCTTCCTCGTCTTCCTCCTCCTCATCATCTTCATCATCCATATTGCTCTTCGCCATTGGTTTTGGAGCCATACAATTCCCCATCATTCCCATGGCCATGGGCATGGGCATGGACACACCCCCAACCTTGCCTTTCGTCTTGTAGTCTGCAACGTCCTGCACAAAAAAGTAAATATTGTGGTAAAACACTGGAATTGGGATATGTTGCATGGTGGAAAACTATAAAAGCATCTAGATGGAGACGTGCCTTTTGATACTTGTCCTTCAGCTTGTTGGCCTTTATCAGGTAGGGTTGCTTGTTGGAATCTGTGAGGCTGTTCCACTGTTCTCCCAGTTTTTTGGCCACATCTCCAATACCCAGGCTGGGATACTGAGCCTTGATTTGTGGACGATGATCCGAGCAGAATAAGAAAAACCCAGAGCTGATGATCACAAAATAAAATTAGTCATCAAAAATTGAAAGACAATGATTCATGAGCAATGATAACACTTATTTATGGTGTAAATAAAATCAATTAATTTGTTACATTTTAATTGAAAAATAATAATTACACAATAATTAAACACCAGAATATAATAATATATTTGACAGGATAGCAATGATAGCCATATACAGCATCAAATCAACAAAATACCCTTCAAAATAACAATTTTTGAAATATTGAGGTAATTCAGTGTGGGATGTCTACTCACGGTGGTCTCTTGGGTGCATTGGGATCCTTCTTTTTGCCTCTCTTTCCTCCAGGCATGTAGTGCATCATCTCTTGATCATATCGCACCTTATCCTGTTTGGCCATGTCGTCGAATCTGGCTTTCTCTTTATCGGACATCGCCTATGCAACAAATCAAGAGAATTTACCACTGCTTTGGTAATATTTGAAAATAATATTAGAAAATCTCATTGCAAATCTAACCTTCCATCTCCCAGAGCATCTTTTGGAGAATTCTGAAAAGCTAACTGGAATCTCAGGGCTTTTCTTCTTGTGCTCCTCACGGCATGTCTGGACGAAGTAGGCATAAGAAGACATCTTGCCCTTGGGCTTCCTGGGGTCCCCTTTTGCCATTTTCGTTAAAGGAGAGGGGCTTAATTCTGCTGCTGTATTTTTTTAATCTAAAATAATAGGAACAAAGAGTATTAAGTTTAACACAACATAAAATTAGAATATTACCTTTTCTGCCAGGTGTGGCTATTAATAACTAGTCAAAACACAACACGACTCAGTCCTCACTCATGATTGTGCTTTTGTATTTTAGATGGTACAACATTTCTAAACCCAGTGGGGTGCAGGGCTTATTAAACTAAGATGATACACAAAGGGAATTCCAGACCCGTCCTTCTTTCGTGGGGGATGTGAACTGATTATTAATGAGACTGATTGGTGTTCACGGCCCGTTTTGGGGAAATATAATGCGCCACCACCATATTCTTTTGTGGCTACTGTGCAATAATAATAATTAGCAACACACATTTTATCGATTGTTTTTATTGCAAGCAAAAGTTTGGACGACTCTAGTCTAATGCACATGAATTACCTTCATACACAGTCTAAGTTAGGCTATATGTGGTAGCCTATCAAAGTGGCTACTAAAAACAGAAAGGCCATCAGCTAAAATTATTCAACATCCTTCACATGAATGCATCCTCATGACAGAAAGTGTTCTTTATTTTGATAAATCTTGCATATCTTATTAATATTTTATTTTGAACTCAAGTACTGTTCTTGGTTTAAAACTATGCATTCCAGCGTTCTGCCCGTGTGCAAGCATATAGAGCGGTATATATAGTAACTGGTATAAGCCCTGCCTTGCGCTGCTGTTCTTCATTCATTAAAATGGCTTCTTTGCGGAGCGAGCAAACAGATGGGTTCACCGTGCAACAAAGCAATACACACCCCCTCGGGTTTAAAAGACGATTCCAGCGATTCAGTGTCTTTAATTAAGAGAAAAACATATTCATCAACTAAAACAGATGTAGTACTTTTAGTTTCAAACGGCTGTAAAGGGCTGTCAGATCGTATTTTGTTGTATTTAACTGTTTTTCTAAGTTGAGCCCTAGCTGTCGCTTGGCGCAGTGCTGCCTTAACAAAGACCACTGCCAGCCATTGCCTATGCGATTATATCCAGCGCAACTGTCAAGCTGGAAAAGATGATAAATCACAATATAATGTCTTTATTTCAATACAGAGGGTTAGAGATAGCCATTTGAGGGCGAAAGCGAAAAGAATGCGCAATTTGAAGCTAAAATATACGTTTTCTGTCTAAAAAAATATCCCGTCCTTGCTTCGTGAAGGAATAGCTGCTCGTCAATGGTCTCAATCGCCAGCCATTTTAATACACGGCAAGCGCGTTTGTTTAAGTTGGAAAGGGAAAACTGCAACAACATGTTTCCAGCGCGCATAAAGATTCGTATTTTACATCGTAAGATAGAGAGTAAAGAAACATTGCATAAGCGAAGGACCTCGCGGACAAAATATTACATTACGTGGAGATGTCATCGAAATCGGTCTGTATAGAAGAAGGCAGGGTGGTTCATAGACAGGACAGAGCGAGCCATATTCAGCAGCGCATCGCGTGAAGAAAACAGTCCGAGAAAAATCAGTAGGCTGTAATAACTTTTAACTTTACAGTGAAAAGAAAAGAAAAACCCATCAGTGATATTGACAGTAATACATATCTGATAAATTAGGTTTGACCTCTATTAAAAACATTTTTATTTTATTTCCACACATTTCTGTGATTTATTAGAAAGACAAAAATTGGCAAACAAACTGCAAATATACACAACTCCTTGACCTTCACAAATGAACAAATTTATATACATTTAAAAAAAAATCAAATTTCTTCTCCTTTAAATAAATAAATGTTAGTTTCACATTCTATTTGTATAAATGTGTATAAAATGAAATATTTAGCTAAATATGAAAGAAGTAAGTTGTGTTAAATATTAGACAGTTTTCCGTACCTGTGTTGTTGAGTTGATTGAAATCTCGCCACTGTCTTCCCTTCTCTCTCCTCTTTAAACCCCATGCACTCAGCCTCGCGCTAGCTCAACACGAGACCGGTCTGATTGGCTAGGCAGTCTCGCCGATTCAAAACAACCTCCATTCCTCGCCATTGGGCCGCGCTACATGCACATCTAGCGGCTCTTCTTCCAGATTGGTCCTGTCGTGTGTTTTCGTATGCCCAGCCTCTTTACTTTTGAGGATGCTTCAATATAGCTTACATAGAAAAAACTCTGGGCTTAAGTTTGTACAGTTTCATGTTAAAGTTAATGTTTATCGACATGTATTTAGATGATTAGTGAGCTTGAAATGAATAAACATCACGTTCTCGTACTTTCCATCTTTGGCTCTTGATTTTTTATTTCTTTTATTTCTATGCTTTAAATCTACCGTAGCTAGTAATTCTGGTTTCCACCAAAATATCATCAAATTAGTCTACTTAAAAAATAATGGATTATAGTCTTGCAAGGATCTGGACCAAAATGCTTTGCACAGCTGTAGATATAATGTCAAAATAACAATAAATTACTTAATAATTACATTCATGAATCATTTTGAAAATGAACACATCATGTGCATAAAAGCGACAACCATGTAGGCCTAGGCCTAGAACAAAACCAGGCTGAAATCGGGTGTTTGGTAGTGCCACAAGTATGGGATCAATAACACGTTTTTCTCACATCTTTGTATATTGCACACATTCTGTTCTATAGCCTATCAATTTTGCATCTGCAGTGGCAGATGTGGGGACACTGCAGGCTTCTTAGTTGAAGGTCCCCTTTTTTATATAAATAAAGATATTTTGTGGGAATGCTTGAACTCGTATGGTCACACTTTAGATCACACTACAAGATTAGGGTCCAATTCTCACTATCAACGACTTTTGCCTCAATAAACTAGTTAAGTGCTAGTTAATAGTGAGAATAGGACCTATTATACATAAAGCAGTCTACAAGAGCAAAGCATTTTGGGATGCACCTGGGATAATCTTGTCCTGTTATGAATCATGATGGGTCCATGTGTACAATCTTTGCTATATTTATAAGCAGTCCTGGGTAGATTACTTACAAATAACTTACAAATCAGTTACTGATTCCAAAATTGTAGTTAGTAAGGTAATCCAGATTACTCATTTTAGGTAGGCTAATATATTCAGACTACTTTTTGATTACTTTTTTCGACTATACTTTTAACATAACTTGTTTATCACACTGATTTGGACAGGGTAATCTTGTATCATTTTGATATAGAAATATAAAGACATAAAATATATTCCATTATTTGTTTTCAACAACATAAAGTGTATTAATATTACATTACATCAGGGTTTCCCAGACTGGTTTTTGTAAGTTTACTGTTTTTCTGAATTGCTAAAACTCTAAACTTGACACACTCATTAAAACACATGTATCACTGTGATACTTTTGTGTCGCAAAACAGTAACCACACGATGCAAAAGTTAAACACAACTACTTTTATTACATTTAAAAGAGAAGAAAAGAAGAGAAAGTGTAAAGAACCAAATCGCTTACCACAGCTATGCAGACAACACAGCTCTACTTAGCCCTACACTATAAAAAAATATTTTCAAGATTTGTTATCACAACATATTTTCTTTTGTCAAATCAACTTTATAATAATTTATTTAGTTGAGATGATAAAATTAATTGTATTAACTCACTTTTTCCAGTTCAATCAACTTGAAATTTTAACGCCACCAAGGTTTACTTACTTTTTTAAGTTAAACCAACAATATTTTTATAGTGTAGTAATCACAACATTTTTTCTTTTTTGTCAAATCAACTTAAATAATTTATTTAGTTCAGATAACATATCATTTTGAGTTTCTGATTATTAAATCATTCTCCTTCATTGTATTTACTCACTTTTTCCAGTTCAATGAGCTTAAATTTTTAAGGCAACCAGGTTACTTACTTTTTTAAGTTAAACCATCAAAAATTTTTTACAGTGTATCTATCGCCTAATGACTACAGCCCTGTTGACTCCCTGTGCCAATGTATTGATGAAGTAAACAGTTGGATGTGCCAAAACTTTCTTCAGTTAATCAAAGACAGAACTGAAGTCAATGCATTTGGAAATAAAGATGAAGTTCTCAAGATGAATGCATACCTTCAGTCTAGGGGTCAAACAACTAAAAATCAAGTCAGGAATCTTGGTGTGTCTCTAGAGCCAGACCTTAGATTCAGTAGTCAACTAAATCAGCATACTATCACCTGAAAAATATTGCAAGAATTTAGATGCTTTATTGTTTTCAGTCAAGACTTAGAGAAACGTGTGCATGCTTTCATCACCATGGTGGATTATTGTAATGGACTCCTCACTGGCCCTCCTAAAAAGACCATAAGACAGTTGCAGCTCATACAGAACGCTGCTGCCAGGATTCTGAGCAGGACCAGAAAATATGAACATATCACACCAGTCCTCAAGTCTTTACACTGGCTCCCAGTTACATTTTGGATTGATTTTAAAGAATTATTACTGGTATATAAATCATTCAATGGGCTAGGACCTCAATATATTGGAGATATGCTCACTGAATATAAACCTAACAGATCACTTATCATTTGGATCACATCAGCTAGAAAATACCAAGGGTTTACTCAAAGCATGGTGAGTCCGCTTTTAGCTATTTTGCCAGCCGCAGCTGGAACCAACAAAATGTTGTCATCCCTGCAGCATTCTATACAGATATTGGGTTAACCTTATAGGTCACGTTCCGTTTTTCTGACTGTTCCAAAATTTAGATTTTTCTCCACTGTGATGCGACTTCCTTAAACTCTTTCAAATCTAAAAATAGTATTTTATTTTATGTTTGCTTTGTAATTTTTTCTTGTTTGCATAAAATGTAGTGCAAAAAGGGGATGTACTCTATATGATCTCTAATGCACCAATTATTATGCACCCAATTTAAATGGGATGTTGTTTCTGCAAGCATACCACAATGAACACTGGATGAGTCACTGTGGCTCTTTTAATTTGGATAACATTTATGTTTTAATGACTTGCTGTACTGCAGAGATGCAACATAAGTGATTTCAACTCTTGAATGAAGTTGACTAGTTATAATCTTAGGTTTGACAAGTCAATATTCGGAGTTAGCGACTGAAAATTAGGCTAACAATACAGTGTCGATATAGCCTACAGCGTTGCACATTCTAGTCACAAATAACAATCCAAAATATAGCCTAACTTTAAACTAAGTGTCTGAAAATAGCAAAATAGATATAGACCTGAAATTACTTTCTACATTTAAGAATCTGCAGGATTTTAACTGAATTTCATTTTTGTCCAAACAGCCTAGTTTTGTTTGTACTTTAGCCTACTGTTAACTGGTGGAGCTTCACCTCTGAATTGCTATTATTTTCCCTTAAAAAAAAGTTCAACTAATTTCTTTATGGTAAAACTTTAATTAGCAAACAATTCCTGGGTGCACATTAACAGATAGGTCTACAGAAACCAGAGATCCATGTGTCATCCCACAAAACATAAATTATTAACTGAAGTCAATTGTGCAAGACATTTAATTATTCAGAGATGCACAATTATCCTAATTCAGTCATTCCAATCGAATAGCCAATTGCACGAGAGAAGGTCATCTTATCTCCTCGTGCAGCACTTCACGAACTGTAAACACACTCTTATCACGCGTATTCAGCCGGTCACAAAGTTCACTAGAGGCTTATTTTCTCATATTTATTTGAAACTAAAAATAAGTAAAATCGTTCGTTTAGATTGTTGTTTTGAAACCGTGGATTCCAGCGTGCGCTCTAAGTAAAAAAGCGGAGCTGAGGTTAAGGAACCGCCCTAAAGCCGGTACTGTAACGTGACCACACGCTGCTGTGAATCTTGTGCTCGCTCTCGCTCATTCGCACTGCAGACTGTCGCAGGGTTTCCTGTTCTAACCCGAGGACCTAGGCTACTCTTAAAATTCCCGTTAGGCCCCAAGGACAAAAAGTCACAAATACACGATCTACTGCCAATATTTAATATCATTTCGGACTTTTAACATGTGGAAGAAGCTCTCGACATGGACGCTTCTAGCGGTCTTTTCTCTGCTGATAGTGAAAGGTAAGCGCTGCGCCCCTCTTTGTTGAACCCGGTGCTATGCCTACTTCATCAGTTTTTGTCGGCGGTCGGCGCCGTAGGCAAGCATTGATTTAAAGCATTTAGACTTTGACTTTTATGTAGACTATGCGTTTATTTAAAGCTCTGGGCGCATGAATCACATAAATCACCGTCTTATGAGTTGCGTTTTAACATCTGTCTGGGTCTCGATCATCTGTCTGGGTCTATAGCCATTGCTACGGGGCTGCATGACATGTTGAGGCTCAACAAATCATTTTCAGCGGTATACCGAAAATAAAATGTGTGTTTTTGAGTACTTTGTGGTTTATTGCGAGGTGAGACCTTTTAAATCCGTGCGTTAAGCATATTAATGATTATATTAAAAGTGCCAATCTCCTGTAGGCTATGTCATTTTGTTGCCAATCTCCTGTAGGCTATGTCATTTTTTCGCAAAGATGTAGCTATTTAGGAACATTTAATTTATTACTATTAATAGAATTTGTTCATTATTAAATTATGTAGGCTATAATTCACATTTTTAAACATCAGTCAATCAATCATGTGTCTTGATTATAACGTAGGCTATTTCATGAATTAACATCGTATTTTTTTTTAAATTGTATCATTATAGTAAATTATGCCATAATTTGTAACATTGTTACACTGTATAGTGTTCTGCATCCCTCGTTTAAAATGAAATGTTAAATTTATCTTTTGTAAAGGCATTAATAATGTTTATTTTATTTTACTAGGCTGAAAAAAACCCAATGCAGTTCAGTACTGTCTAGAATGAAAATATATTCAGAGGACAATGTCATTTTTACATAGTCTCCTCATCCTATAGCACACAGGTACTTTGGGAGGCTTAGAGTCAGAGCGCATGCGCATACGAAGCCACAATGCGCCCAGGTACAGGATAGGAGTTTGGAATTTTTTGAAGACTGCGGAACAGAGGAAGATACCATCATTTTATACAGGGGTCCCCTCTGTTAATATGAGACACACACGTTTAATGTCAAAGATTCCAAGTTTGTTTAAGCAAAAACTATGAAAGGAATTATAGGCTATAGCATCTTTTTCTGAGAAAGACTACTTTGAATATTGTTTAAATGCACAGATGATGTGCATTCCTCGCTCTGTTTTGTAAAATACCCCTTATCTAAAGCCATCAGTGAAATGAATGAGGAAAGCCACCGTCTGCAGTTCTGGCAGAGGTAAACGGCCCCTCCCTCTTTTCCTGTCAGCCACACCCCTCTGTTGTATATGGAATTAGATACATTTTCACTCCCTACCTGAAAACCTTTGTTTATTTATGAGCATATAGTTTTACCACTGTTTTAGGTGTTAGGTTTATGTTTAGATAGGTTTATGTTTGTTTTTTTTTATTCCAATATATTTGTCAATTATCTATCATCACCAGACTATCTGAATTAAACCCCAAAATTAATATATATAATAAACTTATAGAGTTTATTAAATATTATAAACTAATATACTGTATTTAAACCCACAGGTATCAGTCATGAATGGGAAAAAACATTTGATAGATTGAGTGGCTGTCACATGACATAGGCTATTGATCACATAACAGTGTGCCAATGCTGAGCTGGCTTTGGCACTGCTGCATGCGGGGTAGCTTTTAGCTATACCAAGTGTGCACTAAGACCTAAGACAACCTATAACTGAGAAAGAAAGCCACTTAGAAAAAAACCCACAAAAAGCCATGAAAAAAAGCAGAAGGAGCAGACAGAAAGAAGAAGAAGAGACAATTGGATAGATATAGAAACAGAGAAGGATAAGACTGACCCCAGTGGAGTGTTGCACCACATTTTTTGTGTGACCCAGTGCTAAAAATATATGGAAGACATTCATTTCATTAGACATGGAGAGTTATGAAAGGCTTATTTCAGAAGAAACTATTTTAGAAATATACTAGCAAAAATGACACATGGGGAAGGAATCTTTGCAGAAATGTCATTGTTGTGTAGTATGCGAACACAAAAGATCCTTTGTCCCTTTGTACTTGAAGAAGAGCTGTCATTTTCTTGTCTTTGTTAAAATCCAGTAATGTGACAGAACTACTGTGGAAATTGTATCATAGAGTCTTTGGTCACACTTTAGATTAGGGTCCAATTCTCACTATTAAAGGTGCATTGTGATACATTTAGGAGGATCTGTTGACAGAAATCCAATATCATATACATAACTATGTTTACAGTGATGTTTCGACCTTATTTTATGAACCGTTATATTTGTATTACTTTAGAATGAGCAGTTTCTATCTACATACACCACGGGTCCCCTTACATTGAAATGTGCCGACATGTTTCTACAGAAGCCCTAAACGGACAAACGTGGTTCGTTACTATGTTGTTCTTTGTGCAAGAAAGCAAGCTAAAGTCAGCGAATAAAACACTGACACAATGATGAAAAAGTAACAATAACATATCGTTTTACTGAAAAATTAAGTAAACATAATTTCTTAATTTATCTTCATAAAGAAACCTCATTGCTGAACTGGGTACCCTCTGCCGTCTCAGACGGCGACATCTGTCGGCTACCCAAATTTTGTTGGTTGTAATTCGTTACCTCACCACTAGATATCGCTAAAAATCACAAACTGCACCTTTAACTAACTATTAACTACAAATTTCACCTCAATATACTCCTAATTACTGCTTATTGGGTAGGATTAAGAGATATCGAACATGGTCATACAGAATAAGGCATTAATATGTGTTTTATAAGTACTAATATCCTAGTAATGTGCATGCTAATAAGCAACTAGTTAATAAATAAAGTGAGAACTAGACCCTAAACTAAATTGTTACTGAGTCTTTATAAAGCTGGACACCAGATAAAGTTTTAACATCAGATCCAGTTTTAACATCAAATCCAGATTTAGCATTAGGCTCCATCTACAGTATCATCTGAGATTTTATTACAGGACCTTGTACTGCCAGTATTGCTGGTAAATAAGAATATTACAGGGATTGGATGATCTGGGGACACAAAATTATGCATTTTTATTCATTTTAATTGCATGTAGTGTGTGTGCACTGTGCAGGCATCATGCTTGTTTGTGATCTGAATACTCATTTAGTGTGTTTATGCATGAGCTGAACAAATATATCTTATTTTGTTGTGTTTTGCAGGCATAAGTCAGGATCTTGACTTGGCAGATGCAATTGACGATGACACGCCACGTAAGTATGACAATTATGATGATGTAACCATGTAAGGAGTATACAGCACTATTGTCTTGTATTAATTTGTATAAACGGCATTGCCGTAGTGCCAGACTGATTTTTTTTTTGCACATTAAATGTATTAACTTTTAGCCATGGCTACCCAACCACCTAAAGTGGACCCAGCAGGTGGTGCAGGAGGAGCAGGTGAGAGTAATCATTGTTTTATGTAACTAATAGCACTGTGATGATAAGCAATCATTGCTGTTAAATGAGCCTTTCAAAATTAAAGGTGAGGTATGTAAGTTTTTTTTTTTAATATTGAAATATTCTCATAATAACCCAGTGTATTGTTCACTGAGTGCTATTAGTATGCCATTGTATGCTTCTAGCTGTGTGGCGCGATGTGATGCTTCAACAGTTGCGTCCAATGTAGACACGTGTAAAAGTAGCCTACATTTACCTGAGACATGCACAAGCACCCATAAGCCCACAGCTGTGTTTGTGATGTTTGAGTTGAGGGAGGCACGACGCACAAAAGGAGTGGCTTCTCACTGCAGAACCAATGGGTGGAGCTTGACGTCCAGCCCCCCCTCACTGGATGAGATGGGGGAGCTAGACAGTCCAAACACACCCTAACCCTACCTCTTAGGCCGTGTGTCCACCAAAGCGTTTTTAGCCAGCTGAAAACGCTAGACGCTCTGCTGAAGACGCTGTGCTTTGGGCGCTTGAGAGCGTTTTGGCAGCGCAGCGTTTTTTCCGTTGAGACGTTTCGTTCCTATGATAAAGAATATCCGCAGTAGTTGAATGTTGTGACAGTTGGTCGGTGTGGTATTAGTCCCGCCCCTCCTCCACTGTGATTGGACGGCTGGGTAAAAAGTGACAGTTATGAGCGCTGCGTTTTATCCAAAGTTGAACATTTTTCAACTCCCAGCAACCAGTAAAAAACGCTGGGCGCTCGGCGTTTCAGCGTGAAAAAAACGCTCAGCGCCTCGGTAAGCTCATGGCGTTTAAAAAACGCGGCGCTCCCATTGAAAACAATAGGTGGTTTGCAGTCACGTGACGCGCGGAACGGAGATGGAGGGCAAGGAGTGAAGAGCGCAATGGACGAGATGGAGGAAAATCCGTACTGTACTACTTTAGACGCTATTACAAGAGAAATATATAAACAGAAAATCGAAACATATGTTGGACGTGATCCTTACGTTATGAAAAGGAACCGATTTTCAACTGAATTGAGAGATTTGCCTGCCATCGGGCGGCTAGATATCAGCAACTAACTCATCTTACAGACATACTTTGACTTTACAAAATTCGGAAACTGGTACGTTACACAAACAGCCACATAAGTGTATTTAAACACCTGAATGATGTAATTATAAGCCACATAAATAATGTATTAACTCACATTTGACGAAATGATCACTGCACACACACACACAGGCATTTTCCCATTCGGTTGCTCCCGACCGCAGACGTACGTTTGCAAGGCATTTTCCCCGGTGTTTTTCTGTCAATTTCTTGTATTTTCCCCCCTTATGAACAACAACTTTTGGCACACGATAAAAACTCCTCGTGTTTTGATCGATTTGAGCAACCATAAACGACGCAAAAGACAGGCATTTTGAGTGTGTTATAGTGCTTCCTAATATACAAAAAAAACCCCTGCCCTCCATCTCCTTTTCGCGCCATGGCAACGCAGTGGCGTGACGTCACGTGAAAACAAGCAATTGAAAACATACGCCAGGCACGTGGAAAAACGCTTTGGTGGACACACGGCCTAATAAACATAACTCCAGAGAGGGGGAGACAGACGTCATTTGGCCAAAGGGACGTTGGCAAAATATGCTGTATTTTTGTAATTCTGCAGAATCTACATACTTCACCTTTAAATTGTGATAGATCATCACCTTTTATTACTTTTAATAATTTGGAATTTAAAACCTGATTTAAAAAGTCTGAAAGAAAGATGTTCATTTGTTCAACAGTGAAACCCAGTCCAAAACCTGCTAAGCCCACAGTCAAAGAACCAGCAAAGGCCAAACCCAAACAAACAGGTGAGATGCACTTACCAGTATCACGGCTGTCTGTTCTGCTTGAAATGAACACAAAGCAAATCCCCTGACTGAACTTCTTCAATAAACACTGGAGCTGTTAGCATCTTTGAGTGCTAAAACATAGCTTTATGCTGAGTCTGCAGGACATTTATTCTGATAGATCACAGAGATTTATCTGTAGTCAAAAAAAAACATTGCATAAAACATATTTTAAACATTGAATGATGCATGCCGTAAAAGAAAAATCTCACATTTGCTTTTTTGCTATTAATTTTGGTGCTCACTAATCACTCTTCGTCATAGGTTTGAATACCCAGCACCCTCTGAATGTGAATTGCTTTACAATACTAACATATTAACCTCCACTAACAGAAGAGACATACCCTGATTTTTTTGATGCCACCATTCGGCCTGCCCTGTTGCCCCGAACAACCCATAATCCTCTCCGAACCTCGGTTGCCCCTCGGAAAGTCCAGTCTGGTGTGTACCGTGCTGACAGTTGCCCTGTAGAACCGTTCATCGTGTTTGTGTCTTTGCGTGTTTGCATGAATATTTGTGTATTCAAAGCTAATACACAAAAATGGCCAAAAATGATGTTAGATTTGATTGAGGCTAGTAAATAACGTGATCATGGATTGTTTAGCATAAAAACAGTTCTTCCGTAAGTCCCTTCCTAATATTATTACATTAGCCTCTCATACAGTTTACATCAATGACGTTCTTTAGCCGCTCTGCTCAAGTCATTTAGCTTGTACTCATGTGATAAAAGATAATAGAATTACAGCAGCTAAAATAAGTCACAATCACTGATATGCTGGTGGATGTCAACTCTTTTTAACTGTGTCTTATACCCTAATATCACAGCACAATATGATCACATGGGCATCTTTTGCATTTGTCTTCATTATCATCTTGTCTTGTGACTTTGTGTGGGTTCCATCTTCATAGCATAAAAGTACTGTATGAAGCATTTCAATGTTTTAGTGTGTTTCAAACATATAATATTACACAAAAACATTTGTTTTTCATTGTCACTTAGCTGTACTAAAATTAAAATTAGTTCCGCGCATATTCCATTTGTAATGTATTGGTTAATTATTTTGGCTGACAGGTCCTGGCGACCTTGATCTCGCAGATGCCCTGGATTCCAACAATGACATCGGAGGAAAGGGCAAAGACTCTGGCAAAGGCGGTATGTATTTTTCTTTTTACTCATGTTTACCTTTCTGGCTTTAAGGTTTCAACACAAATCTGTCACAAAGAAGAATCTAAAATGTGCCTCCTTCAGATAGAACTAGCCTGCAAAACTGAGTTGTGAAAACAACTCGTTTTGATGAATGGTTGAGGCCAGCTTTCATTAGAGAAGACTTTTTCGACATTCTGAAGAGAGATGAAAATTGTGAAATGCTGAAATGAAACTTTTCCTCTCAAAAGGCTGTTACACAAAAGTAAAAAATAGCGGAGTAGGTCCAAATGGCCAACATGACATCATGACTTTTGCGTAAACATACACACCACTTTCGAGTCAAGTGGCGTGTTATCTCTACGCATTTTGAGCTATCCGCGTGTATGTCTACGCCATTAACGTCCGAGTGATTCCGCGTGTCTGTACACGCCGTTAAATGTCCGGGCGAAACGAAGCAAAATGTAGATCTACATCTAGGGAGCGATCTTTTTATTTCCTAGGTTGGTAAGGGAACAGTCATAAATGCCATTAACCCCAGTGAAGGTTAGGTTTAGGGACGGGGTTGAGGTAAGTCATATATTTATATATACAGTAATAACATTAAGTCAACGGCGTTCATAAACACGCTGAAAAGCGATTATGCGTCTTGATAGCTCGGCAAAAATGGAAATACGAATTGGCGTGTCATACAGACGCTACTTCATGAGATCAGTCTGAAATGGCAGAGTCTGAGAAGACAGAAAGTTGAGTTTAAAGGAGTAGTTCACTTTTAAAAAAAAATTGCTGATAATTTACTCACCCCCATGTCATCCAAGATGTCCACGTCTTTCTTTCTTCAGTTGAAAATAAAATTAAGGTTTTTGATGAAAACATTCCAGGATTTTCTCCATAAAATGGACTTCATTGGGAACCAAACGATTCAAGGTCCAAATGAGAGTTTCAGTGCAGCTTCAAAGGGCTTCAAACGACACCAGACGATGAATAAGGGTCTTATCTAGGACCCTTCGAGTCATGACTCAAAAAAAGATTTGTTCATTTTGATGCAAGAGTTTGAACAGGAGAGTAACAAGCGCTCATCTCAGAACAGAGCAAGGCAAGCATTTGTGCTTATAAAACTTAAACTTTTGAAATTATTTTTTAAATGGCCGATCGTTTCACTAGATAAGACCCTTATTCATCGCCTGGTGTCGTTTAAAGCCCTTTGAAGCTGCACTGAAACACGCATTTGGACCTTGAACCGTTTGGTTCCCAATGAAGTCCAAATTATATGGAGAAAAGCCTGGAATGTTTTCATAAAAAACCTTAATAAACCATAATCTATCATATCACTGTGAAACTCAGGCTACTATGTTTCTAGTCAGCGTGGGTTAACCCAAGCTAGCCAGGCTTGATGTCATCTCCTGTCCCTGGCAGATAGACTTCGGAGAAGGGGGCCGTGATGACGGCAGACCCAATAGCAGAGGTGGTGAGAAATAGAGTAAAATACTTCTACCACCCACTTCCTCTCTTTATCTTCTTGGCTGGAAGAATCACATTTTGTACCAACAAATCAAAGCTGATCTCACCATTATTAAAAAAATCTAATCGGCTTTCTGATTTCAGCACAAGCTTTAATGGATTGAAGCATTAACCTAGTGACCACCATGGGTCCTGATCTCTTGCATCTTCACTTTGCATGGATTTTGAGCTTAATCAATCCGAATTGCTAGTTCCTTTGCTTTCTCTGTATTGTATGTGGCAGTAAGGCTGGGTACAAATTGGATAGCACTTGATTCCTGTCTTGAATCAATTCAATATTCAGTTAGATTCATTCAGAAATATTTTAGGTACATCTCAACTAATGCGGAGAACTGTTATTCTTTGCTATAATATTTAAAGTTACATTTAACAGAGCCTAAATGCCATTTTTAGATCATAATCAATACTAAAAAAAATAAAAATATTCAGTGACCTGCTTTATTATTTAGATTTTGCCTTCAATTTGTAGTTTTATTGGGCTAAAAAAGAATGTGCTTTTAAATTTCGTTGTCGAAATTTCAACATTTAAAAGATTATTCAAAGATATATTACATCATGAACGGGTACGTACAGGTTAATTAAAAATGAAATTAATATGTAATATATTGAATATATTTAGCAAAATGCTCCTCATTAGAGTTTTGTTTTAAGATAATTAACATGCTATGGACCTTGAATGCCTTTCCTTGATGTAAATGACTGTTCCGTGACTTTGTCAAGCTGTTTCACTGACGTCTTGAAACACTGATTAAACGATTACATGAGACATGATATATTTCAGTAAGTTGTACTGTATCTTTGTTTATTTTGTGCTATAACTTGTTATAATCGGTTTTGCTGGCGCTTACTGCTACCGTTGAACTGCATTAAAAAGACCGTCAAAAAGCGCTCGCTTCACGCAAGAGATCGCCACCTAAAGGAGAAGAGTGGAAATATTAGGATTAAATGTTAAACAATAAATGAATGATCCATTTTGATGATCGATATTAAATCTAGCTATTTTTTTATTCCAGCTTTTTTTTTTATTTATTTATTTTTTTTTATTTGCCGAGCTCTTATCGACTGCTCAGCTTTCTGTTTCTTGCAGGGTTCTGGGCTTTTCCTCTTTTGGGGTAATAAAAGCTTCACCTTTAGATCTTTGGGTCTGCAATGGAAAGCTAATAGGATTTGTAAACCTCAAGACTGACCCCATGCATGAATGCTTATCGTGTTGTTCCCAAGCTAATTGGTCTTTTCTAATATCTTAGGTAATGAATTTTCAGACGATGACCTTTTAGGTGTGGCCGATGATAAAACCTACAACCCTGATAAGGGCAAAGGTAACTTTAACCTCCTGACAGATCCTCACATCGAAGGACCTGTCAAATAAGAAACAATGACTGGCCCACTTCAGAAGTGTCAATTCAGTGTTCACATCTCTGCAGGTGGAAAACGCGGAAGCAGTATTGGCGGCGACGTGGATCCTGCCGATGAAAATAACTATGGTATGATTGAGTTAAATAGTATTTAGGGATTATTTGAAGAACATTTTATAGTGGCCTATGTATTGATCCCTAGACACCATGGCTGAGACCGGAACCATCGCTGGTATTGTGAGCGCTGTTGGAATGGCTCTGGTTGGTGCAGTGAGCGGCTACATCTCCTACCAGAAGAAGAAGCTTTGCTTCAGCATACAGCGTAAGGAAACACTTTTCCTTCTTAACTGTACCACACAGCTTGTGCACATGTATCATGTGCTCGATCTCTCCACAGAGAGTCTGAATGCAGATATGGTGAAGGCAGATGCCCCAGATGCTGTTGTCGCACAGGAGCCACAAGGTACTGACCCTCGTGTTTATAAGGCCAATGTCTTTTTTTGACTTTAAGCAGCATGCATTTTACTAAATAAAACAGTCACTGTACACTCACCGGCCACTTTATTAGGTACCCCATGCTAGTAACGGGTTGGACCCCCTTTTGCCTTCAGAACTGCATCAATTCTTCGTGGCATAGATTCAACAAGGTGCTGGAAGCATTCCTCAGGGAGTTTGGTCCATATTGACATGATGGCATCACACAGTTGCCGCAGATTTGTCGGCTGCACATCCATGATGCGAATCTCCCGTTCCACCACATCCCAAAGATGCTCTATAGGATTGAGATCTGGTGACTGTGGAGGCCATTTGAGTACAGCGAACTCATTGTCATGTTCAAGAAACCAGTCTGAGATGATTCCAGCTTTATGACATGGCGCATTATCCTGCTGAAAGTAGCCATCAGAAGTTGGGTACATTGTGGTCATAAAGGGATGGACATGGTCAGCAACAATACTCAGGTAGGCTGTGGCGTTGCAACGATGCTCAATTGGTAGCAAGGGGCCCAAAGAGTGCCAAGAAAATATTCCCCACACCATGACACCACCACCACCAGCCTGAACCGTTGATACAAGGCAGGATGTATCCATGCTTTCATGTTGTAGACGCCAAATTCTGACCCTACCATCCGAATGTCGCAGCAGAAATCGAGACTCATCAGACCAGGCAATGTTTTTCCAATCTTCTATTGTCCAATTTCGATGAGCTTGTGCAAATTGTAGCCTCAGTTTCCTGTTCTTACCTGAAAGGAGTGGCACCCGGTGTGGTCTTCTGCTGCTGTAGCCCATCTGCCTCAAAGTTCGACGTACTGTGCGTTCAGAGATGCTCTTCTGCCCACCTTGGTTGTAACGGGTGGTTATTTGAGTACTGTTGCCCTTCTATCAGCTCGAACCAGTCTGGCCATTCTCCTCTGACCTCTGGCATCAACAAGGCATTTCCGCCCACAGAACTGCCGCTCACTGGATGTTTTTTCTTTTTCGGACCATTCTCTGTAAACCCTAGAGATGGTTGTGCGTGAAAATCCCAGTAGATTAGCAGTTTCTGAAATACTCAGACCAGCCCTTCTGGCACCAACAATCATGCCACGTTCAAAGTCACTCAAATCACCTTTCTTCCCCATACTGATGCTCGGTTTGAACTGCAGGAGATTGTCTTGACCATGTCTACATGCCTAAATGCACTGAGTTGCCGCCATGTGATTGGCTGCTTAGAAATTAAGTGTTAACGAGCAGTTGGACAGGTGTACCTAATAAAGTGGCCGGTGAGTGTACTATTGGTGTATTGACTTATACTCTCTTTACAAATACATGATAATTTTAAGGAAATGCATAATAATAAAAAGTTATTTGAATATACCCAAATGGCTTTAATCAGCTTTAAATGTTTTATCTGTTCATAAGTAACTTTTTTTCTAGTCTGCATAATTCATTGTTGGAAAATACTTAGTTATTCTATTCTATAATAATTAGGGGTGTCACGATTCTCCAAATTCTCGATTCGATTACATTTTCGATTCTAAGGTCACGGTCCAATTCTCGATTTTTATCAATCGGCCAATCAGGATGCTCTCTGTCTTGCATGCGCTTCATAAGGCACACACGCAAGATCTCTCTCTCTCTCTCTCTGCCGTGCGCGCAATACATTTTGGAGCAGCATGCACACTCACTCTTGCTCACTCTAGATTCCGGGAAATTTTAACTAATTTGCTCGCATCAGGGAGCCGCTCTCAATATGCGGGAGACTCCCAGAACTTCCGCAAGACTGTGGCTTTATTGAAGTGCGAACGTTGTCAACATAACTCACTGGAAATCCCAAAAACTTCCACACCTGTGACTTCAATGAAAGAGGAGGGGGTTCAAGTTCTGTTGATGGGTCTTCTGTATTTGCAGTTGCCATGCTGTCTTTTGGCTGTAGCTAAGTTAGAGGAGGTTGACCATAGACGTGTTTTTTCCGCTTGGCAAGCCGAATGGACGTGACATGGGGGCGTGGCAGCATCGACGATTGTGAATTAATTTCGATCGATTTCGATTTTAATTCATTTCGATCGATTTCGATTTAACATCGAAATCGTGACACCCTTAAAGCTACACTGTGCAACTCTTTTAGTTTATTCTTAGCTAAAAACACTTAGTTCTTTCAAAAATATTTGTGCTCATTAATGTAGATTTACTTCGTTCAAGTAATAAAGTATTCTTGTGAGTGTATAATATGCCATTGAAAATACATACGGGTAAGGGGTTCTAATGTCGGTCGCCATGTTGAACCTCCATCTTGAAAGTACATTAGCCAAAGAGGGACATACCCGTTAATTCAAGCTTCGGCTTTCGCGTTTACGTTTGAGTTAACACTCATGGACGAGGTCGAACTGGAAGCCATGTTAATCTTGGACTACATTGGCCACTGTAGGAGTTAAAACGAAATCGGAATTGAGAGGAACAGAAACTAATATTCACTGGATGGTCATATATCTTTTCACCGCTAGATGGGGGTAAAAATCACACAGTGTAGCTTTAATAATGATATTACGTTATAACATATTATGTTATCACATGCAAATATTATATAAGTTATTTTCCTTCCTTCTACAGTTCAACAAACTCTTCTCCAGCCTCCCAACGCTGAGCCGCCAACAGAGGAAAACGTGGTGTAATCAGTCCAAACTGAAGAGGGCGCAGTTCGAAATCGTTGTTCTCCTATTTGAATGCCACTATATTTCCCAGCAGAGCACATTTGCACCACAATGCCCTTTTTTAAGTATCAATGTGACTGTTGAAATCAACCTTTAACATAGTGTAATGTCTTTTAATTGAGTATATAACATCTGTTTACGTGCAACGATGCTAGTAAGCCTGTTTGCAATAATATTGCTATGAAATGGGAAAACACCTAAAAAAGATTTTTTTTTTTTTTAGCATGATCTGCTGAGACCCGAGAAATTAAACTTGGATCTCTTTATGGAGCCCATACAAAAAGTCCCACACATACTGCGCTACAGTCTTATTGTTTGTCAGATCAACTCATTCCTATTGTGCAGAAATGCATATTAAACAGTGAGACAACTGATTAATCCAAGGTTTACAAAAACGGCTGATTGGATAATCATTGAATTATGCTTTTATAGGTCAATAATGTGTTTTTCTTTTGTTTTCACAGCAAGACAGGCTTATCAGATTGGTTGTTATGGAATCCGCAAGATGATGAAGAATTTGTGAAGTGTCATTTTGTTTGTTTTAACTTGATCTGTATATATTTGCCTTGCTTTCACAGAGCAATGTGAAAAGATTGTTACACATATATATGCAGTTTTTTGTGTCTTAGCTAACTTTTTACTAGAGTGACTTTTTGAGAAAAAAAAAAATTGACGCTTAAGTCAGAAACTAACCGACAGCTGCTTCCTTCTAAATTGCTTTTTTTTCTTTGTAATGACTAAAATGGGTATAACTGTGAAGATGTGACGTGTGTTGATGAAGAAACTGCTTTTGTGCGTGTTAGTTGGTCGTCAGTTGTTGCGATTCCTTTTTAGGAATAGATCATTTTGGCATGATCAAAATAACTAGATACATTTGCGTAACTTGTGGGTGAAAGTAACCAAAAAGTAGTGTTTTCATGTTAGCGCAATACTTAAGCAGTGTAGTAACTCTCGCATCGCTAATTCTGATCGATTGCCTTTTTTTTTTGGATTTTAAGGGATTAATGTGCTTGTAAATCGCGTACCGTTTCCAAGTTTTCCATCAGTGTATCTCTATTTACACTTGTAGCAGTAAATGTACAGAAATGTTTGTGCCCCCCAGTCTTTTGAATTATGGGGAGTAGTTTTTCGCCCAAGCTTAGTGTTTGTATCGTTTCTAGCATGTTTGAGCGTTAGCTTTGAGACTTTTCGAGAATTGTTGCACCCTTCCCAGTTTTGCTATTGCCTTAATGAGTCCCTAAAGCTGCTTTCCCGTTTTGCTAATTTACCCACCCTGTTTGGGTGTGGCGTTTGTGCCACTGAGCTTGACCAGACCCTTCATTTCTTCTGATTTGGAAGGCCACCATCTGTTAGCAAAACTGGATTGGAAAGCAGCTCAGTCCTTACCATCCTCTCCATGACTTGAGATCCTCCAGATTTTCCCGTAGCTGTTGTTTTTCACTGTGAATTCAGGTGCACCTTTGTTACTCCCAACCTAAGCCCTTGCCAATGGTGCTTTCCTTCCCAATGCCTTACCACACTAACATTAGGGAAGACACGCTAGCTTACTTACACGGCACTAACAATCACGATCATTAGAAGGGCTGCCTCACTTGAATGTCTACAAACCAGACGTACCAGGTTAAGTACGTTGTTCCAATTCAAAGGTGTGGTCACATTCGCTGAGCTCCGAAGCAAGCGCTCGCATAGAAGTCAGTGAGAAACCACAAGGCTTTCTGTTGGTCAACATGGCGTATTTAGGTGACAGACTTTAACGCAGAAATCTTTTGATTCATATAAAAATGGCCGGATTCCACCCACGAAAATTGCCGAACAACGGTAAATGTGACCACACTTTAACACCCCATTGCAGTTTGAACACTTGTTAACTCACATGCCCAACATAAAGTAGATTTACAAGTCTTGCAAATGGTGATGTCAGAAACCCAGCTGCGCAGAACGTTCCTTGGTACTTTCCTTTAAACGGCACGTTCTACCGAGGCTTTTGCACAGTATCTAGGGTGAAAACAGAATGTTAGCTGAATGTAACTTTTTACTGCTTTGGCTACCAGAACAATGTAGCTTTTTTGGTGCTACACTTGTCAGAAATGAAGAACACCAAAGATGAAATGTGATGGTTTTGCCTTTTTGCATGTTCTTTGACTTTGGTGTGAGTCTTGTTGAATGAATTTGAAAGTAAAAGATACAACGGTCTCGTCAAGGCAAGAAATTCACAAGTGTCTTGAACATTTTTGTCAACATTATCATCGGTTTGTGTTGAATTTGTTGCTTGGACACATGGTGTGACTGTTAAACACCTCCCTAATACTTTCAATTGACCTGAATCTATTGAATCTACATTTCTGGCTACTATATGGTGGATGTTTAGTTTGTAAGGATCTCTGGGCTCTCTGGTGTCGTTTGGCCAGTGTAGTTGCAATTTTGTCAAAACAAGGGTGTATGTGCTGAACTGTACAGATATGCATGTTTTGGATTCTAGCTGTAGATATTAAAGTTTTTTTTCTTGTGTACTGGGTTTATTTATGAACTTGAGAAATTGGAAATGAAGTTTCTGAAGTGTCTTGATTTGCACTGCCAGTTTAGTTATTGCATCACGATATTACTGCCACTGATCAGATTGTAATGCTCGGCTTTAATGTGAACCAGAAATATTGACCTTCATCACAGTTTTCAAGTACAGAATGTGATGAAAACACAATTAATTACACGGATATCAACTGGCAATCCTATTCTACACATGATAATATTCAAATTTAATAAAATTTCACTCTGTATTTCATTGGTTATACTTGGTGGTAAAAGAGCAGCATAAAGAAACCCAATAATAAACAGTTTATCTCGTCTTTGATTCCTTTGGTTATTTATTTTTCTTAAATTCAGGATGCAAGGGTTTGGAGTCTGTTTTTTTTTTTTACATGTAGAAAGAATAACCAGGGTGGCACAAATACAAAAATACACTAATAAAAGAAAGAAAAAAATACATTATAAATTCAGTTTTTAAAATATTACATGTAATTGGCTTTTTAAACATTATATGGCGTTCTCTGTTCGATTGACCAGGGCTGTGTAAAGACTATTTCTTTGCACTCAGATCCGCAAACATGAGTATATAACAAAAAATCAACAGGGGATTAATATCAGATGTTCCTTATTTACCTTGTAAACGTACATTTCAGTAGTACCGGAAGTACAATATTAGTGCAATATTAGGGTGTGCACATAAAAACGATCAAACTAATGGCAGTATCACAACAGCAATATTCAAATGAATTAGTAAAACCTAATAAAATAATACGAACACAAGACACAAAATGAGTTCATAAGTAAGGAAATAAATGTTATGTGATTTTTTTTTTTAAATAACTAAAGGGATGTTAAAGGTTGTAGAAGTATTGGCACATAGGCAGGCAAAGCTGAGGCAGTAATGAAAAACTATTAGACAAAAACAGAAAAATTACAGTCACTAAAATAGAAAAGAATAATATAAATTATTAAAAAGTATATTCACAAGTCAAGTTAAAAAAGTGGCCTATTTTTTCAGAAACTGAATCACAATCAAAAGGTTCTCTGTTTTGAAGGAAGTTTTTATAAAACATAACCGAAATGAAGCTAAAATGTGTGAGAGACTGTCCTCCTTTTGAGTGTTCATGCTAATTTTTACATGTATATACGCTGGCTCTCTATACGTCCTGCATTATCCAGTGAGAAATGACAGATTTAAATATCACATTATCATGTTTACTGTAACCTATAGATTCCAACCACACATCCTGTTAATAAATAATCCTCTCTACTTTGAACATTGCATATATGTTACACAGAGGAGTGTAGTGGTGTACCGCCATGTGAGGGAGAATACGCATGATCTGATGAAGAGGAGATTGAGCGTGATGAAGATGCTTCTTTCTGTAACTCATCCACCTTCCTCTGAAGCTCTGCGCGCAGATACAGCAACTCCTTCAGGTTCTGGTGTACAGGCATCTGAACACAAGTCAACACAATATTTCAGTTCCCTCAGTGACAGTTATAAAAGCTCTAGTTGGTTTTTAGTCAAACAAACATCACATGACCAAACTAATTATTTAAATGCCTGATTTATGTAGTGGGTGCCCATGTTCATTTTGTTTTCTGGCTATTTCTTGAAACAGAATAAATAATTGAGGGCCAAAAATGTAGGTTCAGGAAGAATAAATCAAATGACCTTTATCTATAAATATATATAGTGCTTTCGGTAATAAACAGGGATGCAAAAATGAAACCAATTCTGCTGTAAATCAGCTCTCCAGAAGACAATAGTGTCTTTATTTAGCTCAAATCAGTTTAGAGTTGATTTAATTCAGTTCAATAAGTGCTGCAAAATTCGACAGTTATATCAAAAAGTTAAATCAGCTATAAAGCAGCTCTATAGAAAACAGTTGAAGTTTTGTTCTCGTCATATAGTGTCAGTGCAGTCAAATCAATAATATCAGGGCTCCAGACTAACTTTTTTTACTAGGAGCGCTGTTGCCCCTGACTGAAAATTTTAGGAGCGCAAGCAAAAAATTTAGGGGCACACCTTAAATAAGCTTGCAATGCAATTATTAAAATTTCCCCCAAAATAACTGTAATACTGACAAATTCTTTAATAATAAATAGACTTAACATTATGATATGCTGTTTTATTTTAACTTCACAGGGCTCCAGACCCAAAGTTGAGGGCAGCATCACCTCAAATGAGAACTCACAGTTCTATAAAAAATAAAAAAAAAATCTGGTAGCACTGGGGCTAACAATAAATCACTAAGCTTAATTTAGGGTGTAGATGAAATTAACTTTAGTTTTTATCATTTATAATGTCTTAATATTAATTAATAAAAGTAGTGAAAATATGTATAGTGAAAATAGCCAATAAACATCCTACTGTTTACAATGGTATTATTATTTTTTTTAAGTGTTTAAATAAGAGTTTTCCAACATCTTAAAATTTTTCGTTTAAGGACAATCTTTAAAGGATGAACAAAAAATGTGTTGGTATGGTAATCACATAAAAAATACAAAAAAATAAATCATTTATATATGATATTATTGAAGTGAAAGGATGTGTAGTAGGCTACTTACACGGTAAGAGTTAACTTGCCTAAATTCATGGTTCTGTTAGGCTGATTTGTGGACTGAAAGCCTTCTATAAGTGTTTTTCCTGGTTTCCACGTCAGCGCTGTTTGATCTGATATGGTTTATAACAGAACTCTGCGCCGAATCGGAGTGTTTCTCACTGGATCTCGTGGTGTTGATGTTATTAATTCTGAGGCGAATTTAATGGATTTCTTCACTGGCTCTCCTAGTAACAGTGTTGCGTGAGCGAGATCGGCCCGCGACTGGCAAGTTCGGGGCTTTATTTTGTCAATGGTTCGGATCGCTGCTGCAGCTCCACGGTCCTAATCATACATGAGTGGCGTATTTTCGTTCCACTTTCATTTTGTTTGCATTCGTTGCTAGGTAACGACTAAAGAGTCGATAGATCGCTGATTGCTCAGACGCACATCAGTTTGTGATATTTGTTTCCGTCTCCTTCCCACAAACGTTTACGCGCGCTATTCTTGTCACGGATTCATTGACGCGCCTCTTCCACGCTTTACCATGCGTTCAACGTGTGGCAAATTTACTGGTCGCACATGTGCGACTGGATGTAAAATTCAGTCGCACACTCTCAATTTTTGGTCGCAAAATGCGACCATTTGGTCGCAGTCTGGAGCTGAATATGCTGAAAATGAAGTCTTTTAAACCCCAACTAAGCAAGCCAAAGCCAACAATGGCAAGGAACCCAATCTTAAGAGGTGTTTACATGACACTGTTTTCAACTAAAAAAGTTTTGGCCATTCATTTACCCGACAACAGCTTTTTGGGGGGGGGGTTGAAAATGCAAACTATGGCTTTTGTGGTGAATGAATTTCCCTTGTGGTGCTTTTGAATGGCTCAATATCGTGTTCAGGTGACAGAACATAAACCTGACAATAGAGCTGCACGATTCTGGATAAACAGAATCATGATTTTTTTGGTTTCAAATAGATCATGATTCTGAACAGACAAAATAACTTGTAATTTCTGACAAATGCTAATTGGTGCAGTCTATTCAAAATGTTTGATGATTCAATGACTCATAAATAGGGTAGTTCATTGTTTCATTACTGGACGACTCAATGTTTTTTGAATGAATCTCTTGAGTGAATGATTCAATGACGAATCTTAATTAAACAATCTAATCGATACAATCGTTATTTGAAGTGCCATGTTACTTTCAACTGGTTATTTGCTCAATTTCACTACTGTAGACATCAGTGTTCATATGCGAACTATAAAATTTTATCTGTGACCATTTTAATTACTATATGACAGAAATAATGATACTGTGTGGTTGAAAAGAAGCTATTTCATACCTAAACATGATAACTGTTCTAACATTCAACGTTTTTGAAAACGGTGATGTCATGAGTATTACGTGTTCAGTTTAGTCTATAGGGCGCATAGTATTTCTTTACAAAGAGACGTCACCAAATACTGGCCTGGCTGTCATAATACAGCGTTTTTAATCATTTTCGTGGAACTGTATGAACGGAGATTGTTTTGACAACTTTGTCGCCTGTATGCGAAAAATGCAACGTTTTTAGTACAAACATACGCTCAAAGTAACCCTTAAAATTGCTAAAGTGTTTTGCACCTGTGGTCTCATGCGGGGGTTCCAGCGAACGTAGTATCCAGCCCACAGCTCCAAATGTCTTAGACTGGCCAAAGGGTACAGCACATGGTTTTCATAGTCAACATAGAAGGGGTTGGTGAAGTCCTCTGGCTGGCTATTGATGTAGGACCACAAAGACACCGTCTTACTGTTCACTGCCTGAAAAAATATCGAACAATTAAAAAAAAATTCAGCTAAGAAACATGTAGGTCACCAAAACTCCACCCTCCCCTGGATTGGCACAATGGTACATGCCTTTTCCACACGCTCCTGTTCACTGTTGTAAAGGAATGTACCAAATAGGCAGCTGTAGAGGTGATCCAGGATGGTGACGAGGAAGAGCTCATTAAACTCAAAGGCAGTGGGAAACTGAGAACACATCATAAAGACAGTCACAGTAAGTTCTAATACATCAGTATCCATTTCATGTGAATTCATAGGAATTTGGCTCAATGATAAATCACACGCATAACATTGTAAATAGTATTTCATTAAATTAAAATAGCTAGTGATTAGACAGCAATAAAAGGTACAGCTTACCTGTCTCATAATTTGCCAAACACAGTCTATGAACTGCACAAATAGAGGCGAGCGCTCAGAGTTTGCATGATTTTCATCTCCATGTCCAACACGCTGTGATACAGAGAGATGAGAGTAAGATTTTTCTTTTTCAATATTAAATATATAAGATATAATATGATATATAATATATAAGAAATCAATATTTCTATTCAGCAAGGACACATTAAATTGATCATAAGTGCCAGTAAAAATATTTGTTGCTCAATATTTCTATTTAAAGTGTATCAAGGTTTCCACAAAATATTAAGCAGCATAAGTTTTTTCATCATTGATAATAATAATAAATGTTACTGAGCACCAAATCAGCATATTCAATTTTCTGAAGGATCACGTGACACTGAAGACTTGAGAAATAATGATGAAAACTCTTTGCTTACATAACATTTCACAAAATTACTGTTTTTACAGTTTTTTAGATCAAATCAATGAGTTGAATAAATGAATAAATGAGTGAGCCTAAGAGACATTAACACATTTTTTTACATAACAATTATATTACATAATATAAATACAATATTGTATATCAGACCTAGAAATCCTAACACACTTATGCCTGGTTCCGTTTGATGTGGGGATTCGTAATCGTAAACGACAACGGGCGTCGGGACGCAAGATTCGATCGGATCATCTCGCATAGTGTGTCATAGTGGGCGTCGACAGCCTACGTCGCGTCTGCGATGCTTCACGACAAAAAGACTAGCATGTTTAATTTTTTAACGGTCGTCCACGACGGTTCTGACACATGTATGAGGTTGACCAATAAGAGCACAAGCTTTTCCATATACAACTTTCAAAAAAGACAAAACGAAAGAGAGACGATGGTGCTGAAGTTAAAACTAGAAGTAAAAATAAGAAAACAATATTTTACCTCAAGTTCTCTTTGGAGGATTGACAGCCCACGCAATGGCCGTGAGACACACGCAATTCAACCAGTTCACACACTCACACGCCACACCGTGTATTTCTCACGCTGAAAAGGCAATGCCGAGCAATCCAGGAAGTCACTCGCTACGAGTTTCGCCTTCTCGGAGGACATCACGCGCGCCGTTAAACAGGGCATGCGATGACTGGTCAGGAAGTAACGTGTAGTCTGACATGTGTCTTGTCCACGACACGACAAGATTTTAGGAGCCAAAATAGCGTAATCTGACACAGTGACTATCGTAACAGACAAAAAAAATCGTGCAATCTGAACCAGGCATTAGGCACAGTTCTATCATATCACAGATCTGATTGGCTAAATTCTATTTTTTACCCCCATACATTAGGTTCTATTTCACCGACACACTCAGCATCCCTCACCGCTGCAAATTTGTGTCCGAAGCCGATCCACTCCTTCTCCAGCAGCACCTGGAAGCCCCTGAGAGTCCTGTAGTAGGAGTCCAGCATCAGCATGGACAAAGAGGTGAGCTGAGCTGTGCGGTCCCAGCCATCACTGCAGTGCACCACCACAGAGCTCTTACTTGACTCAACCTTGTCTGCAATCCGCACTGCACCCGCAAGCAAAAGCTATAGAAAGAGAGTAAAAAAGATAAATGCTTTAAAAGCATCCAATTGTCTTGCTTTCTGATTCTGACTCTTCTGGGATACTCGTAAACTTTGAGCAGAACTGACTTTATACATGTGCTAAATCCACTCTGAAAAAGGGTTTCTCACACTGTGTCTACACCAGATGCGAGCGACTACGCCAAAAGCGGATAGAATTCATTATAATCAGTGATGCTGTCTACACGGATGTGCTGCAGCACGACTGACGCCCGGTTGTATTTCTGATGTACTTCAAGTGCTCATGCTACTTTTGACACAAACAACAAATGGATCAGATTTGCAACGGCCGCTTTGTCATGTTCAGTGTGGACATTTTCCAGCTGTTGTGGCGAGATGCGACAACGGTCGCGTCTGGTGTTCAGAAAGGCCTTGCATCATTTGTTTGCTAAATATCAGAAATGCTGTTTTTACCCGTATGTACTCCAGCCAGTGTGTGGCATCTATGGCCGAATGCCAGCGAGGTTCATCGATGGTGGGGTACACCACCTCCTTCAGCTTACGCAGAGACTCTCTCATAACATGAATGTTTGGGATCTCCAGGAAAATCAGCTCCATGCTGGGGTAGAAATTTTTATTCTCATAACCTCCATCTTTAGCCTGAGGCATGAAAGAGCAGAAAATAGGTAGAGAAGATTCTTGTCTTCCATTTTCATCTCCTGACTAGCACAGATGGCTACTGAATAATTCAAATTACATTTGTGGAAAACAACATGTGCGTTATGTGTGATAGAGACACTTAAAAACCTTTTTCCTGCAATTCCCTTCCCTCTGCAACATTGAAAAAAAAAACATCAGTCAAGGAAATCACTTTTACCTTGTGATTATCAGCCACTGTGTTTTGCCGAGCATCAAATATGGTGAGTTTATGGGACTGTGCATTGGCATCCATGATGGTCTGGAGGTAATGCTCATCCTCCTTACACCGGCGGTCTGTCGGGCCCACCATGGGCTGACTACAGCGCACTATCGTGGCCTGGGTTTCTGGGTGGATCCATGACAGAACCTAAAAGAGGACAAGATACAGAAGTCTAGAATGCTTTTAAATGCTCAATTGCCAATCATTTAAATAGTTTTTAGGCTTTTTTTCCTCCCTAGTTTCTGTTTTTTACCTAATATAGGTATAAGACATCTGAAAAGCTTCCAGCTTTGTTGACTTCATTAACATCTTTGTTCTATAGTTGTTTGTTTTTCTGCTTACACTTAGCATCTTTGTTCTTCATGTTACTATTGACCACTTAAATAATTACTGAGAAAATTTCACCTGTATTAATATCGACCGACATCGGAAATTAACCAGGGCTCAGGGTAAAAATGCAACGAAAGTGAAGAAAAATGCCCCACAGGTCTTCGTACTGCCACAGTGACCAGTAAGATTGGTAATCGGTACGATTTAAAGGAACACTCCGACTTTTTGGGACTTTAGCCTATTCACCTTACCCCCCAGAGTTAGATAAGTCCATACATACCTTTTTCATCTCCGTGCGTGCTATAAGTCTGTTTGACGCACCCACCGCTAGCCTAGCTTAGCACAAAGACTCGATGTGACTGGTTGCAGCTTTCATACTGATCCAAATGAGTGGCAAAATAACGCAAACGTTTTCCTATTTACATGTTGTGATTTGTATAGTCACATAATGTACAAATAACAAAGTCAAATGAGACACAGACATCTTTTAACCGTATAAAACCTGGGAACTATTCTCTGAAGGCGAAGCACTGCTACTTTGACGGCGTAATAACCGCATCACCGGAGACACGCCGTGGTGAGGAGCGGAGAGTTCGCTCGGTGTTTGGGTAATAGAGTCAGCAATTTATAAATAGTAAAAGCGTAGTTTAGAGTCATGGGTTTTCGCTCTATTGTAAATAGCTGCGACTGTAAACAGGGGAGGTAACCATGTTTCACAGAATTCCAACTAAAAACGCTGACTGGATGAAGAAATGGCTAACTTACTCTGGATATTTATCCAAACACACCTAAGATTATCAAGAGACATTATGTTTGCTCGGTACATTTCAATGAGGACGACTATTTTGAAAAAATGGAATTTGCCACACGGACCATAATGTGCTGAAGGATACGGCCATCCCATCGATAGCACAGACAGGACAAGTGGATCACCTGCGGCTGAGGTAAGTGTTCCGTTATGTTTTTAGATGACCTACTGTAACAGTGCCTTTAGCCAGATCTAATGTAACGTTAGTGACACTATTATATGATTAGGGTATGAATATGTTTTTATCTTGATGCGGTGCGGACGCGCTTGGAAAAAAAAACGAGCGCGTTCACCGCGTTGAACTTGCACCCTGCGCGCGGCGCGCCTAGTAGCCTAAATTTGAAATAACCATGGAAATAACGAACTTGAGCGTGCAAAAGGGTACGATAGGCTGTGAGTTCATTGTGCAAAAACAATTTGTGCTATTACTTTCCCCTTATTCTATCCTATAGTAATGCAATACTGTATATTATATAGGCTACTGTTGAATACATTTGGTTCAGCTAATAAATTGCATTTAAAATATATTGATTCCTGTAATAATAATTATTTATTCATGTGATATTTATAAATCTGGGTGCGTTTTTGGTTGGAAATCAATGAAACACGGTACTGTATTACCTGGTCTCCCCAGTTTATTGTTTGCAATAAAGCAAACACCCATGATAAACTATGCTTTTCTATCTAACGTTAGTAATTGCTGACTCTTTATTCCAACGCTGAGCGAAGCGAACTCTCTGCTCCTCGTCACGGTGCGTCTCAGTTGATTGTTATCACTCTGCCCAAGTAGCAGTGCTTCCCCTTCAGAAAATATAGTATTTATACGGTCAAAAGATGTCTGTGTCTCATATGGCCTTGATATTTGCACACTCTGTGACTATACAAACCACAACATGTAAATAGGAAAACGTTTGCGTTATTTTGTCACTCATTTGGATTAGTATGAAAGCTGCAACCATTCACATCCAGTCTTTGTGCTAAGCTAGGCTAGCGGTGGGTGCGTCAAACAGACTTATAGCACGCACGGAGATGAAAAAGGTATGTATGGACTTATCTAACTCTGGGGGGTAAGGTGAATAGGCTAAAGTCCCAAAAAGTCGGAGTGTTCCTTTAAGATGAGTAAGATCGGTAAGATGTTATTTGATAAAAAATTCAGTAAATCATTAATATTGAAATATTATTACAGTTTAAAATAACTTTTTCTATTTTAATATATGTATTTTAAAATGTAATTTATTCCTCTGATGGCAAAGCTGAGTCATCAGCATCATTACTCTAGTCTTCAGTGTCACATGATCCTTTGGAAATCATTCTAATATGTTGATTTGATGCTCAAGAAATATTTCTTCTTGTGCTTATTCAAATTTTTGTGAAAACAGTTATATGTACAGTATTATTTTTTGATTGATTTCATGACTAGAAAGCACAAAAGAACAGCATTTATTTGAAGTTAAAATATTTTGTAACATTATAAACGTCTTTAAATGTCTTACTGACACACACGCTCACTTACCGGTATACGATGTTTCATTCTGAAAGAGGCCACTCGTTTGATTTCATCCTCTTTAATACTGGTGGGGGTAACAAGCAGAGCAGGGTAAGTGTCACACACTTCATAATTACTGTTGATCTTACTGATCGTCCAGCTCTCATTGGGCAAACCCTGCAGACAGTGAGAAGACAGAAAATGAGCAAAAAGAACTACACTAAGGCTGAATGAAGCAGTTAAAAATTTTCAGTCAGACCACAGTCAGATTTTAGCAATGTGCAAATCTCACCATTCTTTTATACTCTGCCACTGGATCATAAACCTTCCATCCATCCTCTGGAAATTGTTCTTTGTATTGGAGGGCGAATAGGGGCTGGAGGAGAAAAAGGAGCAAATGGATTTGTGGAGACATGAACCAAACAGCACTGGAACCAAGCAATGACGTACCAGCTCACTGGTCAGGGGGAAGGCATGCTTTGTCAACGCTTCTAAAATCTCCACATTATTCTGTTCCTCCTTTTTATAAGCAAACCTGGGACTCCTCATATCCTATTAAGAAAGATCACAAATCATTAGCATGGAGAAATTACAGTTTTGGAGACTGAAATCTGACTAAATTGTAAATCAGATCTATTTTTTGCTTGCATTCCTCTGCGGTTGGCTTGACAGTGTCACAGAATTTCAACACTGAACTTATTGTGACCATGAATCAGCTAAGACAATAATTACCCCTATAGACCGTCTGTTTACTATAAGTGGAACAGACCAGCATGTGGGTGGATGGTGGTGCATCTGACCTTACAGACGATCTCCATGCCACTAGTATTCTCCCCATGACTCTGTACACCGATAGTCTCCAACCTGCTGATGGCACCCAGGTTCACATCCAAAATGAAAGGAGCGTCCTGCATGAATGGAATAAGACATCTGCTTAACTTGAATGTTTCATTTCATTGTGTGGCCATATTACAAAATATCAAGACGTTGATCTTGAAATAGACAAAAAGATGAAAAAAAAATCGTTTGAATCACCCGTTCTAGACTGACAAAGTAGAGTTTGTAGTCTGTGACTGTGAGTGTGCCGGTCACAGCTCCAGTAAAAGGACAGATATACATCACGTCTTTAACTGCAGAGACAGAAGAAAACAAATGTTACCCGACACGAGCAGATACAGGAAACAAGAGTCAACAAGAATGATCCGACATACCAGTGGTTTTGATCGTCTCTCCAGGGACAAGTGGGACTTCATCCATGGGCACTTGTTTTCGTACATCCCTGAATACTTGCTACAGGGTAAAAAGACACCAAAACGTCTCAAAACACAAACAGACCTCATTTTATTACGCTAAATATTAGGTTCATACAAAACCATTCAAAAGGTTTTTTTTTATGTTTTTGAAAGAAGTCTTTAAGGTGCACCGAGGTTGCATTTATTTGACCAATAATACAGTTCAACAGTAAAATTGTGAAATTTTATTACAATTTAAAATAACTGTTTTTCTATTTTAAAATACTTCAAAATGTAATTTAGTACGGTGTTGGCAAACCTCTGTTAATACCATCAGTCTTCAGTGTTACATGATCCTTCAGAAATCATTCCAACATGCTGATTTGGTGCTCAAGAAACATTTCTTATTACCACGGTTGAAACGGTTGTACCGCTTAATATTTTTGTGGAAAATCTTCAAACAAACAGTATTTATTAAAACGGGCGTCAATATTTTTAAATGGTTACAGATAATGCGACTTTTGATCAATTAAATGCATTCTTATTTAAAACATTCTTACGTTATCACGTTAAAATAGCTGAAATCATGAAGTCTAGGCTGATGTAAGGACTTGACAGAAGAGAGGAGGAGGAGGATGAGAGTAAGCAAGTAGAGCTGAAGCGAGAGGAACTTGCCGTAGTGTGAGACGGCAGTTCAATGTCGCTGCCATCTTCACCAGAGTCCTGAGACTGAGCAGAGGCCGCAGGAGAAATACAGAATATGTGACGAAGAGAAAAAAGGTTTGTTTAAAAGTCCCTGCAGTTTATAAAGAATATGAGGAACAGAAAGAGAAAGAATGCAACAGAGATAATAGTTGCTCTTTAGGGTTGATAGGTCACATCCTCACACAGAGACAGGAAGTGTGATTTGAGGAGGCAGAGAACACAGAAAAAAAATACCGCTGCTCAGCCATCACTGCTACACTAGTACATCTGTGCGAATGCCGACTAAATAATTCAAATGTATGTTCTGATGTGTTTCTGTGGAGATGTCAGACTCTTGATCTTGAGCCTTACCCTTAAGTTTGGCCTCCTTGACACCTGGAGATCACACATAGACATCAGACAAAATGAGTTACAAACACACACACATTTTAATGAACATGTAGGCACAAAAGCACACAGACTTAACACACATTAGACTTAATCTTAGCAAAAATGTCATATTTTACTCCAAAAAAATGTAGCTTATTTTTTTAGGACCATTGATATGCATTGAGTAACCTATATATACAGTATATAATGTAAAAAAATTGAAGTAATGTGTTAATTTTTTTTTTATAATTGTCAAGTGCACTTGTAAATAACAATGTTAAGTAGCAATAGATGCATTACTGTATAAAAGCGTTGAACTTTTTTACAAAGAATAATACTTTTATACAACGAAGCATTAAATTGATTCAAAAGTGACAGTAAAGACATTTACATTGTTACAAAAAATGGCAAAAATAACAATGAACTGAATCTTTTTTTGTGAGCAGCAATATATTTGCATGCATATTATTCTTACATTTGATAAAAAAATGCTTTACATTAGAAAAGAGCAAAAGCTTGTCTAGGGCGGGCGGCAACAGTTGTATCCTAAAACAGGATTTATTTTTATTTATTTTTTTATATGGTGTGAAATATGACGAGACATTTTTTCACTTAACAGCTGGATGAAGCAGAAACGAGGGCTTATGAACAGAGGACAAACACGTAACTGTACGAAAAGACAGTGTGCAATAAGGAAAACATACTAAGACTAAAGCAAGTATGCACAAATAGTATATATAGATTTGGTGTTATGTATAATCTCTAATTTATAACTCAAAGCAGGGCAGGGCAGTGGAGCTGTTAAAGCAAACTGACAAACACCCCACTAGCATCAATCACCCTTACCCTGAAATCTATCTTCTTCCCAACCTGTCAATCAAAAACACAATATCACAATGGCTCACTGAGACAAAACACTAAACAAAACTGCTCCACATTCATTCTGAATACCATGGTTTCAATTTTAAAATTGATCTACTACACAGCAAGACATATTAGTGTAATAATAAGTGAGATCATGTACGGTCAAGTCAGCTGGTCATTATCACAAAACAAACCCATATAATACAAACAAACCCAAAAATAATCATTATAAATAAGTGTAAAATATTATTTAGAAAATAAATAATAATAACTTTACAATAAGGTCTAATTCATTAACATTAGTTAACAAACTAACAATGAGCAAATATTCTTACAGCATTTGTTAACCTTTGTTGTTAATTCACAGTGCATTGACTACTGTTAAAAACTTTGATCTTAAAAATGTATTAGTAAATCTTGAGAATCTTATCTATATCATTTTATTTCATTTTTTAATTTAAATTATTCATTTTGATCTATTTTGTATTATTTATTTTATATATATATATACTGTATATATATAAAGACATGCATATTTTTGTGTCCAAGTGCATTATTTACTTTTAAAAAAACATAACATACAGTATATATACTTTATTCTATAAAACCTATTTAGTTTGAATTCATTTTAAAGACATTTTATTTTGTAATACATATTGTTTTGTTATTTTAAACCCCCAAAATGTCAGTTGGTGCAACTGTCCAAACAAATATACAGACTAAGAAAACTTTAAAATGGTGTCTTAATAATAAGAAATTAAAAACTAAATACTATGGCATAATTTTAGATTTGACATCTTATAATTTTATATTTTCATATATTTTAATAAATATCAGTAGTTTTAGCTGTTGAGATGACTGAAAAACTTTTGTCCAGCAACTTTATTCTCAAATGTCAGGGTGGCAAACATGGCTCTTTCATTATGAATTGACAAGGTAATAACAGTAAACATGATAATGCATCATCCAGAGGACCCCAAATGATTCTTGTAGCAGAGTGAAAAGGTTTGTAGAGCTCTCTCAAATACTGGTAAAAACTGCTCATTTTAAGTGTGGGTAGGTTTGTACATTTTCCATGTCAGGTGGTACAACTACAGTATACATTTGGTTGTATTGCCTGACATAAAAAAAAAGAAAAATATGTATTTAAACACCCTTATTATTTATTTATTCTTTCACTGTTTTCCCTTAAAACTTCCTTGTGGCCCCCTGGGGGAACCCAGTATAAAAACTCATGTTCAAGACAATACGGGTCTGATTAAAAGTGAAAAACACACCTTGCATTCACGGATGATGGCTTCTGGAGGGACACCACCAGAGATCTGGCTGGAGATAGTGGCCGCTATCAGTTGTTTACACCATTCCACATGAGATCCAGATGGACTGTATGAGGAAAAAACAAGTAACACATAACACACTTAAGCAAGCACTTCAAGTCCATGCATCTGCCATTATCTGTGATGATGAGAAACTACAGCATTAATGTGCAGCACTGACATCCTGTGGACTAAAGATGACAGATGGTGATATGAGGTCAGAGAAATGTGTCACACAGTCTGATCTTTTAGAGCCGAACAATTAAACGACATATAAGCAGCCTATATTGTACTTCTTCCATCCAGCCTTTAAAAATGATTTTGATTTCACTTCTTGGTACCAAAAGCAATAACCTTAAAACGATGATGGGAAGATGCATGCTGTTTCGGATGGATAGAAATCATTCACAGTTGTAATAAAAATTGCTTTGATTCTAGTATTATTTGAGCAGAAAACTATAATGTACTACAGTACATGCTATAAATACAATTAACGTTAAACTATAATGTACAACAGTATAGGGCAATATTTGAACAATAGGCATGATATGGGGCTCATCTGCCCATCACAACAGGCGTGTCTGTAAAACGCGCGTGCACACCGTAAATTGCTTTTTTATCGAAAAGTTCACATATAATCGCACATTTGAGGATAAAACCAAGACATGCACCTGTCTAATGAATCCTCGCTGTCTTGTCGAGATGCAGGGATTCCTCCTCCGAGGATTTGAGGTTTTCGCGGCACCGGCGGCAGCACCGGACTGTCCGAACCCGACGAATGCTGCTGTTTCTCCATTTCCCCTCTTTACGAGCTCCGTCTAGAAAGATGTGACTGTCTTTTAGCTTCCTCCAGTCCGAGAGCTGAATTTCTGTGTTTAGGAAGTCATCTCTATGAGGTTTGTACGTGAGCAGAAGTCTGTGGTTGTCTCTCAGCTTCCTGCTCTGATGCTGCTCGCTCGCTGACAAATAGCGTTTCTTTTTATTTATGTCAAGGAAGCAGCCATGACGAAACCCCCCTCCCGCCAAAACCCATATTTAGAACGCAAGCATATCTGTAACGGATTACATATTCAGATTCCAAAAATTAAGCACATGTCATTAGATATTTCATTTTTAAATACTCGTAATCAGACTGGTTATTCTCACAGTGGCAGTGAATGTTAAATGTCTACATTCAGACTAGCCATGAGCCAATCACTGAAAGCTGAGAGCCACAGCATTTGATCACTTACAGAAATAATTTCACTTTTAGGAAGTGTTTTCTCAACGTTTAATATTTAATCAACTCCTGACAAACATATTCATTATTATTTGGATCACTGAGTCATTTAACCATGTATTACTGACTGTATTTGGAAGGCTTTTGCCTTTTAAACACATTAAAATGTACAAATTCACATTTTTCCATGCAAAGCAGGAATTCATCAATTTATTTAATCTGAAACTCTTTACCTAATATACTTACTTGAAGAACCCCCTGATTGTATGTTAAAAAGTTTTAAACTCACAAACCCCTGGAAAACCCTGACGTAAATAAGGGTAATGGACATAAGTAACGTACGTATGTGTTTTTGAGTGTGTGTGCATTTGAATAGGCAAAAATCTATCTATCTATCTATCTATCTATCTATCTATCTATCTATCTATCTATCTATCTATCTATCTATCTATCTATCTATCTATCTATCTATCTATCTATCTATCTATCTATCTATCTATCTATCTATCTATCTATCTATCTATCTATCTGCCTACAAAGATATTCTGGACTGATATGAGTTGAGGTCTTGAGGAAAGGCTTGAACTTTCTTTTAAGAAAACCGAAATTAGCTATTAAACTGGCGAGAGTTTGAAACACAAAAACTACCTTGCATTTCTAACTCACTTTTCGTACATTTCTGTGATTTAAAATAACAAAACAACATTGTTATAGATGATTTGTGGCATGCACATCATTAATATAACTCAGTAAACATTTTTACTTTTTAGCTCAGGCTTGTCTTTATAACTATCCTGTATCCAGATCACTGTCTGCCATAGTGATTAATCTGTTAATTCGAGTCTGCATTTGCATTGTAGTCATTGCATGCTAGCAGGTATTGAATAACCTTTTTAAATGTTATCAGATTCACACTAGGAAAAATAAATAAATAGCAAAGGGTGGTTTAAACAAGCAACCTTCGAACATGCCGCTATGTCAGAATCAGAATGCCTGGGCGCACAATAATCAGCATAGTCATTTCCATGTGAACTCTTTAAATTAATTTAATCAGCATTATGTACAGAACAATAGCTGGCCAACAAATAAAGGATGCATGTGGGAATACAAAACACAAATAGATCCCTTTAAACTATTATGTCTAACTTAAGATAATGTCAGGACAAAAAAAAAAAAAAAATCAGAGTGCAGCTTTCCTTCAACCAATCTCATGCACTGAGCAATACGATTGAGAAAAAGAGTTCCCTACTACAGAATCAGATCGTTTTCAGATCTTTAAAATGTTACAAAGAAAAATTAAATGCCCATTAAAAAAAAAAAGAAAATTATATATATAGCAACAAATTACCTACAATTACCAAATCCAACCAAAACACTTTTTTTTTTCTAATTACTTTCCTTTTTATAAAACTGTCAAATTTTACACTGAATAAAATAATTATATTTTACAACAATAGAACTTTCAACAGTAAAATAGGTTTTTGTTTGAGGTAATTACATAGTTCTGGTACTTGTACAAAATAAAAAATAGATTTCTGTCTTATTCCCCCCCCTAAAAACAACCAACCGCAAATGGTTTGTTTGTTTATTGAACTTTTGTCTTGGTTTAAACTTCATATCCTCATTGAGGTCAAAGTCTTTAGAAGTTCAGTTTTCCGAGGCAGCGTAATCGACGACTCTCCTCTATTCCTCTACCCCCGTGTCAGTCACAACTTTCTTCCTCAAGAAAAGACTGAATTTGGAACAGCACAAACACACTAATTTAAATCACAGCCACTCCATCTTTCCCAAAAGACTTTGCAGACTATGCTGAGCCTCGTTGGGACCAATACTGTCAGCTCCATCAGAAACAAAATATTTGCTTTCCGTGGCAACTGCATGCCGTTTTAAGGGGTATAACCCAAAGCCACTAACATCTAGGGCCTAAATTGGTCAACTCCCAAACCTCAGCAGGGGAGGAAACAACCGGTCGCTCAAACGCACAGTGGATGATGCTGCCATAAAGAAAAAAAACAAACAAAAAAAATGTTTCTCTATAAAATATACACCTGAAAACCTCAAATATGAGTAAAGGCACCGAAAAGGTATCCGTGTCGCTCGCTTAAAAAAACCCTGGTTCTGTTATTAATGTTAAACTAATGTTAATCACTTCAGAACATTTTCCTTCCACATAGTACACTCACATGAGCAGTGAATGACCTTTACGGAGAGAAAAAACAAGACATTTAGAGACTTCCTTTACCTAATGAGGTCAGCCATTTGAGTCAAGCAGTTAAACCTCGCATAGTGACCAATGAAATGATTGCTCTACCAAAGGTTGAAGACCCTGCTTGATACTAGATTGACTGGAGACAACGTAGACTAAAGTTTACAACTCCGTAAACAATACCAGCACTCTTTTAAACAATCTCACCATTGCTCAACATTCAGAAATGTTTTCCACTCAGATCTAGACACTTTACAACCCTGATAACACACATAATGCAACACGTACGTCTGTCTGACTTGATCGCTTTCATTCGTCACATGACCATTCCAAACAGTATCCAAGTGGTTTCTGGCACACACACACACGCGCACACTATTTGACTTACTTTGTCCATGGTATGCGGCACGAAAAAACAGCACTGTCACGTTAAGGCTTCTCTTTTCGCTTAACTTTTTTTTTTGCGCAATGAAGGCCGTACTGTGGTTTATTGCATAATTGGTTTGTTACTCTCATCGTCGACATCACTACTAATCATGTTACCATAATTATCACTATTGCTATGTACAAATGTCCAATGTCTGTAACAGGTTGCGAGTGTGATCAAAACGGTGTCTGTAAGTGTGTGATGTGCTGATTGGGCGTGGCAGCATTGGGGGTGGAGCTGTTTGTCAAGTGGGTGGAGGAAGGGGCGGAGTCTGAGAGCTGTAGCTCCTCCAGTTTCTTCAGGTACTGATCCCTCAACGCCAGTAGCTCCTTATAGCGCTGCTCCACGGGACTCTGTTGCTGATAGGCACAAAATACACAAACATTCATACATGTGATGTGACATCCGTGTCAAAAATCCACCAGAGGGCAGCAAAAACACTCTTTGACTTCAAATAAGGAAAACGAATCACATCTGCATCACAAAACATTTTTGATGCAAACAAGATGCTGGATTACTAGTTCTAAGTCGAGCATTATTGCATTGATCTATAATTTGCTGGATAATTATGATAAAAATCTGCAATATAATACTCAAAAAAGGCACTTTGGTCTGTACACATTACATTTGTATGTTTTCATTGGTCGAATTTAATTTGTATACTATTAAACACATTAATCATTGTTATGACTAATGTGGCAAAATTCTTATGCATGCCAATACTGGAGTGGCTTCTGCAAAACCACTGTGATAGAATGTGTGTGTGTGAGTGTGTGTGTGTGTGTGTGTGGGGTGATAAGGACAGTTTGAGTGACAGTTCACTGCAGTGCCAGAACATAATTAAACTGGAGAGAGAGGATTTTCTGCACCACTGAATCGGGTACGCACACACACACACACACACAGATAAACACTCAATCCCACCCAGAGGCAAAAACACCCACTATAAAAAAGATGCACATGCTTGTTCCATCAGATCAGTTTGTATAAATATATACTCCAAATATGTCAGCTTGAACCTGATTGTGAAATGTATGTCCATACCTGGTGCTGTATGCGAGGGTTCCACCGGATGTAATAGGTCACCCACAGCTCTAGGTGGCGCATGCTGGCTACAGGGTAAAGCACACGACTTGACTCTGGTGTGTAGAAGGGGTTTATATACAAGGATGTGTCACTGTTGATCAAAGACCACAGAGACACCGTCTTCGCCCGAACATTCTAGTGAAACAATATGGGAAAAAAATATATAAGGAAGTTGGTATTTTGAAAACACTAATCTAATCTATTATTAAGTGAATCTTAAGTATTATATATAATATACACACATAGCCACATTAAATTACAGGTCATTTAATATACTAGTAACTAAGAATCAGCTGTTAAGATGTTGAATATATTAATAATACAAATGGTAAGGTGTCAAATCCTCCGGTTAGCAGTAGATAAAGTGAGACTGTGCACCCTAACGTTGTTGCGGCTCTAGAGGGCCACCAGAATGAATGTTTCATCTCCCCAAAGTGCGTTCTACTCCGACTGAGAGTCAGTCAAGCATCCCTTTTACTCATGCTCTACTTCACACAATGAGCAGAGAGAGAAATAAAAGGCAATGTGTGCATGCGCGAGAAAGAAAGCAAAAGCCAATGTACTATCCTACTGATAACAAGTCACCTCAAATAGGCAGTGAAGAAGATAAGATTTTAGACATAAAGAGACAAAGGTGTGATTAAGTTAGAGAAAGAATAGTACAGTGAAGCACAATTGAATAGATCTAGGCTATATTTCAACAATGTATGTATCAGTGATGGATCAATATAGAGTGAGGTTCAAAAGTGAGACCACATAGAAAATCTGAAATCTAATTTAAACCAGAAAAAAAGAGTTTTTTTTTCCCATATCATGATATTAAATAGTCAAATGGTTAAATAGTCCTCACCATCAAACCTTTACCCATAAAATATATATTTGTAATCAATGAAAATAAAGCTAGCTAAGCTTATGAGGTAAAAATTGTGAAAGTGAAGAAGAGGTGAACATGAGAGCCAACACCATATACACACACACCCAACCATATCTACATTAAAAAAAAAAAAAAACTATAATACAAAAATCCACACACAAAAGCAAGATAACAAATGAAACTAAACTGTCTTCATTCACTCCCCTGATAATAGAACGACTGAGTTACTTTCCGCTACATAATTAAGTGCTTCGAGATTTATAATAAATCCCTTAAAATGAATAGGTAAAATAAATTAATAAGCAAAAAAAAGAAAAGAAAACACACTCAGTGCCAAAGTGTCTTTACCCATACCAAAGACCCAGTGGTGGAATAAATTAAAACAGCTTATATTAAGCAACCAAAAACAGCAATCTTCAAGGTCAGAGAAAAACAAACACTCAAGTACACAAACTTTCTTCATTCTCTTTCCCTTAATAAAAAAGACAATCATCTCTCTCTATGAGAACAATTCTATCCGTCACCACAAAGTGACGTCAGACGTTAAATAACGCTTCAGGCCGTACGGGAATAAACAAACAAGCTTTTTTTTTCATAATGAATGAGGATCAGAAGAGTCAAAAGAATCTAAGTACTTGACAGCCTCACTTAAATCATCAAACTGGATTTGGTCCGACCCTCGGCTCAACAAAAAACAAAAAAAATTAAAATACATTTTTATTTACTCTATTCTTCCATAGATCCATAGCTTAGCATAGATGATTGTCTTTAATTTCATACCTCTACATGATAAATGCTTTGTCTGGGTCAGAGAAAGGTTTAAAAGACAGGCAAATCATTGTCATTTAGGAATGAGATCAGATGGGTGTTTGAATTGAGATTAAAGGCTTTTCTTAAAGGCAATCTTTTAAAGGCTAATCGTACAGCTCTAAACATTATGGTCCAGTTTGTATTAAAGATAAGGGAAGTTCAGGGCTTGTATATCAATGTGTATCAATGATGTGTATTTGTTACTTCTTACATTGCTTTCTCGAACGCTCTCACAGTTGTAGAGGAACGTGCCAAAGCGGCAGCTGTACAGGTGATCCAAGATTACGATCAGGAGACGCTCATTAAACTCAAACGCTGTTGGGAACTGTAGATGTGAGAGGGATAAACGTTAAACAGATTTACTCACATTAAACTCTAAATAGCTGTAAACTCTGAACAACAAAACAGATAGAACATTTATTCCAAATCTGTATGATTTGGTTTCTTTTGATGTACACAAAAAGAGATATTTAGAATAAAATAGCTGCCAATTAAGATGCTGTTTTCCATGAATATAACTAGCTCCAAAAAATGGCAAAGAGTACCATATAAGTACTTAATACTACTGCTGGTGACATATAAAATTTTGTGAGAAATTCAAGTAATTTTTCAGATAAATCTCATTCAATGTTACATATATTAAGATATATAGATTGCACCAGGGTTGATGTAAATGATGCTGACTGCCGCAGGTTCTCATGTGTTAAGGTGCGGTCACATTTACCATTGTTTTCAAGGATTTTTGCAGGGATGAAATGTAGTCATTTTAATAGGCACATATGTTTAAAGAAGAAAAAACCCTTTGCGGTGCATATGTGATGCGATCTGGAAAAACCCGCCGGATGTCGCGCTGGTACGTTTTCAGTAAAGTCTAAATATAGACTGAATGTCAGTTTTTTGTCAAAATTGGGTTTTTATTAAATTATTATTCTATAACATCTTGTTTATCATCTCTGAATATATCTTGGGAAAATTCACTAGTTAAGTGCAGAAAAATAGCGATTTATAATGTCCAGCTGAAAATACTGCGTTTCTCTTTAAGAACACGCAGGCGGAGTGGAGGGGCAAAAAACAATATCTCCCGTTTAGCTCTCCTTCTCTTAACACTACAAAGACAGTTCACCTATCAAAATAAACCACATAACAGAATAAAGTATTGTGAATAAAGTATTGTACACATAACAGAATAAAGTAACAAATATTGTGTGGTGATACGATAAAATAAATAAAAACAGATAAAATAAATAAAAACAGATTTGGAAAGGGCTTGAACCCAGCTTTAATATGGTATCAAAACCTGTAATATGTCAAATTGAACCATGTGGTGGGTTTTCCCAGATCGCATCACATATATCTGGCTCTCAGCATCAGTATCCACATTGGTTAGATGGAAAACAGCAGCTCAGACATTATGAAAAATACCTCCTTTTGTGTTCCACAGAAAAATAAAAAAAGGTTTGCAGAAGCATGATATGACATGGTTAAACAATTATATCCATACCTGTTTAGTCATTTGCCACACGCAGTCAATGAATTGCAAAAAGATAGGTGACCGGTCCTGATCTGCATGGTTTTTGTCTCCATGGCCGATTCTCTACACACACACACACACACACAAAGTATGACATAAATACCAACTGATAACGATTCTTTCTTTTTTTTTTTTTTTTTCACAATACAAAATCTAACCCGGAGGTTGTAGTTCACCCTTAATTATACTCAATAAACTCTATCAAAGCAATCACCCTGATATCATGGCTGATAGAACTCAAACTCCATCAATAAATTGTGTTGTTTTGCAGATGCAAGACTTTGTAAACTCACTGAGGCGAACTTGTGTCCGAAACCGATCCACTCCTTCTCCAGCAGCACCTGGAAGCCCCTGAGAGTCCTGTAGTAGGAGTCCAGCATCAGCATGGACAAAGAGGTGAGCTGAGCTGTGCGGTCCCAGCCATCACTGCAGTGCACCACCACAGAGCTCCCAGAAGACACCTTATCAGCCACCTGGATGGCCCCTGATAGCACCAACTAGAGCAGGAAGGTAGATACCTACATTAGATGATATTAAGTTCAAATAATATATATTGGTATGCATGAAAAAACAAACCTTAATATGCTCTAGCCAGTGGGTGGACTCCAGGCTGGAAAGCCAATGAGACTCTTCCACATTGGGGTAGACAATGTCCTTTAGCTTCTTCAGTGACTCTCTCATGACATGGATATTATGGATGTCTAGAAAGACCAGCTCAGCATTCTGATAGGCATCGTCACCCTCGTAACCCCCACCCGTGGCCTGGAGGGTAAAGGTAGAGAGGTCTACCGGTTATGATATGTGATCACGTAAACGAGAAATTCTGCACACTTGCATTCACACTTCATGTACCAAAACACATTGTGCAAGAGAAATTATTGGATCAATAATGCCATTTCAAAAAGCTTTGTCAGCAGTGTTCAGCTTGGCAAAGCACCTCTATGGAGGTCCACTTTTTGATTTTAATTAGTCTGCCAATACACGAAAACTGAAAACATCCTCATGCAAGCACACCGTTTTGTTTATTTTATACAAACCAAGAGTCCAAATCTGACTGGGAAACAGTAACCAGCCCATACCTTCAGTGGATAAGGTCATATGTTAGAAATGAGGTAAACAAAAAAGTGTTTGTTTTTTTTCATATTTAAAAACTCTCAAAAACTTCTTGGAGATGAATTTGAATATCTTAGGTCTGGCAATGATCCCCATTTATTAGTGACCTTCTGGAACCTGACCTTGTTTGCCACAGCGTTGACGTTAGGCCTGGCGTCATAGATGGTGAGTTTGATAGTGCTGTTGGCCTCACGGATGATGTCCAAATATCTTTCATCATCTTTGTTGCGCTTGCCACTCATGCCCACCAAAGGCTGGCTACACCGCGTGATCACAGCATGGTTTTCTTTATGGAACCACGACAACACCTGAGAGTGGAAGGAAACCCATCATCATCATCATCATCATCATCACAGATGGTAAGGTCATACAACACAACGAACATACTTTTTTTTTTTTAAGAATCTCTAAAAAAGGTAGAAGACAAGAAAAAATAAAGAACGTTAACAACATCTAGGGATGCACAATATGCATCTGTACCATAACGGTTTATTTGCAAATATAAAACATTTTACTTATTGGTATCTGTCGATATTGTATATTGTCCATATTTAATTGTGTATGCTCACTTCCTAATTTTAACATTTAATTTATCTTTAAAATTTTTCATGTACATGTTGTAATGTGTAAATTCACTTGTGGCATTCTAATTACTGACTGCAGCTTTTCGTGTTTAATTTTTTAAATTTATTTTGACAAAATAGCATAGAATTTTAATGTGGCCCATTTATTGGTTACCATCCATAACATGAAAATAATTATTGGCTTATTGTATCAGCCAGACCAACCCGATCTCACGAGAATTCGTACGAATTTTACGAGGTGGCTAAGTCGTAAACAATTCGTACGACCTCACTCATACGTTTTTGCTAAATCGTACATATTTTACGAATTGGCCAATTCGTATGAATTCGTACGAATGACCTACCCCTGACCCCGCCCCTAAACCTACCCATCACATGGGTTTGGACAAATCGTACGAATTGAGGTCGTATGAATTAGTACGAATTAGCCACTTTTTAATCACTCGTACGAATTGGTCGTGAGATAGCGTAGACGTGTAATATTAGTGCAATGATGTTCATTATAGAGTTTTTATGCGATAAGTTACTGACTGTCAAAAAACGTGAAGGAAAGGAGACACGGTTGAGACAGCGCAGGAGAGGCTAGCTAGGATAAATAGGCTAAACTTTCAGCCAACTCCCCACAGAAAAGTCTGTAATATTATAAAATGTACTCATTTTACCACAGGTTTCACACATAATCCGTGTGCTATGTGTGTATACGGTACAGAAACAGGATGCGCTATACTATAGTGCTTATATGTTGCGTTTACAGTGCATATAACTGATCAACGTCTGTACCAAAAACACCCCGCTACTCACTATTTTTATTTCAACACATACTCACTATTTCAACAACGTAAGCCAATTATTACATGCATTATTTACTTTTATATATTAAGTTGCTCAAGCAAGTGGTCAAATATGTAACTTCATGTAATCACAAACATTTGAAATGAAAACTTTAAATTGACAAAAACAACCGACTCTCGTGCCTTTTCTTTTGCACTTACATTTTAATAAATCAAATCTTGCATGTCACAAAGCACTTGTTTTTCCACCTCCACGAATGAGACGAGTGTCGTTCATTTGCTTTGTTGAGGTAAATTGTAGTTTGTACGTTATACGGATACTGTCTGATCCAGATAGTGTCCGGATAGGTTACGGCTGGCAATAAGGACGGATCTTTACTTAATGCTATTACTTGATTTTGATGTGGGTCCACACAACAATCAAGCTTATCTTCTCTTGATACCGACCCCATCAACTCAAATCTGTGCGCTGCTAGGGGCAGCAGGACAGATGTCATGTCAACATTATGGCCGCGGTAAGCTACTTCCAGTGTTTGCGAATAAGGTCTAGAACACATTAGCTGATCGGAATAATATAATATGGATTTTTTCCCCCCAGAACACTTCTTTCACAAAATAAATTCAAGCACTTTCAAGGACCTGTATCTATGTATGTTTATTTTCAAAAACTTTCCAGGGCCTTGAATATTTTTTTCCTGATTCACAAACTTTCAAGGATATCAAGGACCAGTGGGAACCCTGCGTAAAAGAGCTCACCGGAATGCGGCAGCGGGAACGGAAGGTAGCGACTCTTCTAAGATCTTCGTCTGTGGCCTTGTATGGAACAACAAGAATTGTGGGATAAGTGTCACACAGCTCGTAGTTCTTATTGATGAAAGTGACCCTCCACTCACTATTGGGTAGACCCTGACAAACAGAACAGCAACAACACATATTCTTTAATGCAAGAATTGTGCACTATGTATTGTCTTACACAATTACATTAGCAACATATATCATATCATATCAATCGCAATTGTAAGTAAATGGTGAGTGTGAGTGGGATGCACAAGGGCAGCAGCACGACTCTTTCTAAACAAGCACAAGTCCTGGCATCTGGTCCTCACCTGCCTCCTGTACTCTTCCAAAGGCTCATAAACGTTCCAGCCATTCTCCTCATACTTTTCCTGACTCAGAAAGGCAAAGAGTTGCTGTGAGAGTCAAAGAAACAGAAAAAAAGTGAAAGAGTCATTTATACCAGAATTTCATACATTTAGCTACTGATGAAATGCTGAAACATTGACAACACTTAATCGCACTGAATAAAATGCAAAGATTAATGTTGTTTCAAATAATTTACAATGAGTGTGAAATGGAGCATTTGAGAATCAAGTTAAACATTGAACACTGACCATTCCATGAGACAGTGGGAAAGCATATTTGAAAAGAATCTCAAATATGTCTCTTCGGCTGTGGCCTTCTTGCTTCAGTGCAAATCGCAGGTTCCTCATGTCCTAATAAACACACACAAAATGATTTGAGAATGTCAAATGTCATACTTTCAAAAGAGGGGATGCTTGTCCTGCTCTAAGCAAACCGGTCACATTTCATATTCATTTTAATATTTTTGTGGAAACCCTGATATATGTTTTTTTCAGAATTATTTGATAAATAGAAAGTTCAAAAGAACAGCATTTACTTTTAACTATATAAATCTATTTCATTAGAAATGTCGGTAACACTTTACAATAAGGAGAAGAGAGACAGATAAGTAGGCTATAAAATGTTTGGTGCTAACTAATGTAGTTAACTAATGTTAATTAATGAACCCATTGTAAAGTGTTACTGAAATGTCTTTCTTAACTTTTGATCAATTTAATGCATAAAATGCATGAATAAAACGTATTTCTTTAAAAAACAATCTTACTGACCCCAAACTTAAGCAGTACTGTGGTAATAAACTTTTAAATAACTTCTTTAACATTAGCTGTTCAAAATGTGGATTTCTTAGGCCTTGTGTGAGCATTACCTTGCAGGTGATTTCTAACCCATAGGAGTTCTCTCCTCGACTGGAGGCTCCGCCCATCTTCTCTACACGACTTATGACACCTAAAGGCACGTTCAGGGTAACTGGTGTCTCCTTAAGACAGGAAGTGACAGAAAGACAAAATATCAACAATCTTATACGCATGTACTGTATGTACTATAAACACCTCAGAAATAAAACTTTCCATTCCACACAATTCTAGTAAAAGACCTGATGCATATCACACCAAGCCCGGTCCCAGAATCAAGGTGCTTCTAAATCTGATGAGGGTTCTCTAGTACGGAGTGCTGATGTAATGTGTAAGCAACAGCTCCACCATAACAGAAATAGCAAGGTACAGTCCCCCTTGTAGTCAATAATTGTATCCCTTAAAGCAGATTTATCACCAAAATGACATATTTAAAAAAAAAAAATCCTGTGAATTCATGCGCTTATATGTAACTACACACTTGTGGATCCATGAATATGCAAATTACATCAACACTTGATGTGTTGAAATTCATCATTTTTGTGTACCACCAACTTTCTTTCTTGCCCTCACTTTGCCAAGCTGACAGCAGTTCATGGCAACGCACCCCAGCAACGGTCAAAACGTCCACGAAACAGGGCTGCAGGTGCCCGCTACCATGTGCCAAACAAGGACAGAGCCAGGAACAAGATGAAAGCCTTTCTCTGATATGACGTGATACAAAATCCCTCCTTCCTGTCCTCTCATATCCCACTCTGTTCTCTGGTAACACAGACCATAACTAAGGCAGACACTAAAATTCTATTCAAATAAAGAATGCAGAAACAAGCCTTTAAAAGGGACAAAAATGGAGGAAAACTGAAAGAAAGAAGGAAATGAATAAGATGGTTTTAAACAGAGGAGCACCTGGCATGGTCTCAGAATTACTGTGCCTGAACACTTAGAGAACTAATGCGTTGATTTTGAAAAGTTTCTCTTACTGAGTCAGTGTTCTTGAAGTAGAGTCTGTAGTTGGTGATGGACACCTTTCCTTTGACTGCAGAATTAAAGGGGCAGATATAGATGATCTCTTTATCTGAAGAGTAAAATAGAGAGGGAAAGACAAAATGTTGTAAACTCACATGAGATGCAGACAGTAATATCAGAGGACAAGTCAAAGCTATAGAACAAAAGAGTGGTCCTCCCTCATGGGGGCTTTCATTTTGAGATCACATGACCAGCATAGCACTTTGAATTTATAGCATCCTCTTATCTATTATTATTAAATACAACTGTGTGAGGCGCCGTTATTGCCAATGTGTTTGGCCACATTTCCGCCACTAACTGGTCTGGAGTGTGAAGCAATGGATGTGTCCCAAATGAGCAACAAAGCAGATTAGCAATGTAACAATTTTACTATATTAAAAAAATATATACTACTTTAACAGCCATACTAAATCGAGTTCTGGCAACATTACATTTTAAAGTTCAAATATTAAAATAGTGCATTTTAAAAACTCAATATAAGTGATAACAAAATTGAAAAGGGATAATATGCAAGTTATATTCATACAAGAAACGTTGTATGTCAAATGAAGAACATGAGAACTTTAAAAAGCTTGGTTACATAAATTAATTTTATAGCTCGTACAAGAATAGCAGAAGGAGAGGAGTTATTACCCTAATTTCAAACTGTTCATTTTGAATTGACTGAGGAATGATCCGATAAACATGGCAGATATGTGATTGTTAAAGGGAGGATTGATAATACTGTAGTCACATTAGTCAATGTGTATGCTCCCCCTGAGGAAAACAAAACATTCTTCAACTTATTGTTTGACAAAATAACAATAATGAGTGAGGGGATTTTGATATGTCGAGGCGATTGGAACACAATTTTTGAATTACACTAAAGACACAACAAGTACTAAAAGATTTAAAACATCAAATCCAAGATTCTTAATATTCCAAATATGAAAGATGCAGATCTGTGCTGCGCTGAGCGCAACTTACACACACACAAATACACGCGTGCACACATACTGCCTCGCGCCCCGACGCTACATAACCGTTCAAAACCCATAAAAGCAACAATTATTAATAATACTTACAGGTTGTGATTCATAGGAGGAAGCTGATTCATATACACTGGGTAAGTAAGTTACTGAGCCCTCCTTCAGGAACAACCGCTTTGCGAATCCACATTTGAATTCATTTATGTTTTTGAACGATTAGTCATTAAAATGATGAGAACACAATCGAGCTATACTGTTGTGGTATCGTTGCAAATATGAACTCTAACCACGGATTCTTCACATGCTCGTCCCTGGGCAATGAAAACAAAGTGGCTGAACTATCTTTGCATTGTAGAACACAGCGTCTTCTCGACATGATGCTATGATGAAGTATTTGAATGTGTAGACTTCAAGTTTACACTTCCGTCTACGCGCGCAGTAACTGGGCGTGGCCAGTATGTCTCTACGTCACGATGTAACAGCTAATGACTCGTTTCAAAAACAATTCATTTCATAGACTCAGAGTCGACTCTCACTTTTGAAAGACAATAAATTTATATACGGTGCACTTTCAGATATAAATCTTTGCAGGGTGTTTTCATTCCCTTAGAGCTATATTCCACACCATATGAACAGTCATTTTCAAAAATCCATGATAGGGACTCTTTAACAAAGATAATAATATTCATTTTTAGTCAATGAGAGCCCACAAACACACACACAGGCTCTTACTCACCGATCACTCGCTCTTCTCCCGGCAGCACTGCAACATCTGCCAGCGGCTCCATCTTTAGGCTCTCTCTGGACGCCTGTCAACACATGAAGGAACATTGAGTTGACACGGGTGCATCCCTCGCACATACACACCACGTAGCCTTTCATATAAGGATGATCACAACTGGCTCAACATTAATACACTACATGTCTGAGCAGACAGAACTGTACTCATGGGCATCTGATAGGAGGAAAAAATAACTGCAGAGAAAAATCTGAAAGTGACAGGAAGTAATGGAACAGGAAGTAGTGAAGAGGAAAAGAACGAGTTACTGTCCTCTTTCCCCCTCTCCCTGTGAACACCAGACTGATGCTTTATGTGTGTGTGTGTGTGTGTGTGTGTGTGTGTGTGTGAGATCAGGGATCCAGATTGTCTTTCCCTGGGCTATTTTCCTGCTGCCAGTTGAAGGTTAGTGAACTGGAATGCGAGCTAAGAGTGCCATTCGCTGCGTGTAGTCATTTATTCTGTCGGCCTTTTGCTGCTGCTGTTTGCTAGTGTTTTGCACGTCGCAACCCTATGGGCAACTTGAAGCAAGGGCTTCTGGGTAATGGTCTAATCCGTGTTCTTGAGATGACAAATGGAGCAGCCAAAACATACACACACACACACAGTGATCCTGGCTGGGAAACTAACCTGGTTTACACAAATAAGAGGTAGTTGGGTAAACAGAGATGACAAACAAGGAGGAGCAAACTAGTAAGAGGATTAAAAGAAACACTGTTAAATACATCTTAAAGGTACAGTGTGTATTTTCAGCAACATTCATCAGAAATTGCTCACAGTCTTCTTGGAAATCAAGCCCAAATGGATTAGTTATAGTTGTTTGCTGGGAAAGAAGGAAAGAAAGAAAGGCTAAGATAAAAGAGACAAACAGAGGCAATCACAGAGACAGATGGGCTGTCCTTTGTACAAAATCTCACTAGCTGTCCTCAGGGACTCTAAAAAAACCCGCCACTGCCTATCACCTGCCAGGTGTTACAGCTCCACTAACATATGTATGGAGCAGCAGTCTCCTGGCTTAAGCCCCAGCGAAGTGCCAACTCCCTGTCTGCCTGGAATCCCCTCTGCCCAGAGAGGTTACATGTGCCAAACCAGACACTGCATATGCATGTGTTCACGCTGGGAGGGGCGCTCTCCTTTTAAAGGAAACAATCTATTTTGTTTAAACCACGATTAAGGTCCCATTTGAATTACACAGTTTTTACACATTTAGCAACATGCAATATTTGAGCTGTGCTTGTGAACTTGACAGCCAAAACACTTTTTTTTTTGTGAATGGTGTATGTGAATATTACAACACGAGTGATGATGCACAAAGCTTTCTTTACAAAATAAATAATAGGTTAGCAATTAAATGTTATATCGCAAAAATGGAAACATTTAAATTCATGTCGAATGTGTGAGGGATATATAACCAGATTTTCCACGAATTAAACGATATTAGGCTACATTACTCCACTGGACATGAAATCTCGTTTCTTTTCTCATACCTTCACTCTTGTCTCAGCCATTTTCACAGGGTATTATAAATGTTTTTTCCTTTAATTCCTATATTCGGATCCTTTACTGTTGTAAAAAAGAAAAATGCTGCAGGACAGATACACTTATACTTCACTTATCAAATTATATTTAACAGTTAGATAGACAGTTTTATGGTCTGATAAAACAAACGTTTTTTGTTTTATTTTACCATGGACCACCTACTACATCCCCAACGCTGGTAGTTGGTCCACAGTAAAAAAAAAAAAAAAAGAAAAAAAAGAAAAAACTGCCTATTTTAGAGCCCTATGCAATATGCGTAATTGCGTATTATTATTATTATCAATCTATAAATGTACTGAATAGCTATGCTGGACTGAATGCACTTTCCGGTCTTTAAAAATAGCCTAGTTCAGTTGGATAGCTGACAAATAACATGGACATCAACTTTCTTTTTTAACATCATTAGCCTATGTAAAAAAGTGATATACATATACACACACATATATACAGTATATATATATATATATATATATATATATATATATATATGTATATTTATTTTTAGTTTTTTTTGCAGTTAACTTAAATAGTCTTGTGTGTGACGTTATTCACCCGTGCAATTATATAAATGCAGTTTAAAAGAGTTTAAATGTAAAATGAGTGGTGCAAATAAAAGAATAGCAAGGCAGGATTTAATAATAATAATAATAATACTCATTTTTATTTATATAGCACCTTTCCAAGACGCAAGATCACTTTACAAAGATAAAGCTATTGATAAAGCAAACGCTATCAATGTCTCCATGTTCTATAGCATCTATATGGTTGCTTCATTCTATAGGAAAGCAGAGCAAAGGGCAGCTCTATTGACACCAGCGAAGTATATTATTTATTCATGCAGAAGCCGAAAGTCTAAACCTCCTACAACAGTTAGGCCTATAGGATAATGTCGTTTGAAAAACAAAGAGGGGAAAATGAGAAACATTCTGTTACAGTCGTAGGACATGAGGAGGATGGTACAATTACAGCACATCTGCAGCACACAGGTTTCACTCACGTTTTGGCTGGAGCTGTTCCCCAGAGGACTGGAGTTGTAAGGTGCTATAGGAGCCGAGGCCATCACTGGGTTTGCTTCTTCCACCGCTACTGAAAGACAAGAGAAATGTCTTTTTTCTTTTCAGCTCAACAATCAGGACTTGCTAGTGGGTAGTTCAGATGTGTAGACACTTATTGTATATACATCTACACTAGACTCACCCTAAAAAAAAATATTTAGTCTAAACATTTTCCAAAGTATAGATGTAAATAAATATACATATATTTTAAATTCATTTTCAAAATGTCTTAATATATATATATATATATATATATAGGGTAAACAATTTAATGGTATACAGTCAGTGCTTCAAAGACTATCACAAATCATTCTCACAATTTCGATTTCTTCTTATGCTCACCAAGACTGCATTTATCTGATTAGACATACAATAGAAATAATATAAAATAATTTCCCTATTTTAATATATTTTAAAATGTAATTTATCCCTGTGATTCATCATCATCATTACTCAAGTCTTCAGTGTCACATGATCCTTCAGAAATCTTTCTAATGTTGATTTGATGCTCAAGAAATATTTCTTATTATCAATGTTGAAAAAGTTGTGCTGCTTAATATTTTTGTGGAAAACCTGATGTTTCTTTAGATTCTTTGATGAATATTTTAACATTATAAATGTTTTTACTGTCACTTTAGAATAATTTCAAAGCCAATAAATAACTTTACCATGACAACAATTAAATTAGCATAATTCACAACACCAATGTTCAATACATCACAGTATGGCTGTGCTTGTCAACGTGACCTGCCACACTGGCAGTGGCATGCCAAAACACATTTTTTTTGTATGTGAATGCGGTTATACATTATTTTACGTCACAAGTGAAGCACAATGCTTTGTTTACATTCAAAAGAAATAATAGGTTTGCAATTAAATGTTACATCGCATTGATTGCAACCATGAAAACATTTCGATTCATTTCGAATGAGAGGTAATTTTAAGCCATTTCTGTTGTCGGTTTTGCAATCTGGTCACCCGATTTTCCACGAATTTAACAATATTCAATGTATTCCACTGGACACTGGGTTTCTTTTCCCAAATCCTCCCTCACGTCTCACCCATTTTTGCAGGGGATTATAAACTTTTCTTCACTTTTAATTACTATATTGGCATCCTTTACCGTGGTAAAGTAGAAAAACGCTGTAGGTCAGATACCTCTTTACTTGCACATCAAATTCTCTTTAACACTGTTTGTGCTTGTTAGATTTGGTAAGCCTGGCATGTCAAGTTTATTTGTATAGCGCATTTCATACATGCCACGACAGTAATACAGTTTAGCTTTCTCTGGCAGTGAATATAACTTAAATGGTCTTGCACAGTCTGTGAAAGATTAAATTTGCTCTTCAGTTCAGACCTTTTACAACAAGTGTCAGATGCTTTGGGACACGAATATTTCAGCCAAGAACAGATTTGTAAAACTGATCGTGCAGACAAAACTGTAAGTGCTGGAGACTTGAAAACATGGTCAGATGGTAGGCCTCAATTTGGGGAGAACTCAATTTGATCAGACTATAACCCCAATTGGCCCATAGGTAACTATCAAAAAGCTTTGAAAACCATATATTTCCTATGGTAAATTGCCTGTATTGGCTTGTGTGGTCTTTTACAACTATCATGTCAGTGGTTAAATGCTTGATAAATAAAACTTAATGTCTTTAATGCTTATCTGCTTAAAGGCCTTAAATGCTTGAACCCTGCTAAATGTTGTTTGCAGCTTTAATTCTATTTTGCATTAGTGCCAAAATTTCATGTAATTTCTCTTGTTGAAGGACTTTGCATTGTTAAAAGTTTGAATCACATTACAAGCATAATTTCTGCATTGTGTTTGTGTCTTATTTGACACTGTCACAACCCTACAACACAGACAACCAAATGTTTAAGTCTAAAAAAACTATAAAAACACACTTATGATCAAATAAAATAAGAGAGCTAGTGTCAATCTGTATCTCTTTTTTATAGACTTTCTGACTTGTTGAAATGAAGCAGTAGGACAGCAAAGAAAAGGGAGAGAGAAGGGGAATCTGTTTGGAAAGTGAAGCTGGTCACACGCAAACTAAAAGCACCACCGACTGACAACAAGTCATTAAAACCTTGTATTTTCTATTAACCCTGATGTTCTCAAGAAGCACAGTTGCTGATTCTACAGTCATCATATATTTTTAGCAGAAACTATACCACAGATGTGTCAGTAAGTGGAAGTGAGAGAAAACATGAAACATACATTCGATAGACTGCATTAAAATTAGCGATTAATTCGCTCAGAGCGAAGGAACATCCTGTCAAGTGATGCATTGAGGGACAGATATGTTGACAAGAGCTCACTTGAATAAATTTGATTTTTGAACATTTTAAACCCCGATCCTTTGGGCATAAATTCTTTCAATTGTGGATTCTTTGGGGTTTTTTTTACAGTAACAAATACAAAACATTTTTGTGTTATAAAAGCAACATAAAAACACAATCATGCCCAAGCTTTTCAGTGTTGACACCAAAACCCTTCAACAATATCTGACCACATCTCAACCTCAGAGAATGAAGTCACTGTTTGGGCTAAATTTACACATTTGAAATGAACAGTGATGTAGAAAACAGAACAAACCAAATCAAATGAAGCTCAAGAGGTTCAAATGAACACCTGAGGGCATGACAAATGAGGTCAGCGGTCAGATATGTAAATGATTATAGCACCAGTCTGGGGGGAGAGAAAGAGAGAGAGAGAGGGGTATTTATAACGATGACAGGAAGGACTGATGTGTGGCTCTGAGATGACGGGGCACATTTACACCCTTCATCCATCACGCACTGCAATATTCAACACGCATAACACAAAATCCCACAGCCTTGAAGTCGTATACAAAAGTTGATTAGCCTATAAATTTTAACTTAGAGATAAGAGAAAATGAAAACAATCTGTCCAATGCAGTTTCACTTACACCTACATAAAGGCTCAGCCTCCGGCGTTTCATGCCCGGATCAAACATGAAACAAGTAGCTACACACTTTCACTAACTTGTGTGATGATGTGATGGAAAATCATGATCAGTGTTAATCTCGCCCATATGTATACATATCCACTTCCATTCATAGTGTAAAAACAGTGAGAGATAAGGACATAAACATCGAAATAAGGGTCTCAGGTGTCTACAAACTCCACTTTCATAACTTCTAGCGCTTTCGAGTGAGCACTTTACTCTGTGAATGTATTCCAGCACAGGACTGTGACCAGGAAATAGCTCGGGCCTATCTCTACGGCAGCTCTCAAGTGCTACATTTACCTCGGAGTCCGCTCCAAGCCGGCTTAAATACAGACCAGACCCTCGCCGAAAAGTCATAACGTGCAACCCGAACAATATTGGGTTTGCAAATGTGTTCACTTACCCAGAAACTAGGAATTCTCCGTTCCTCAGATCGCCAGTCTGTTTTGCACCACCGCAGGAAGCGCTCAGCCCGAGTCACGTGACAGCGGTCACGGCGTTCATTGGCTACTTGTCAAATCATGTAGCTACTGCAAGGAATTTAGGGAGTTGTATTTTTGATGATAGCGGTAAAATTAGAGTGCCATTCTGAAAACATGCCCTCAAACACATTCCTTGGTATGACATTTTTAAATATTTTAAATATTGAAGAAACGAAGCATCTTTCTTGATTATTTCATTACACATTTTTTTTATATCAGGCCTACATTAAAATATTTTATATTAAAATATTTGTATAATACATTTAGCCTAGGTTAATAGTTTAATAGGCCTATTGAATATTTTTTATTATCTATCTATCTATCTATCTATCTATCTATCTATCTATCTATCTATCTATCTATCTATCTATCTATCTATCTATCTATCTATCTATCTATCTATCTATCTATCTATCTATCTATCTATCTATCTATCTATCTATCTATCTATCTATCTATCTATCTATCTATCTATCTATCTATCTATCTATCTATCTATCTATCTATCTATCTATCTATCTATCTATCTATCTAATATGAGACAAATTCCAACTCTGCTATAAAGCATCTCTAAAAATACATTAGTTTCATTATTCAGCTCAAGCCTATGTTGTCAGTCAACATTGCTTGGAAAGAACTATAGGGCCAGAAATAGGGTAAATGGACATGCAGCCTTTCCATTGCTGCCTGATGAACAAACAATTTTTTTTTAGTGTATTTAATCTTGTTGTTGCTCATTTCTGTCAAAGCTGCCTAACAATGCTGCCTAACACCATCACCCCAGTTTATCTCTTTAAAAAAAAAAAAAAAACACAGGCCAAGAGATTTCATTTTACTAAATAATGCTAGATCACCCACCTCTTTCACTCCTTTCACCAATTAGATTTTACTATAGGCTACCAGTCATTAATATTTGACACACAATTAATGCACTCATTTCTTGCACATTAAGCTCTCTGTACAGCACTAAACCGTTATTGCCTATAAAAATTTCAAACGAAAAAGTCTTGCTCAGAGAGGTCTATGGCTGAATGTCGTGCAATCTGCTTCCTGCAGTGTCATAGTCATACCAATCATTCCACCAGTTCTTACAGATGGCAGTTAACAGTTCTTCATTAGTGCCTGCCCACCAAGCATTTTGTGGGAATGAATGGCTCTGGGATGGAACACAGGAACACAGTTACACACAAGGTTTTGTATTATTTTGCATTACTTACAGTAAGTTGTTACTTTTGGAGTGTAGATTATCAAGTTGGATTTTACTTACTTCTGTTGTGTAGCAATAGCTTTGATCCTTAACTGCATGATATAGTAGCAGAGGTAAATTTGTTAAACCACCAGCTGTTGGTGTAAAAACATCCACTTTTTATATGCAGAAGCAAAACTGCTGGTCTAAAAATGAAACAGGCACAACCACAAACGTTAAGAGGAACAGTACCAAAGAAAATACCAATTTCATTCAAATGAACAGATACTGTATAGGCTACAGTATGTATTTTTAACGTACCAGAAATCAAATATTTGAAACAGTGTGTTTTATATAGAGAACATTAATGTGTGGTTCCCTGAGTCCTAGATGACTCCACTGTCTTCTCACTGCATGGTTAATAAATCAATTTTGTATTTATATATATATATATATATAAAAAAAAACATTCTCTTTTATATGAACATTCTCATATTACCTCTAGATAAGAAAATAGTGATTTAATTTCCCAAACTAAAGGCCAACACTGAATAAAATTATACAGAAATAAGTTCAGTTGTGTCTTGGAAAACAACACCATGTGAGGAATCATAAAATCACGACAGGAAAGAGAAATACTTTTTCCTCTATAGCTTAAAGGAGTAGTTCACTTTAAAAAAAAAAACAAAACAAAAAAACTTTTGCTGATAATTTACTCACTCATCCATCCAAGATGTCCATGTATTTCTTTCTTCAGTCGAAAATAAATTAAGATTTTTGATGAAAACATTTCAGGATTTTCTCCATATAATGGACTTCATTGGGAACCAAACGGTTCAAGGTCCAAATGAGAGTTTCAAGTGCAGCTTCAATGGGCTTTAAACGACACCAGGCGATGAATAAGGGTCTTATCTAGCGAAACGATCGCTCATTTAAAAAATAAATAAAAAAGTTTAAGTTTTACAAGCACAAATGCTTGCCTTGCTCTGTTCTGTGATGCGCGTTCATGAACAAATCTTTTTTCGAGTCACGAAGGGTCCTAGATAAGACCCTTATTCATCGTCTGGTGTCGTTTTAAGCCCTTTGAAGCTGCACTGAAACTGTCTTTTGGACCTTGAACTGTTTGGTTCCCAATGAAGTCCATTACATGGAGAAAATCCTGGAAAGATTTCATCAAAAACCTTTATTTCTTTTCGACTGAAGAAAGAAAGACGTGGACATCTTGGGTGACATGGGGGTGAGTAAATTATCAGCAAACGTTTTTTTTTTTTTTTTTTAAAGTGAACAACTTCTTTAAGCCAAAGATATTAATTAACCTCTTTACCATAATAATCAAAACATAAAAATAGTAATAACTTCAGGCCCAATAAAGAATTTTTTTATGATTGTTCAAAACAGACTAGAACAGAAATGAAAGTGAGAAGAATAGTTTAATAGCATCTCCTCACTTGAATCAATGTCCCAAATATTTTCACTTTATTTCCGCCTCATCTTTATAAGGAGCCACAAAGCGATATGGCCCTGTTGTTCCTGTGTACCTATAGATCAATCTAGAACAGCAGTTATCAGGCATCTGGGCACTAAATGAGGTGTGGTGCTAATATTTTTCTCTAGTCATAAATTTGAGTCACATACTGTAAGAACAACAGGTATAAGAAAAAGACGACGTGTTTGATTTTATACAGTTTATTTTCCAATCTAAAAATATGAAGACAAAATATAATAAATCACAATTAATCACAAATCAGAATGTCTTAAAGTTCATGGCATAAACTACATGGTCATGAACTACTGGAAACCCAAGACTCTGGCACAAAGGACTGTGGGTTTTATGCACTTACTGTGACAGGTGTTGCTGTTGTATTAGATAATAGGTGGTGTGATCATATATTGTTGTCCCTCTGCTACTCTGAGTCTGCTGTTTCAGTGAAGCTGGTGTGCACTTACAAAGAAAGAGACATTCCTAGAAATGCTGAAAAGTGTCATGATCCTCATTTTGTTAGCTGGAATAGTATTATTACAATGACACTAGTGTCTAGTGTAAAATGTATTATGCTATGGCAATATGACACAATTTAGAGAACCTCTAGACTGTGCAATTGATGTCAGAATGAAACGCTGTGAGAAACATTATACTCCAAACCTCACAATTTTAAAAACACAAAACAAATAACCCTCTTAAGCCAGACTGGAGTACCAGAAGTCCAGTTATGTCAAAAACATAACAAATTTTTCACCATTGTAATACATAGTATTACTCCAAAACTAACCATACTGTCTTGCATAATACAAATTACAATAGAGTTTCCTAGTGTAAAATATTTCATTTGCAATTTTAATGTGACACTCATTTTTCTTTACATCATTGCATTTCTGTTTTATTTATTCTTTTGATAATTATATACAAAGAAATTCTGAAGAATTCGTCAGCAGAAAAGAAGCATAAATATGTGTACTTCTCTTTTATATGTTACAGTTTAAGAAATATTTTACAAAATACTTTATGTACAGGACAAGCTCCTTTTGAAATACCCTCAAATAGTTCATCACAGAAATGATTTTATACACTTTTCAAATAGCAAGAATGAAAAGCTGTGCACATTTGTTTGGTCTGGCACGAGACTGCCAACAATACTGTTATCACGCTGCCTTTAAAGGGATTGTTCAATAACAAAAAAAATACAATTCTCTCATCATTTTATTCAACCCTCAAGTAAAGTATTCAATACAATGAATGTCTGTGTTGTTTTAAACCCCATTAAACTTCATTACAGGGATCTTCAAAATATCTTTTGTGTTTCACAGAAGATTTGGAACGGCTTGAGGGTGAGTAAACAATGACAGAATTTCATTTTTGGGTGAACTATCCCTTTAACTGAATGAGAACTTTCTTGACACTGCTGGGGAAAGCCCATGTTTTCATAAAACAGTGTTTCACTCCATATTAAACTACAGTGCAAAAAGCACCGGAAGAGCAACCTTTGAGAAAAGGATGGGGCATCTTCTAAGCACGTTTTATTGGTCGCCAAAAGCCATTTCAGGGGGCTCAGCAGTGCGATACATTCTCACTTATGCTAGCCATGAAAAAATGCTTTATGACCTTAAGGCCTGTTCACACCAAAGACGATAAACTCTAAAGTTTTACAACTTTATATGAGCATAGGGAAGTCCACACCACAACTATAACGATAAAGACACAAAAGAACAATATCGTAGTAATCCCTCTTGGAGAGTTTATTTCCGGCGTGCGCACTTATAAAAACAGACTGTTATCTTCCACTGGTGTGGACAATATATTTGTCCTTACAGTTATCGTTCTTGGTGTGAACGCGCCTTTCCAGAATGATGGACCCACGACCTCGTTCTGGTGCTGTGTGTAGTGATTTTCAAACCTAGGAAGCTTTCAATCAGTCCCTATGAGTTTTGCTCAAGGTATTCATCAATCATGGTGAGATTGTTCAGCCAGTCTTCGTTGTTTCCCACCAGAGTGTCAATGAAGTCCACCTCCGCACCGCCACCTCCCCCGGGCCCTTGCAGCCCTCCAGTTATCGCCCCATTGCTCTGATGCTGGGACGTGTAGTCATAGGAGGGCAGCTTGTGTCCGGGGTTGTAGCCCTGTGGTGAACAGTGTTTCCCTGCGGAAGCAGTCTGGTAGCTAGGAGGAGCCATGCCATGAGCTGGGTGCATCATGGATGGACCTCCTGGTTTCATAACAGCTAGAGCGGAAAGTGGACCTCGCATTCTGAGGCTCTGTTGGGGCATGGAGGAGAGAGGCTGGGCGGTGGGAATCTTCTGGTCCGGTCTGCCAACCAAACCAGGGGGTGTTTGATTAGGAGGTAGACGGGAACCAGGGAAGTTGGCTGGCATGCCGCCGGTCATCCGCTGTGGAAACTGAGGACCACCGCATCCAGGTGGGGCTCCTCCGGCGGGGAAGGGATGTTGGTGGTTCGCGGGGTCCATATGCGGTTGCACCCCTTGCTGGTGCTGCCAGAGCTGGGACTGTGACGTGGGCTGCTGCTGGGAAGGGAACATCATACGTGACGGAAGAGCTCCGGCTTGGTGCAGCGCCTGCCGCAGGTGGTGGGTCGGCACGGGAACACCGGTTAGGTTGGGACACGGCATTCCTGGTCGCGTCACACCGTGAGCCGGGTGTAGCGTTTGACGTGGAGGGCCGCCCATTCCCATCATGCTCTGGCCCGGCTGCATCGCCATTCCGAAGTCTTGGGAAGGGTGGCAGAGTGTTTGTTTAGAACCTTTGCTGCACATGTATCCTCCAACCGACGGGCCCATCTGGGAGACCGAGCTGGAGGAAAGACCCATTCGGTTTGTGGGTAAAGGGCCGCTATGGGAGAGCATTGTGGAATTCGACTGCTGAGAAGCTCCCATAGGATAACCACCACACTCCGGAGGGAGAGGTCGACCTGGACCTACAAGACAGAAATCATAATCATAAAAATGTAATTTATTCTTGTGATGGTAAAACTGAATTTTCAGCAGCCATTAGTCACATGATCCTTCAGAAATCATTCTAATATGCTGATTTGCTGCTCAAAAAACATTTTGGTCCCACTTTATATTAAATGGCTTTAAGTACTATGTACTTCCGTTTAAAAATAAGTACAATGTACTTATTGTGCTCGATGTTGTATAGTAAATCAGTTTTGCTGCTATTGAGGTGTGATACGGGTAAGGTTAGGGACAGGTGTGGTGGTATGGGTAGGTTTAAGAGTGGGTTTAACTCAAGTGTAAGGGATGGGTCAGCTGTGTAATTACAGATGTAATTACATAAATTAATTACAGCTGTAATTACATGCTGGTATTTTTAAAATATAAGTACAATGTAAAAACATGTATGTACACAATAAGTCCATTTTATCAAATGATTCATTTCAATGTAAGTACATGTAAGTACAATGTAAGTACTTACTTAAAGCCACTTAATATAAAGTGGGACCAACATTTCTTATTCATTCTTATATCATTGCTAAAAAAACAGTTGTAATATTTAATATTAATACTTAATATTTTTGTGGAAAGTATGATACGTTTTTTTTTTTTTTTAGGATTTTTAATAAATTGAAAGTTCATAGGAATATTTTGTAACAATGTAAAAATCATTACGGTCATTTTAAATAATTTTAATGCATCCATTCCTTACTCAATAAAAATATAATTTTCTTTCAAACAAAAAGAAAATCTTGCTAACCCCAAACTTTGAATGATACTGGATATAGCAAAAATTTGGCACCGAGTAAACGGTGGGCCTTTTGTATAATTCTGTGATTTAACACAAATTTACACAATTTTGTGAGTGTGTTTTTTGTTTTTGTACAAATTTAACACAATTTCCACTACTAATTGGGAATACAGCTATTAATTTGCATAAAACATGGTCAAACTTAATCCACATAAGGGCTTCTTTATTAAAATACTACTTATTGATAAATTATGGTTTCCCAATTAATAGTAATAATAAATAATAAATGTATGCATTCAAACCCCAATGTTTACCAATATTTATGGAAAATGACTTCTTGTGTAGATGGTGTGGCGATGTTATGTACCTTGAAATGGTGCCACCTGATGGCAGTCTGTGATATGCCCTCCATTCATTTGCTCCATTTGCCTTTGCTTTTCCTTGAATAAACAGACAATAATTGATGAACATTTTTAAAGCAAATAAATACTACCTCTTCAGTAGTGCAAATGAAAAGGTATTCAGAAACCAAAAGTGCACTATGAGAATTATACATTTAACAAGGAGTTTGAACACTAACTTGTTGAAGATGTTTGTTTATTATCTGATTCTTAAGCATCATATTATTGTAACTGCTCTGGGGCTGCCGTGGCACTGCTGACGGGGCGTCCTGAAGATGAGGCACCATTCCTGCACCTTGATCCTAAGATAGACAAAGATAAAGAAAGATCACAATTAAACCTGCATTCAGTTTCAAACTTTTCAAATGAAAACGTGTCGAAACAATGGCCATCTTATCCACACAGACATGATCTCACCTTCACCTGACCCACACAAACAACTGTAACTACACATAATCTCACCGTGATAGCCGCTAAAAAGGTCATCTCAACCAAGCCCACATGTTCTAACAGGGCTTCTTTCCTTAGCAAAGTCGTAAACATCTGTAAATAACCACAGAGGATTCAGACCAGACCCTGCCTTCCCAGAGCCATGGACGTTTGTTTTTGTTGGCTTTGTCTAAATGCACCCCTCCGCCCGAACAGTTCAGCTAGGCATTCCATATTCCTATTCCCACAGAAGAAATGCTCCCCACCCTCTTCCCTCCCTCTACTCCCATCCGAATCCTGAAAACACCTCGCACTCATGCGTAACCGGAGTAGAACATTAATCATAGACTATTATGAAGACTTTGAGAGATAACTACAAACCGTCAATGGCAGAACAAAATGATCTGCTTCACGTCATGAAGACACAAACATAAACACAAAATGAAATTACTGGGTTTATTATGTTGTGTGAATTCAATTAAATCTTAAACTACATATGCTTAGCATCACACATAGCTAATATCAAGCTGAAGAACAAGCAGAGGTAATCTGAGGCACTAACAGACACGCCTAGCATGAATCTGGTGTAATCATCTTTGCTTGTAGCAGGCAGAGTGATGAAACGGCTTCCCAAGGGGAATATCGTGGTGCTTTGCAGTGGAAATGAATGGCTTGTCTGCAGCACTAGTGCTGGTAATGGATATTGATCCAGCACTTGGGTATGTGCAGCAGGAATGAAAAGCTGGTTTGGATGCTTTTGTTGGTTGTGCTGTGTTAGGGCTGTGCCACAGAATTGTCCATGCGATTCTGTTTGCCATTAAGAGCTAAAACGTCTAATGATTATTAAGAAAACTTGTGTATGCTACTACTTGTTACTAACCCCAAAATTAACATTTTTATCATTTAATCAGCTTTGTTTACCATTCACTTAAGTTCATATATGGGTTTAAAACAATAAAGGGTGAGTAAATGATGCCAGAACTCCTTAAAATCTTATGAGTAATTGTTAAACATTATTTAAACAATTTATGTTTCATCAGTCGCTCAAATTCCTGCAAAAAAAACAAGGAAAGACAACAGTAAGTTGATTCCTATGATAATCAGCGACTCTTTCACAAATCCATAAGAGATACGAGTAAAAATAAAAGAAAAGATTTTTCACCAAGCGAACGCTAGATGGCGCATGCGCACACTCACAGTCCTAAACAAAAAACAGCTCAGTGCGTTTAACCGCTTGATCCTCCTCAAGAGTTTACTCTGAGCTCCTCTGTCGCCTGTCTTTATCGATCCCCTTATTGAAAAACAAACAAACCAGTCTGCTCTTTATCCAATCAGCCAACTGTATTGATAAATATAAATTATTAGTGTGCTCATTAGAAGCAGTGACGACACGTTTTAGTCTGTCAGGACGCAGCTTGCGCTCTATCCGGCAGAGCTCGCCAAGTTAAACAGCGTTTCCGATGGTGCCCACGATAAGTCGTTCTTTCTTTCTTTTTTCTTCTGTCCTGAGCTACACCCCAACACCTAACAAGCTTTCCAGAGCATCCAGCCACACGCACACATTTCATGTGAAGCAGTTCGTCAAGCCGCTTCCCCTTTCAGTTCCGCGCGCTCACACAGCTTTTCATGCAACTCGCATTTCAGCGTGCATTTAATAGATTAGATATCACAGCAGCAGAGGTTATCAAAGCAATCCGCTGCCTTTGTTGTCGAACAGAATACAACCGTTCACGTGCGTACAAGACGGTAACAAAGAAAGAGAGATATGTTTAACCCTGTCAAATCCATCGGGGTGGAAAGGAAGATGTAAATTTGGACTCTCTCTCTCTCTTTCTCTCTCTCACTATTGTAGCCTATTTGCATTGCAAAATAAGTACAACAGCATTAGTTTAGTAATAGTAGCCTATTAATAAATAAAATCAAGCAAAAGTATGAAAAACCCCAGAATATAATTAAAAATGCGAAATATAAATTAGACTGTGCAACTATAAAAAGATGAAGGCATTAATTACAAGGTATTTTAAAGGATACCAATGAAAAATAGAACTAAATATGCCCTAAACCACAAAAAAGAGACATCATTACCCATATCAAACTAACAAGAGATATAAAAACCAATTATGCGTGCGGTAGAGCATGAAAGGATGTTCTATCACTTAACCCAGAGCATGCATGTTTGACCTTGCTTTTGTCATCTAAACAAGGGTTATTATACTTCAAACTGAACTACTTTTAAACATATAAAAAATACAGGTATTCCAAATTCATACCTGCTCCAAAACCTGGTTGGTTGTTTTACCATTTTACATTTAATCATTTAGCAGACTTTTATCCAAAGTGACCTTCAAATTAGGAGAGCCAATCAATCAACCAAACAATAGTGCTGTCACTAGTCCCAGTTAGTCTAGCACAGTTTTTTAATAGGCTAGATACAGAATAGTAAGTGTTAGTGGGTCAAGTCCAGTGTTGACGTTAAAGATGCGTCTTCAGCCGTTTCTTGAAAATGGCTAAAGTCTCAACTGCTCATGTTGAGATAAGCAGGTCATTCCACTAGCATGGAACAGTACAAGGTAAAGGCCTTGAAATATAAGTGCCTTGATGCGAGTGGCAATTGGCAACCAGTGCAGTTTTATGAGAGGTATGACATGCGCTCTCTTTGGCTCATTAAAGACCACTATTGCTGCTGTATTCTGGATCAGTTGCAGAGGCTTGACAGTTGATGTTGGAAGACTTGACAAGAGAGCATCACAATAGTCCAGTCTGGATAGAACAGCTTGGGTTGCGTAGCATGCTCCTGATCTTCCTAATGTACAGGCAAATCTACAGGACCGGGCAGTTCTCTGAAGTTTTACTGATCATCAATCACATCTCCAAGGTTCTGAAACAATTTACCATTGATTCTCATTCATAAACTGTTCCAACAATCTTGGACTTTTGGTTACATCCTTGGATTGAGATCCCATATTAAAGACCAAGTAAGGTTTTATTTGGCCAAAAGTCAAATATATCTATATTTAGGTCCAGGCTTTAACTAATTGTCATGGGAAAATGACTGAGAAGCAGCAGTGCAGGACTACAGGAAGGGAAGGAGAGAGAGAGAGTGAGAGAGAGAGAGGGGTTGTTGCTGAATGTCAGTGAAGTCGCTTTGTCATGCAACTCCAAGTGACCTTGCTAAGAGTAGAGAGGGGGAGGGACAGAGAAAGAGGGAAAGCTTATGACTGCAAGAGTTAGGAAAGAATGAGACAAGGATGAATGGAGTGGGCAGAAAGCAAGGAAGGAGACGACATAAGAGGAGAGAAAGGGACTGACTCAGGCACACAACTTTTGCAAAGCAGGTAGAATTAGAAAGTGGAGTGGATAATGGAAGAGGGAGCGAGATAGAGAGAGAGGGTGCATGCGAGGAAAGCGTGCGAAAGAAAGTGGGACAGAGTTGTGTAGAGCGCTCTGCTGTGCCGCTCTGGCAGAAGTCCAGTCGTCCAGAGAGCAGGCAGACACTAAGTACTGCTTTTATCTCCACGGTAACCAAGTTTGTTTACATCTATTGCCTCGATGGTGGGGTTAAAGCGCTATGAAATGATGGCCGACATAATGTACCAACAATTATTATTTTTTTTTTTTTTCACAAATTCATGGCGAATGTAAGCATCTGCTTTGAATTGATAAGCTCTGATAATGTTTAATATGCAAGTTATGCGTGGCCTGATTTATGCGTGTGCACATGCAGCAAGATGTACATGTACATGTGTGTGTGATAGTGGGAGCGGCTCACATCATTGGGCATGAGAGGAGGATGTTAATGAATGTGACGCCTGACCTACTTCCACAACAACACATATCAGCTCTCTCTTTCTGTCTCTCCCTCTCTATTTGTGTGGCTTGGAGACAAGAGCCAGCCTTCATGCCAGCCTGGTTAACCACATTGTGCCATGCCTACCATGTACACCCCATCACAAAAAAAAAATATCCTTAGGGCGCTGAGGTTATCCACATTTTGTTCAGACATGTAAAAATAGATTTTAGGGAGAAAAAAAAATGTATATATATATGCATATATATATATATATTAAATCCTGTTATTGAGGGGGGAAAGCGAGTAAAGATTGTAGGTGTGTGGGTGGATGGATGTGAAGGAGAGAACAAGCTCCAGTCTTGCTGCTTTGAAGCCTGCTAACTATCCTGGGACCCTTTGAAACACCGCCTCAAATTCCCGAACTGTTCCTGGCACGCACTTCTGCGCACACACACACACACACACACACACACACACACACACACACACACACACACACACTCCCATCCCCCTACCAGTGCCAGACACTGGAAAGAGTAAGATGTGCACACACACACACACTTGTGTGATAAAGCATGCACACATACTGCATTCGCACAAAACATATTTACACAATAAAAATGTTCTCACACGTACAGTGCACACATTCACACACACCTGGGCTTGGAGGGAAAGAGCCTCTGCCAGGCAAGTGTTAACTTGGCAGAATGCTTAATTTATTCAGCATTCATTCCTGCCGCAGCTGGGCTCTGTGTCCTCAACCTTGCAGAACGCAGAACCACAGAACCGCATGGGGCTACGTCAAAACCTTCCCATCCGATATCGTCTGCACAGCTCTCCACACCTTCGGCCCTGGCGGACCGGTCTAATTATTACTTGGTACATTCTTGAATTGCTTTACTTTACCTTGGCTGTCTTCAAAGATCCATCTCAGCAGTTCTATAACAATGCGGCTCTCTCTTTCTCTCTGCTGGGTGAAGAGGCTTATTTATTTGCGTTTGTCCAAGCTAGGCCCCTCCGAAATACCCTGGAACCATACTCTCCACCATCTGTGTGTACACCCCCACCCAACCCCACTTCTGTCCACCCTCCTCCCTCCACTCCACCTCAGGGCAAGGTCACTCGGGACGGGCTCTGCTTAGCCGATACACTACAACACAAAGACAACACGGTCAGCCTTCAACTGCATCTGACTGTTTTATTAAGCCATTCTACTGTTATTGTGTCTTACACTGTTAGCATGAATACCTCCACACTGTTTAAATCTCTTACTGAACGCTGAATAATAATGTTAACCGAATAGAGAATTATTCGAATTATTGCAGCTCTATAGAAATGTAATCAGTCAATGCATGAGTTATAGACCAATATATCAACCAGGAGGATAAATCATAATCAAACATTTTTTAGATTGTTATATTGGTTCACAAACTTATGTATTCGCTCAATGGATAACGCATAATTTTAAAATGCTTTATTTATATTAATTCATTTATTTAAGATTCAATTGAAACATTTTTAAATTTTGTTCATTTAATTACAAATAGTTAAATACTATTTTACAAATGATAGAGGTTTGTACAATTTGATTCAACATTACAAAAGTACAGACAAGTAAAATAAATTGCTTTTTAACTACTTGTGTGTATGTATATATATATATATATATATATATATATATATATATATATATATATTCACATTATTATACTATAAACAATCATTTAATTTATATGAAATTCTATTTAAATATTTTTTAAAGTAATAAATAAAATAAATATTAATAATATAAAATATTAAAGTAATAAATTATGAAATTTAGATATGTTTAATAATTATTGCATTTAAAAATATTTAAATATAATTATAAGTAAATTAATTAACAAAAATAAAAGATAATAGAGGTTAGAATAATTTAATTAAAAAAAGTATGTACTATATATATATATATATATATATATATATATATATATATATATAAAGTAGGGCTGTGCAAAAATTAATTGTGATTAATCGCATCCAAAATAAAAGTCTGTGTTTACATAATATATTTGTGTGTGCTGTATCTAATTATTTTGTATATATAAATACACACACATGCATGTATATATTTAAGAAAATGTGTTATTCATATATTAAATATTTATATTTATATAATATAGATTATGTATTTATATATATATATACAGAATTTAAGCGCAAATAATTCTTAAATATATACATGCATGCATAGGTATTTATATATACAAAATAATTATATACAGCACACACAAATATATTATGTAAACACAGACTTTTATTTTGGATGCGATTAATCGCAATTAATTTTTGCACAGCCCTAATATAAAGAGAATAAATAGCAAAACAAAGAAATCAAGAAGCATACTGTATATCTGCATTACACCAGAAAGCAGGTCCCCCACCTCTCTAGTTATCGGTAAGTGAGTTGAAAATGTAACAATGGTTAACTACTTGATCACATGATGCATTTACAAAGTGTCTTCCACTTTCTCTGCTCCATGAAAAACACAGGCTCCTGTAATGTCTGCTTGCTGCCCTGATGTCTTACAGTCCCTGATGGGGGACAGACCTTTGGCATTTCTTCTTTTTTGATCTGCTCACATGTTCTGCCTTTGCGTTTCTCATCTACTGGGCAAACACAGTGTCTGTTTGACTACACAGACAGGAGGGCTTTGTTTACAGGGGGAGAGAAAGTTTGATTCCCATGTATAGTTCTCCTGAGATCCTGATACCTTGCAGGTGTATATGTATGAGTGCGGTGCAGAATACCAAGCACACACAGGTCTGCCGGCTCATATCTAATAATGAGAGACAGATTATCGTAAACAAAGAAATGAAGAGCAGTGTGTGTGTTTTTTACAATGTACCGTTATCCCTCATCTATTTGAAGACACTTTCTTCAATTAAAACACACACGTTACAGTTTAGAATTTTCATTGACTTCTAATAGTTTTATAGCTGAGCTAATTATATTTTCTATGCCCTACCACTATAAACATAATAGATTTTCTTTAATGATCAGTATCGCTTTACAATAAGGTCCCATAAGTGAACATTATCTGATGCATCAACTATTAAGTAACAATGTATTTCCTACAGTAACTGTTATTCTTGATTATTAGTTTGTTGTTCGTTGTTAGTTCATTTTATCTCCATTAAATATTGACTGGCACAACTTGATTTTAATAATGTATTAATAAACATCAAAATTAACATTAAATAAGATTAATAAATGCTTTAGCAGGTTGTTTGTAACTAATGTTAACTAATGTTGACAAATGAAACTGTTACCCAAAATCAAAAATATGTATATTCGGTCATCATTTACACACCCTCATGTCGTTCTAAACCTGAATGCTTTTCTTCTTTGGAACATAAAAGATGATATTTTGTGATATATATTTTTTGTCCATACACTCTCATGAAAAAAACAAGTGTGTAAAATTTTTACATTTTGGGGTACAACCGATTATCCTACTAAAGGTACACATTTTGCCATGAAACTCAATGGTAACCAAAACTGCTACCAGCATTGTTCAAAATATCTTTTTTTGTGCTTCGCAGGAACGACATGATGGTGCATAAATGATGACCGATTTTTGGGTGAGCTAACCCTTTAACGTTTTATTTAGTATATTTCTTTATCTGTTAACTCATATGAACTGCTGGCTAGTCTGCAAAAAGCAAGTGAAATCTTTCATACAATTTTAATTCACTCTATAAAACAGATATGTGAGGATGCAATCTCCCTGTGAGCCTTCCCCACATCAAAAAATACACAATATTAAGCAACTTTCCAGCAGGTTCGGTCCGTATCCTCTGGGATACACACGCTAAAGCTAAATATCCACATTTTATTTTTAAAAGCTCTGAATCACAAAAACACGTTTTAAACAAGCACTTCTTCAGCAGCACATCATACAGCCTATGTGCAGTTATTAGTGAACTTAGCTGAGCTTTTAATAATTCATCTCCAGTTTAGAGGCAGAAAGAGAGTTGTTTGCAATACCACAGTGGTCTGAGAGATCTCAGCGAACATGCTGTTTCTCCTCTGGCTTTCACTTTGCAAGAACAGTCAACAGCACACCAGAACTTCCTTCCTGGCTGTAGACCACAAGTGTGTGTGCAAAGAGGGATGAATATCAGGCAGTCTGAGCACCAGAATAACACCTTCCCTAGAGGTTATTCACTTAGACACAGACACACACACTTCATACCCCGGTCATTATGAGACTCTTTTATAATTTAACTCTCTCTCACTCCATCCCTATTCAATCTGCTCCATTCCGCTGTTTTGCTAAGACACACACACACAGTCTGAGAGGGATCGTGGGGGGATTACTGCTGTCAGGATAGATCAGCTGCTTAGACCACTCACCCTTGTCTAAATCAGAGTGGTATAAGCTACATAAAACAGGCAATCCCTTACAAACACTTTATAAACACCTTAGACACTCTTTCTAAACCTGTAATCGTCGCTTATTAGCCTCTAAGACACTCCACAAAGCTACCATGACAGGTTGTCGCCCTAAAATAACACTCATTCTGTATGGCTTTATCTTCCTCTAAGCACACGAATGTTTTTGTAATGTACTCAAGTTTTGGTTTCCATTTCAGAACAGAATGGTGAAACACCAAAGTAACAATTTAAATATTTGAGTTGATTTAGCATAAAGCTGAACCATAAACCCTGTATATTGGCTAAAACCGCATGAAACTGTCCAAACCCTGACAGGGTGGTCAGGATTGTTTACTTTATCTTTTCATGAATAAAAAAGATAACGAAATTCACCAATGTTGAATTTATCTTATTTAAAAAAGGTATATTTGCACTTTGAATATAAGGTAAAGTTGAATTTTCAACATCATTACTCCAGTCTTCAGCGTCACAAGATCCTTCAGATCCTTCTAATATTCTGATTCGGTGCTTAAATAACAATTCTTATTATCAATGTTGAAAATGTTCTGCAATGTTCTGTTAGTGGAAATCATGATACTTTTATTTTATTTTTTATTTTATTTTATTTTTTATTTTAGAATTACTGTTCAGAATTCAAGACAAAAAATTTGTAACATTATAATTGTCTTTTCTGTCACTTTTGAATGTAAATTTAATGAATCATAATGAATCCAATAAAAGCATTCATTTCTTTATAACAATCTTAAAAAAAAAAATCTTACAGACCCGAAACTTTTGAATGGTGTATGACAATAATGAACACATTATTACTTTGAAGAACCTGTCAAATATACAATTCCAGTTTATCATTACATGGAAGATTGATTACATAAGATTGATCAATCAGAATCAAGTATTTCAACAAGATGTGTAATCATAATAATAATATATATGAGGTGTGTGAGTTTCATGACGCCTACAGCCAGTTCAAGGTATTCTGTCATCCTTATTGATGAGACCTCAGGATCCACCGATTCTTGGCTTTCCTTGTGCAAGCTTAGCAGTTTAAATCCACTGATAACGTGCAAAAAAAGCAGTAGCACCTCATTGCAGAACACAAGATCCAAAGGGCGGAGTCGGATCCAGATCTGAGGGGTGGAGTTGGGTAGGTTTAGGGGTGTGTTTAGGGATCAGGAGGTGGAGCTGGGTAGGTTTAGGGGTGTATTTAGGGATCAGGGGGTGGAGCTGGGTAGGTTTAGGGATCAGGAGGTGGAGCTGGGTAGGTTAAGGGGTGGGTTGAGGGATCAGGAGGTGGAGCTGGGTAGGTTTAGGGGTGTATTTAGGGATCAGGGGGTGGAGCTGGGTAGGTTTAGGGGTGTATTTAGGGATCAGGGGGTGGAGCTGGGTAGGTTTAGGGGTGTGTTTAGGGATCAGGAGGTGGAGCTGGGTAGGTTTAGGGGTGTATTTAGGGATCAGGGGGTGGAGCTGGGTAGGTTTAGGGGTGTGTTTAGGGATCAGGAGGTGGAGCTGGGTAGGTTTAGGGGTGTATTTAGGGATCAGGGGGTGGAGCTGGGTAGGTTTAGGGGTGTGTTTAGGGATCAGGAGGTGGAGCTGGGTAGGTTAAGGGGTGGGTTGAGGGATCAGGAGGTGGAGCTGGGTAGGTTTAGGGGTGGGTTTAGGGATCAGGAGGTGGAGCTGGGTAGGTTAAGGGGTGGGTTGAGGGATCAGGAGGTGGAGCTGGGTAGGTTTAGGGGTGTGTTTAGAGATCAGGGGGTGGAGCTGGGTAGGTTTAGGTTTATGTAAGGTGGGAGGAGTTGGATCTGGATCCGATTCCTCCCTGTGGATTTCGTGTTCTGCAGTGAGGACCATCTCTAAAAAAAAACACACACACGCACACACACAACTTGTCCTTGAGCACTTTCTCCTTCTATTCATCCAGTATTTCAGTTTCACTCTCATCTCTTGTCATAATAAATGAAATGTGAGATGATCTTATATGTATATCTACAGTATATATATATATATATATATATATATATATATATATATATATATATATACATACTGTATATAATACACACACAAACTTTAACAAAATATCAATCTTTAACAAATTCTATAGTGTAGAGTGTAGTTTATTCATATACATCAATAAATATTTATTTGATGAAATAAAAATCAAGCATTTCTTACCAAGTTAATTTTTTCACTTCAAAGCTTATAATGTACATTAACATTCTTACTTTATAAATAGTAGGTCAGTGTTAAAACACATTTTTAATGCAAAATCAAACTCCGATATACAGATATTTCAAGATCGATCAGCTCATTCTCAATCTCTTATTCTGTCTTAGCTTCTTGAGCCTCTTCTCTGTGTTTTCACTCTCTTTTACCCTCCGTTGTTCCTTTAATAAAGCATCCTAATCCTGGATGAATGAATTGGGTTAATGCCGGGGAACAGGTCACATAAACAATATTCTCTCTCTCCCTCTCTTCTCATGCTCAGTAAGCATGGACTGTTCTTTTAAGCACTGCACACCCGGTTTCATTTGGTAAATTGATTGGGAGATTTGTGTGCTGAGTGGAAGATAAAGCCCCATGGGATGAGTGGAGGAGCCGCCACTATTAAAACTGACAGATGTCAAACACGCAAACACCAATCACACGCTAAGGGGCCACAGTGGCATAGCATTACGTTTATTTATTGCTATTTAAAGAAGGAAACTTGAACGAAGCTTCTTTGTTCAACCTCTTAGTCCGTCATTAGCTACTTGTATTAAGAGCTGAGGCACAGCCAAGTATCTCGTGTGCAATTTAAAAGGCATTATACAGAGTACTTGACTCTTGTACAACAATTTAATGATTCAAGGGAAACTCTCGATGAGCAATTCTTAAAGTTATGAGAACAAATTATGCTGGAAAAAAGAAATGAGGCAGAATTAGAATTTTTAAACAGATCGGTGTTAACATTTTATTGGTGGATCTGTTTAATTATGCATGCCACATTCTCGCCCATATGTTCCTCTGCAAGAGTGCGACAGGGGAGGCAGGAATGAAGAACGTGTGTGATGATCCCCTGTTGGGATCAGAATGCAGGAGATGGATTCACTTTCGGAAAATTTGCTGGACTGCCAACTTTAATCTGATTCTGCAAAGTATGTTACTGCAAAATGTTAATGTTACACTGCAATATTTGACATGTATTCATCCACCATTATCATAAACTACCAGTTTTAGAAAAAAAATAGACAGAAACTACCATTCAAAAGTTTGGAGTCAGTAATTCATTTATTAATTAGTAATTAATTTAGCAAGGATGAATTAAATGGATCAAAATGACTTTCGTAAAGTTACAAAACGTTATTTCATAGACATGCTGTTGTTTTTAACTTTCAATGTATCAAAGAATACTGAAAATTAAAGTATCATAGTTTCCACAAAAACAACTGTTTTCAATAAGAAATGTTTTTTTGAGCAGCAAATCCACATATTAATGATTTCTGAAGGATCATGCGACACTGAAGACTGGAGTGATGGCTTAAATTTCTCAATATTGCTGTTCTTACTGTATTTTGATCAAATAAAATCAAAAACATTATTACAGAGTCCAAAACTTTTAAAGAGTCCAAAGAATCTATTTCTGGTTAGTGTATCTTTAAGAAAGTATCTAAAACTACACAGCTTTTTTTTTTTTTTTTTTACCAACATACTGTATAATGAATATTTCTTTTACACAGGTCAAGCCGAGAGAGGTTTTTAAGTAACGTCAGTCTAACCACTGTGTCTCTCTCTCACACACACACCCGAACAAACACATATGTGGGCGTAATGTCTACAAGTGGTCGACTTGGTAGCTTAGTTGACCATTGCCACGCCCCTCAGTATGTTCCTCAGCCAATGGGAGTAAAGGATTGGGTGCTTGTGGCATGAATCAAGAAGATTTCACAAAATAAACCAGTGTTATGACTGAACCTTAAGCATTGCACAATCTGAAAGAATTCCCTTTGTGCTCTACAATATGCCTGTTAGAATACATTCGAGTTGTGAGGATGTTTGTATATAACATGGGTGTTGAAGGTTTGTTTGTTTGAAAATATGCGATTACAAACTTTTAGACGGTGACAGTCTGCTCATGTTAATGACCAGTGATTTTTTACAATGACCTTTTCAGTTATCTATGGTTAGAAGATATGAAATAAAAGAAACATTTTAATTTAGATCAATTTGTTAATGAATCATCATAATCAAATTGTTTAGACATCACTATGCATGTTTAACTCTACAGAAGAGCAATATCTAGCTGATTAAATATTTAGAGCAGAGCGCAACAAAATGCATCTTCACCACAGATATTTCCATGTTTTACTCTTTTTCATGGTTTTAAACTGTGTTTTAAATTCACAGCTACTTCCAAAATAGCCTGAAATTGCTTGTTCGATCTAAAAGAAGGATATACGTTGACATACACAATGCTCCGGCATGATATACGATGCTCTGATATTAGCCACTCAAACATTTGTTTCGTACTACCACCAGTAAATTATTCACAATTTTATAAATGCTTTGTGATTGTTGTATTCTACACGCTTATAATAATATATTTATAGCTGGGAGTGCATTACTGGGGCAGATGAGATGGATGGGGAAGGCTGTGAGAAGAAGATGAGAGAGAGAGAAAAAAAAGAGAGAGAATCAATTATGTGGAAACAGTGACACACTTCAACTAGACTGATATCTTTAACCTGCTCAAGACAACATGTCCTTATTAAAGCTACAGCACACATTTAAATGCACAAATCAGACTCAGATCTGGTAATTCTCTAACCGCATCGCAGCATTTTTCATTCCTGCTTAACATAAAAGTAGAACAAAGGCTCAAACGCTCAACGCTAGTTTTACGCCATCACTCTCGTTTTTTCCTCTCCCTCCTCGTCATTTTCTCCCTCTTCTGTATTCTCCTGTATTCTCCTTCATCACTCTCTCCACAGGGTGTCTGGAAGAGGGCGAGGAAAAGACAACAACAAACGACTGCATGTCAGACAGAATGAATGGTAGACGAGAGAGAGAGAGAGAGAGAGAGAGAGAGAGAGAGAGAGAGAGAGAGAGAAACACCCAAACAGGAGCAGGAAGGCGCTGAGAGGAGAAAGGACTGAATCAGCATCCACCACAGCAAGAGCTGCTGTCTAGATCACTGCTTCTCAACTGCTCTGGCTTCAGGCTCAGATTTTATATTAGAACACAGAAGTGGTGACCCAACACAGACGCAAAGTTGCGCATAAGTAAACAAAAATGTCCTGAAATCCAACATTAAATGGTATTAATCTTAAAGGGATAGGCTAGTTCACTTTGAAATACATTTTTGATATGTTTTAGGTTACCTCAAGGGCATCCAAGATGTAGGTGTCTTTGTTTTCACAGTGAAGATCTAAACATATTATTTAGATATATCGAAATCGTCTTCCATTGGGATTTCCTGTATATCTAAATAAGTTTAGATCTTCACAGTGAAAGGTAAAACTTTGGAAATCTCTGTTTAAACAATGAGTGACGTACACACGCAAGCGATCACTTCCGGCACTTGCGCAGACTGATTTGCCCGTGCCTTCAGATCAGTTGGACGTGGCTGTGGTTACAAGAGGTAAAACGATATAAATACTGTTCGTTTTCTCACACAAACCGCTCGTTTCGGGTCTTAGGCTATCAATGTGTACTTACATTTACGAGCCATTAAATCATGTTTACTTTGGACTTCTCTGTTCATGCTCCTTTAGGAGATCCCCATAGACTTCCATTATATGACTGACAGACAACAACGGTTTGACCTAAAAATGTAAAAATTGAAAATACTGTGGAAACAAAGACACCTACATCTTGGATGCCCTTGAGGTAAGCTAAAACATATCAAAAGTTAATTTCAAAGTGAACTATCCCTTTGACTACAAATGGATAATTTGTCGTCCTATATTCAGATTAGACTCACAACAGGCTTGTGTTTATAGTTTTGAGTGTTTCTATATGCCTCTTGAACTTTGATAGCACTCTAAACTTTTGACTTTCCAGACAATAGTTCACTAAACAAAGCACGTCCTCACTGAAAGTGAACCCGTACCAGTATTTAACATTGTCTGGGTCATATTTTCTTTTAGCTTGTGTGGTTTTGTTTATGATTTCTGAGGATGAGGATGTCAGTCTATTGTATATATGGACTCATGATCCTTCAACATCCAACTGTAATAAAAAAAAAATATAAGAACAGACATAAACTAAAGGTTTTGCAACTCAAAATGTACGTTCAATGCCTCTGTTTCTTTCTGCAAATGTTGCCACCAGATGGTAGTTTACAATATCAAAGCCTAACTTTTAATGATCCAAGCAAATCCCAATGGGTCAAATCAAGTTCCATCCTGTTCCAATTACTGTAGATATATCACATTATCTCAAGTTAAATGCATTTTCGAATGCTGTTTTGTCTTTCAAGATGCAAACACACATTTGTACCTTCACATACAGAGGCACTGACATGAAACAGAGCTAGCATGGTCACTATTAAAGTTACATAGGTTTGACATAACGGAGATATGAACAAACACGTGAACAAACAAAAAGCACCATCTATATACGTAAATCTGGCAAGCAGATCCACTAGAGCTGTCAAACAGCCAGTCATCACTGTCAACACAAGGCAGCGTTAGACTCAATCTGACATTTATATAACCCGCTTTAACACAAACACAGTGTCTAACCAAATCCAAAAGTCATCACACACGCGGCTGGTCGTGTAGCCTAGTTTGTATAAACTAATGCTAAATATACAAAGAGAGCAGTGTCAACTTCAGCCCGGAATTATAGACTAAACAGGAATTTACAGAATGACGATACGGTCTTTTCCGTTTGAAGATCTCGACCACTTGGCTTCTCCTGTGCTCAAAGACTGACTAGAACACAAGTCGATAGCATTTGAGAATGGGATTTAAACAAGCTTTTCATTGGTTGGAACTACTCAATGAACACACCCTTCACTGAACGAGTCATTTTTTTTAAATGTGAATTTACAGACTCGAGTAGGTTTGCAACGTAAATGGCTGACTTGTATAAATGAGAAAATGTTTCACTGGCTAAAAGGACTCAAACAGACACTCGTCGTCGCCACCTACTGGCACAACAATTGTAACTTGCAAGAAAGGGCACCTAAACTAATCTTTGTGATGAATGACATTGCATTACTGTGGAAGCCAATTTCTAGGGAAGCTTGTTTCCGCCATAGAACGAAAAATAAAAAAGGTAATTGCGACTTTTTATCTCACAATTCTGACTTTTTTCTCACATTTTCGAGTTGTAAAGTCAGAATTGCGAGATATAAAGTCAGAATTGCTAGATATAAAGTCGCAATTGCGTGATATAAAGTCAGAAATGCGTGATATAAAGTCAGAATTGTGAGATTTAAACTATTCTGAGGGGGTCTTTTTCCCCTTAGAATTGGCCTGATAACTTGCAATTGAGTTTATATCTCACAATTCTGAGAAAAGATGTCAGAATTTCGACATATAAACTCGCAATTTTGTTATAAAGTCAGAATTGCGAGATGTAAACTCGCAATTGTGAGAATAAAGTCAGAATTGTTAGATAAAAAAGTTGCACTTCTGTCTTTTTTTCTCAGAATTGCGACTTTATATCACGCAATTCTTACTATGTCACGCAATTCTGACTTTATATCGCAATTCTGATGACTTTATATATCGCAATTCTGACTTAATATATCACGCAATTCTGACTTAATATATCGCAATTCTGACGACTTTATATATCGCAATTCTGACTTTATATATCACGGAATTCTGACTTAATATAATCGCAATTCTGACGACTTTATATATCGCAATTCTGACGACTTTACATATCGCAATTCTGACTTTATATCTCGCAATTCTGACTTTATATATCACAATTCTGACTTAATATCTCACAATTCTGACTTAATATATCGCAATTCTGACTTTATATATCGCAATTCTGACTTTATATCTCGCAATTCTGACTTTAAATCTCGCAATTCTGACTTTAGATCTCGCAATTCTGACTTTATATCACGAAATTCTGACTTAAGATCTTTCAATTCTGACTTTATAACACGCAATTCTGACTTTATATTTTGCAATTCTGACTTTTATAACACGTAATTCTGACTTTAGATCTCGTAATTCTGACTTTATATCTCACAATTCTGGCTTCATATCTCGCAATTTTGACTTTAGATCACGCAATTCTGACTTTATAACACGCAAATCTGACTTAATATCTCACAATTCTGACTTAATATATCACAATTCTGACTTAATATATCACAATTCTGACTTTATATCACGCAATTCTGACTTTAGATCTGTCAATTCTGACTTCATATCTCGCAATTCTGACTTTAGATCACGCAATTCTGACTTTATAACACGCAATTCTGACTTAATAAATAATATTATGTCAATTATATTTGTCATAATTATTACATTTTATCTCAGAACTATGACTTAGTTAGTGTATAATAATTTCATCTTTTTAAGTCATAATTGATGATCATATGTGTATAAACAGGCTACCAATACATTTCTGCAATTAAAAGTCAAAATGAGAGCATGTACAGACTGACCAACAGATAGTATACACACAATACAGTATGTGTCAATTATTGTCTTTACATTGACTTAATTTACTAAATGCTTGAAAAGTATTTATTTCTTTAAAATAAACGTAATTTGCTTTGACGAACCTTCATACTGTAACTGAACACATCCTAAACGGAAGAAAATGACTAACAAGAACAGAGACGCTGTTTTTGCCTCAGTCCTGAATAAATCTGAGCTAGTCCATTGCTATTAAACAATCAGAGTTCTTGTGTAGGTGGATTTATTTAGAGAGTGTGTATATTATTTAGATACTTTTAGAGCGTGTGTGTGTGTGTGTGTGTGTAGAGCAGCTCCCAGAACTCAGTCGCCAAGTCTGTCTCACTCTGTCTGCCTCCTGTCTGTCTCTCCCTTTCCGCCTCCACTTTCTCTCTCCCTCCTTCTTTCTCTCTCTCTCTTCATCCCTCACCATTAAACTCGCATACTCTGTCTTTCCCAGCGACGCTCACACACTATGCATGTCTGGAGTCAGACTCTCTCAGTGTCTCTATGCTGACAATCTCCTCTCTCTCTCTCTCTCTCTCTCTCTTGCACCCCCCACCCCCCACAGTAATATGAAAAAATGAGAGAATTAAACATGAGCTGCCTTTGAACAGACAGAGAGTGAGCATTTGGTGCAGATGGATTTAATCGTTGCTGTTTTTTGCTAAAACAGCAACATAACACGAACACACACAAACACACCCACACACACACACACACACACACACACACACACAAACAGAATCAGAGAGGATAGGTAAATGTGTTTGACATTGACTGAGAGTACGTCTGTAGATTCTGTCAGCTGGAAATGCGAGTATGAAGAGCAGGAATATGCATTTGTATGTGTGGAAAGCAGGTCTCGGCTGCAAAACCCTTTCGTTCTCTTAATAAAATACTGATGAGGGCTTGGATTGCTGAATGTCCTCTCTATCTCTGTCTCTCTTTTCTGTCTCCTCTGGGCACAAAGCACAGAAGCTGACACAACAAGGCTTCTTTCTTGCACACACTGAATAAAATTAAAGGAGGCATTTAGTCTAAGACCTCCTTGTCAGTTTCATTACAATAAATCAAGATATCATTTGTGTCCTTAATATGAACTCTTCAGTAAGGGCTGGGCTGTAAGACATAACCGTAGTTGATGCATCAGGAGACTAGACTAAAATAAAATGTAAAATAAAATAAAATGTGAGCCATTGGATCCAAAAATGAAACTTTTAAGAGCCAAATGACTTGCTTCAGTCAGCTCACATTTTCTTACTTTAGCTTTTAAGAACAGTCACTGCTGAGTGTTATGACAATGAGCTGATACTTTAGTATACTGATTTAAGTTTTATTAACTATAGGGTGGTTTTCTAGTTGTATTTAGTATAAATTAGCTCCAATTTGATGATACAAACACAATCAGGATGACAGTGACAACATGTAATAATTCATTTATACACCAAAACTCTTAAGTGTATGAGACTGTCACAGAAATGTTTCATTTCGTATCAGAGATAAAAAAAATAAATAAAAATAAAAACTTAGGTTTAGAGAGGAAGGGTGTGAATTTTCATTAATCTTTTTGATGAACTTATTGACTTGGATTTGGTTTAGAGGAGTCATTAGTTCACGAATCGTAGTTTTACATGGACTACGTCGCACCAAATGACACATCAACTTTCTAAAAGTATTTAAATGTAAACTACCTAAGAACAAACACAAGCATGGCACAAACTCCTATTGCTAAAATGTGTTCTTCTGGCAGCAGTGACCTGTTCTCCCTTTGTCTCGTATTTCTCTCAGACACATTTATGTACAGCTGACCCACTTAGAGCTTTTAAAAATGGTTAAAATCAGTGAATGTGCCCAAGCAGAAGAGAGGCGCAAAACAAGGTTAGACTCTCCACACCCTGCTGGGAAGATCGCTGTGGATGTGTGTGTGTGTGTGTGTGTGGTACTGGCATGAAATATTCTCTCCCATGTACATAGCCAACCCCCCTGCCACTTCAGCCTTGAAGGAAGGACATGAACACACAGACAAACAAGAGAGAAGACAGCGATTCATACCAACAGGGCTGAGTGGTGATCAGTGTTGTTATTGTTTACTGAAACTACCCTAATTAAAATAAAGTTGAGATTAAATAAATTCATTCATTGAATAATTGACTGTTGTAATGGTGGAAGAGAAGCTGTCAATGTTCATGAACACATGCTATAAAAAGGGTACAATCAATACCCAGTCCTAACATAACCCTTAAAAACCACCCCATACACTCATCTTCTCAATTGTTTCTCACATAACAATGAGATTAAATGGAGAGCAAATGCTTGTTTTTGCAAGGCATTTCATATCAGCAATACGTACATTTAAACACACTTTAAAAGTTTTAGTCAGACTAAAATAAAAATTTGTCACAAACACTCTAGTCTGAATAAAATCATACCAGCCTGGTTTTTACGAACTAAAGACTAGACGAACTAACAGACCTAGATGACTGGCATTAATCAGACCACAACTGACTTCAGTGCTTGCTCTGAAAGATAATTATTCCTATAAACTTTAATTATGCATTGTGTTATGTACTTGCCCAGGGAGATAAACGCTTTAGCTTAAGTATGCAAAACCCGCTGTAGTGCCATTATGCACATGTAAACGTACTTATTTGTGGTCAGATACCAAAGTCTACTCTGCAATCAAAAGACTTTTCATAAACAAAAGTCTCAACATTCAACATGCAACATTCAAAAACCAAATAATCTGAGTGTCAACAACTACTTCATTTGTTTCTATTTTTAATTTTTCCTAAGGACTTTTAGGATGCGTCAAAGCTGATACAGTAACAATGTAGACAACACCGGTCCTTCAGGGCCACTGTCCAGCAGAGTTCAGCTCCAACCCTTGTTAAACACACCTGAACAAGCTAATCAATGTTTTCAGGATTAGGAAAAACACATTTTTGTCAGGGTTAGAACTAAAGTCTGCAGGACAGTGGCCCTCGAGGACCGGAGTTGCCCATCCTAACTGAACCCTTACTGTTTCAATTCAACTGTTCTCCACTGCGCCTCCTTCTGAACTCAGATTTACTGAGTCACTTCAACATCAATCTGGCACTAGGGAAACGGCATCAAAACGTCTCTAGTCATATGAACCAATTTCATCCAAAGCTACACCTGGGCTTCTCCAGAAAGCACTTAAATGTGCGCGCGCACACACATATACACACCTATCATTAAGAGGATTCTAGGCATAATGGCTTTTATACTGCACAAACTGTATATTCTACCCCCCTACACTAACCCTACCCCTAAACCAACACATCACAGAAAACTTTCTGTGTTTTTTTTTAAAAGCCTTTTTCATTACATAAATGTCCTCATAAACCACATTTATGTTGTTACACCAGAGTAATACCCATGTCATTATACAAATTTGTGTCCTCATAAATCATTTGCATGCGCACATAAACACAACGCACATGCGCACACACACACACACCTCTAGGGTTATCCAATCTGTCACACCAAGTCACAGAGGAGAGCAAGTAGGGGGGAGAAAAGAAGCACAAAGAGATAGACTGAAACAAAGAATTTGTCACTGATGTCAAAAAGGCAAGTAGAGAAAGGGATAAAAGGTTTTTTCCACATCTAGATAACTGGAACTGACTACAAACAGACATTAAGATGAGGAGAAAATGTGTTTGTTCTATAATCTCACACAGATATGTAATTTAATTTCTTATTTCTCCATATTTAACCCTGCCACTGTTGCTTCTTACTGGTTTACAATTATTATTTCTGGGCTTTTTACAATAAACTAATCGCTCTGAAGTCTATTTCTTTCTCTAATTGAGGAGTGTCAGCAAGGTTAAAAAGATAAAAAAGACAATCTCACTTCTGCTTTTGAACAGACAGGCAAACAGACTTCCTCCACAAACTGTAAGCATGACAGAGAGAGAGAGAGAGAGAGAGAGAGAGAGAGAGAGAGAGAGAGAGAGAGAGAGAGAGAGAGAGAGAGAGAGAGAGAGAGAGAGAGAGAGAGAGAGAGAGAGAGAGAGAGAGAGAGAGAGAGAGAGAGAGAGAGAGATGTTCCGTAGGAGGAGGGAATCCCCACTTGAGTCAACGACTATATGAGAAAGCTATACTCCAGCTGGGAAAATACCTGTGTTGCAGTTGGGTTCTTGTGAATCATGAGTCTTGATAATAATCAAACTTTTGTTTTTTACTTGTTTGTGCTCCTAAACAAAATAGAGGTATGCGTTCAGTTCATATTAAGAAGTGTCACAAAGTTTTACCAAACCGAACCAATACCAAACACTTTCCTATTAAGCTTATATAAATATATATATATATAAATATATATATATATATATATATATATATATGTTTATTACATTATATCAATATATACACCCACATAAAATAAGCTAAATACTTATGAATATTGAATATTTGTTATATATATATATAAATGACATTAAATTAATTACAAAAGCAAACTATGCAACTTGAATCAACCAATAACATTATATTCAGAATTCCCACTATTGAAAAGATATGTACACACATTGAATCTAATAAACAAAAATTACTGCGAGATGAGTAGTTAAATTGAATAAAACTGTGTGAGTGTGTGTGTGTGTATGTGTGTGTGGTAAACCCTACGCTATGGGGACAAAATGTCCCCAAGAGGAAGCTTATAAAGTATACTAAGTTATGTTTTTTGCTGAAAGTTTTCTGTGGTTTAGGGGATATAATGTATAGTTTGAACAGTTTAAAAAAAAAAATCACAATTTCTATATAATACCCTCATAAAACAAAAACCCAACCTGTGTGTGTGTGTGTGTGTGTGTGTGTGTGTTTGTGTGTGTGTGAGAGAGAAAGAGCCAGTCAGTTTAGGGGATACAGGGTTTGAGTCCCTCTTTAGTTTGCAACCATGCATGCCAAGACACTAAAGAAACTGGCCCCCTTTTCTCTTTCTTCCTCAAATCTCCCTCTCCTCTAAAATTCATTATCTTTTATTGGTGTGATGAAAGAGGACTACTGGGCTCAAAGAGGGGGACTCTGTCTTCAAACAGACCGCCACGCAGGGAGACAGAATGCACAGCGGTACTTTGAAACTCTATAGGCACACACATTTACACAGACTGACTTTCTCTCTTTAGCGTGGACACACACACACACTCGCAAAGTCTTTTCTCTTCACTGCGTAAACAAACTCACACAAACTCTCTCACTTCAGAGCAAACAAATAGTTTTCTCTCAGTTAGCACAAACAAAACTTAAAGTCTTTCTTTCCATCAAAATACAAAAAAACTAAAATCATCAGACATCAAACACTAACAAGACAAGTATAAAAGCAGTAATTTCAGCCCTATCCTAATTAAATGAGATGGGCTGAGCACGCTGGGCTGCTACTCGTATACAAAGACTCACATTCCTTCACTCTATGTTCAGCTGTCCATTCAATTAACCTTTGGAGCTTCCTAACTGCCCCCCTTATACACACAGAGTTGGAACACCCACTCCCCTCTCTTCCCATGGCACACACCACAGGGTGCCACTCCACCTTTTAGAAACAGTCTAAAAAGTGAGCATACCCAAAGCTCCACAAGCTAATGGAAAAACACAGGACTGTACTTCCCCCATCTTATATCTTGGGATTTTTAATAATGTACAGTAATTCTAGAAGCCCTGACTAAAACATCTTTTGTCTCTTTTCCAATGCACTAAATCATCTGTCAAAAATTTTAGACACATTGCAGTCTGTGAAAATAACAACTACAGAAGTCATCTATTGCCTGAACTTAAAGGTAAAGTGTGTCAGTTCTACACTGTTAGAGGCACAAAATAGTCTCATTCCACCCTGCTCCTGTAGTTTCACACTAAACTCACTCAACAGACAGAAAATGGCATGGTGGATAACTCGTACAAAAAGAGTAGCTAATGTTTTGAAATCATCTAAGAGCTACAAAGTTTACAGTTTGGAAAGTCAACGAGAAAATATTTTAACAGTGAAAAATGTTATCTGTTAAATCTTTATTCAATGTTTTTCCCCCAATTCTTTTTAAAAACACCTCAAGTCACACATTGGGAAACCACAAATCCTCAAGGTTACAAAACCCCTAAAGCTCATACTAAAAGTTGACTTTAATACAACCTGTCTGATGAAATATATGACATTCCACACATCAGTTTAACAAGGAAGTGATGGTACTCACATCTCTGCAGTGAGGCACGATACCACCAGTCGGCATCCCCCTTTGCATACGCTGTGGCAGAAGATGTCCATGTCCTGTGGCCGATGTCGGCGTTGTGGGCTGCATGCTAGCATTGCGGTATCCTCCCACGGCTAGAGGACCCAGTTTGGCCACAGAGGGATCGGGGTCAAAATGTCGTAATGGCTTGGTGTTATTGAAGGAGTACGGTTCTGTACCCATACCAGCTGCGGAGGTCTTGTTTAGTTGCAGCTGTGAGGGTTTTCCCTGCGCCTGCATGAGGAGCTTGAGGCTACTGGGTGGTGGCTGGTTGGATGTGATGGCCTTGAACAGCTGACTAGACATTACAGGTGCTTGATTATTTTGTGAATTAAAAAGATGTCCTTGTGTGGGAGGTTGTGTTCCTGGTTGACATTGCCCAGCTGGGCTCGGATGTTTATCTGGTCTGTAAGGAGGTGATGGTCGAGTGTTGTTTGATGTTGGGGCCACGCCAGGAAGATAACTTGCCTGAGAACCTTGGATTGCAGTGCCTGAAACTCCTGGTGGGGCATTTCCAGACAGAAGGCTGTTCTGGGGGCTAAAAGGGGGCTGAGCAATTGCTGGGCTGGCAAGCTTTTCTGGCCTGTAGGGTGGTGAAGGTCCAGTGGATGGGGCTGGAGCCATGCTAGAGATTAGAGAGCTCTGGGGGCTCTGAATATTACCTGCTGGGCTGAAGGGCTGCTGATGAGGTGATGAGTTAGGCAGTTTATCCCCTGGTCGGTAGGGTGGAGAGGGACCAGCCCAGGAAGTACTCTGCTGGCCCAATCCAGACAACCCCGACTGTGTAGGTGGTGGTCCCGCACTGTTGTTAGAATGGTGCTTACTATTCGAAGCCATTTGCTGAAGCTGTTGGGCCCGGGACACCTCATGCCAGTTGGACCCAGCACGGCTTGATAGAGCGGCAGAAAGCATGGGTGATCGTGCCTGATTTTGCCCTTGTGAGGAGGACGACGATAGGGGTGATGCTGAGAGTGGAGACGGAACAGGTTTGGAAGGGTGTGGTAGCGTATATGGTGCCCCAGCAGGACTTGGACCCACTTGGGGGGAACCAGCTTGAGAGAATCCAGGGGATTGAGTGAGGTGGGCCTCCAGGTGCGACTGTCTCTGTGGGGATCGTTTAGGGGTGCCGTTACCTTCAGGGTGGACGAAACCTCCTGCACTACTTGCCTGGTCATCACTTTCTTTTCCTAAGATCTTGTCAATGTCAAGCTCAGGTAAAGTGGGATCAGGATTCTTTGTAAGTTCATCTAAAATCTCCTGCAGTTCCTGTTCCACTGAAGGTGTGGCAGAACTCCCATTTGGGTTGAAGCCCCCTGAGGCTCCCCCAGTCCCCGGAGTTGATCCAGGACTAGTGTTCGGGGGTACGGAATACGGAGAGCCCAAATTGTTGTTGTTACTGTTCAGTCGGTTAGCTTCCAGTACACCCCCCTGGTTGCCCATCCCAGAGGGGAATGGGGGCTGAGGGTAGCTGGGGCCCATTGCCAGGGTGACATCCTCCAGACATAGTCGTTTGCCACCTCCCTGGGTCATAGACGTGTCAGAGACCCCGTTTAGCGATGCGGAACTCTCGACGGCCCCAGTCAATTTCCTCTTCAGGGATCCAGGCAGCTGTGGAGAAACAGAAAGACACAGGGTTTTTATAACTGCAAGTTATTAATTATGAACGTCACAATAAAAAAAAAAACATCAACAAAGGATTGCCAATCAACCAGAATTGTGTAACATCAGCTGATGGTATGTGACAACATTTACTAACAGTCTAAGTCTGGACATTCGCTCACATTTCTCAAGTATATATGTAGGTTTTCCGGCAACAACTTAATTGTGTTACTATGAGCCAACTGGTCTGTTACTGCCCACAAATGGTCTGTAGGGATCTCAGGGCTCTATCTTTCAAACATAACCAGTAGCTGGAATGAGTGTCCAAGTGCAGCTAGAAATCCTGTGGGTTTCATGCCACTGTTAACCTTATAGAAGATTGAGAAAGAGAGAGAGAAACGAATGAAGAGAGACCTCCTAAGAAACAGATTCTTGATGGGATGAATAATTTACTGTTACATTCCAGCTGCAGAAGAATGTGCAGTATTTTTTCCATTTTTCTTCTTCTGCATTCTCTCTATTTTATGTGGATTCTGACACCATTATCCATTTTAAAGCTCTTTCTAAGACTTGTGAAAGCCATTGGGAAAACCATTACAGAATATTGCCTTGTACATATCATTTCGGAAAAAAAAAACATTCTTGACAGCTCCCTACATTGTATCCGCTTAGATACGATACGATACAGGAATAAATAAACACTACACCTAACGCCCCTTCCCAAGAAGCTGGCTTGTGGACACTGCTAGTTCACTTCCTACAAAAGCACTCTTTCCTCTTTTCTCTTCCCTCATCCCCCCATTCCCCACCCCCTTTTTATCTAGGAGGTTTTCCCACATAGATTCCTCTCCGTCTAGAACAATGGAACTCTGGAGACACACCTTCCCCAGCATCGCCAAGCTGTCTGCGCAGTCCACCCTGCCGTGCGTATGTGTGTCTATGTTTGAAAGAGAGACAGTGTGAACACGTGACGTAAAGGAAGAGTGTCTGTGCATGTGTAACAGAATATGAATTAATGCAGCCTTCATTTTAGAGCCTGTATTCTCACTCACACACACGCACACACACACACAATCCTCTCTCTAATGGATGCCAATTTCATCCTGAGTAAACACATCAATACAGACACATCGACTGTCTCTCTCCCTTTCTCCCTCTCTCTGCTGGAGGGACGCCTTTCATTCGGTAGCGATCGGATTTGTCCCATTATGACTGACACAACCATCTGTCAGCACAGAGAAAGCTGGCAAAAGAGAGAGAGAGGGAGCAGACCTATCATCCACACTGCTGTGCATATTCCTCATAATTATGGCTGGTAAGGCATACATCTGATTGCATTGTTCTGATTCTCATTAAAGCTACACTGCATACACAACACACACACACTGAATAATACACAATCACACATGCATTCACACAGGACGCTAAACAAACAGAATGGTACAGTAATGAACAGAATGGTACAGTAATGAGAGGGGATTAATAAATTAGTGCAGTCTGAGTGTGTGTAATGGTAGATGTCAATAATTGGGATGATGGATTTGTTGGGTATTGAGATTAAAATAAAAGTCATCAAATAGTACCCAAAACCAAAGTGTCAATTAGCACAATGCCCAGAACAAATACTACCGCCGCCACCACCACCAAAACGAATAGAATTGACATTTTAGGTTTACACGACACAACGGACCACCAATAGTACAATGTAACCAATGAACACCAACAAAAAATACAAAAATGCACACTGGTATGTTTATTGGACATGATACCAAAACTATGACATCAGCTGATGTGAATGACATTTGGTTCCGTTAGCAATTATCGCATGTGCATTCTTCCATCACAACGCATTCTCACCCCAAGGCGTCACCTTTGACCATGCTTCAATATTTGACGTTTTAGGCGCCCTTTAGCGTCACTTACATGACGCGATCCTACGGCGTCATCTAACTGACGCTAAAGGAAAGCGTCAGTTAGAGGACGCGGTTAGGTTTAGGTGTGGGGTGGGGGTAGGGTATACGCGATCCTAGGGCGTCATCTAACTGACGCTAAAGGGCGCCTAAAGCGTCAGATATTGAAGCATGTCCAAATGCTTCCCAAGGCGTCAGTTAAGTGACGCCTTGGGGGTGAGAATGGGCTGTCCATCAATGCATACTGTACAAATTCTAACAGAGTTCCCTGATTTAATTATTCAGAAGCACAGCAATACCGCAACAGAAACCACAGCAAGACCAGTTTAGTTCGATTTAAAAGAATTGATTCATTTTGATTCACCAAAGTTTTGTTCATTTGTTCAGTAGTGAATCAATAACATACAGCTCAACCGGTTTAGTCTGATTCCCAAACAAATGGCTATAAGCAGTTGGTTCTTTTTAGCAAATCCAACACATACAGCACAATCAAACAACATAAATCGTTGCTTAACGACCACAGTACGATGCATTTTCGGAAAAATTAACTAGTTCCCAGAACTGTAGTAACAGTCACACATCTCATCTGTCATTCAACAATATAATCACTATTTTGTTCTTCATTGTTTTGCTTCATTATCGGATTTTGATTTAATAGACACAAACACACACACACACACAGCTGATGCGACTTCTGCAAAATCTTTTGCAAAAAAAACAATTGCACAAAGCAAGCCGATCCACTTTTCCATGTTGATAAGAGCATTAAATTGAGAAATCAAGAGACATTTAGCACAGATTAAAAAATGTGCGATTAATCGCGAGTTAACTATGACATTAAACTATGAATCGTGATTAAATATTTTAATCGTTTGACAGCACTAATATATATATATATATATATATATGCTGCTTCTAATTAAAAAGTCCATGTAAAATTATTATTGGCACTACTACTTAATGATCTTCTTATTCTCTAACTACTCAGTATACCCATTTCTGCATGTCCTTCGATGCTGTACTATGATATCTGTCTCTTCATTCCTCTTGTGTCTAGACCTGGCTGTCATGTCCACACACACACACACACACACACACAGCTTTCCATGACGGCTGCTATCGATCAACCTCTGCAAGTGCTGATTATTCAACCATGGTGTCCCTGTCTGTGCAGTCATCTGAAACGAATCAATGATTCAGAAGCTTTTGGCCTCTTCACAGATGCCAAGACAAAGTTATGGAATCTTTGACACGTTATTATTTTAAATGATTCACTCAGTAATTCATACGGAGGCAAAATGATTGATTAATGAAAAGTTAGTTTAACCAACAGTTTCGACCACGGCCATTAATCAACTAACCAGATTTCACAGACCAAAAATCTAAATTTATTTTATGTTATTATTTTATAACATTTATCATTACTGAATATGCAGTGACTAATTGGAAAAAAATAAATTCGACTCATTGAACATTGCTGGCTCCAAAAATATCCACTTTTAGTTTGAGGGAGCAGAAGGTTATCTGAGCAATGATTAAGAGGAAGATTTTGAGAAAAGCTTCGTACATTTCACTGTACAACAAGAGTTATTAAGGGCAGTCCCTCTTGTCAGAGAACACAGAAACAGGATGAGTGTGTGTGTGAGAGAGAAAGATAGAGACACAGAGTAGGGAAGGGAGAGGGTTTGTGCCAAGAGAAATAAAATGGGAGGGGTCTGGAGACTCTCATAGACCAACATAAACAGACCTAATGTGTGCGTGCCGGAAAACACAGTCAACCTCTCATTCGCTCACCAAGACAAACACCGTTGAAGAGATAGGCAGAGGTACAGATCCCTGTGGGGAAATTAAACCCCCAAATGTCATTGTTTAGTCAACTTTATTTCTTCTGTGGGACACAAAAGATGACTTTTTGATGAATATCCTGACCATTCATTTCAATATAACAAAAACGTGTATCAGATTTGTGTGAGAAACAGACTGTTTAAGTTGTTTTTCACTGAAAATTATGTTATCTGCACTTATTGGCACTTATCTTCGCACTTCATTTCATGAGAGAAGCAGCGAGATCAGATTTGTGACCAAAATGTTCTTCTGAGTCTGATATTTTCAATGAAACATTTGATACAGTTCACATCACATTCGCGGCCATAGTGGTTAACAGCTCAATGAGGACGATTATCTGTGAATATTCTAAAAAAATTTCTAAAATCTCAGTATGTTCTTCACCAAACTCCTATCACATGACCTGAAATATAGGCCATGTACAATATGGATCACTTAAATCGAATGTTTTTTTTTTGGGTCATTTTGTAGCTTAAAAGCCCCAGTTCTCATTCATTTCTGTTATTTACATTATCGTTCAAAAATTTGCGGTTGGTAAAAAAAAAAGTTTATTATGCTCACAAAGATTCCATTTATTTGATCAAAAACACAGAAAAAAACTTTAATATTGAAAACTGAAATATTATTAAAATGTAAAATATAGTTAATATATTTTAAAATATTTTATGAAAAAAAAAAATACTTTTTAAAACATTTAAAATAAATGTAAAATTGATTCCTGTGATGGCAAAGCTGAATTTTCAACATCATCACCCGAGTCTTCAGTGTCGGATGATCCTTCAGGAATAATTTTAATATGCTGATTTGGTGCTCAAGAAATATTTCTTAATATTTTCAATGTTAGAAAGTGTAATATACGCCGAAATACTTTTCTTTTTGATTAATTTAAGTAGCATAAAGACCAGAAAGTTCAAAAGAACAGCATTTATTTATATTTAGTAACAAGTTTTGTTTTTAACATGTCCTTGAATAAAAGTTGCTGCTGGAGACTAACAACCAACTCTTGCTTGTATACTTGTGTACTGTACGTTTGTCATCTTCGCTTTTTTCCCACAAAGCATTATTTTGCTTCGCTTCGGATATGATAAAGAGACACTTGCGTTGAGTGTTTGTGCATTTTAAGGGCGGAGCAACGAAGGAAGGGGTGTGTTTGTTTGGGCTGACTTCAAATATCCACAGTGTTTCTCAGAAATTGCTTACTGCACCTCTATGTCAATAACATTTCAGTAACAAATGAGAGGATTTTCATTTGGAACTTTGACATTTTATGCTTACACTGTTCTGCGCTTAAAGGAAAAGTCACAAAATACTCATAGCATGCAATTTAACAAGCGTTTTAAAGGGAAGAGAGGTGAAACAGGGTGAAAGAAAACCCCTCCTTTCTGAATAAGCCATCTCAAAGAAATCAGTGTGCATTTGTGACAGGGAGGGGAAAGGAAAACAAGCGACTTCCCAGCGCAAGTAAACGAATTTGTGCATATTTACACACAGGCGAACAAGAGAGCAAACTTACACGTGCACAGCTACGCACAGACCCGCATGCACACAGAGGTAGTGGCCCTGCTGAGATTAAAAGAGCAAGCTTTCTTCATTTATCTCTTTCCCCACTGCACTCTTTCTCTCTCTCTTTCTCCCTCCCTCCTTCCCTGTGGCATGTAATGGTATGCCAATCATCATTACTGTTTCCATTGTTGTGCCCTTAATTACCGCTGCCTCTGCGATGCCACTGTCATCTAGATATGCTAATAAACAAAGAATAGCCCGCCAGCCATGCGCCACTGCGTTAGAGTGAGCGTGCGCCGTGTGTATGTGTGTGTTAGTTGTCTTCTGCTCGGCTCTGGTTTCTCCCTCTAACTCTGTCTTTTGCAGCACAAACATAAACATTCATCTTGTACACACACAAACAAGATGACCTTGCAAATAAGCATTTGTTCAGATGTGACATCTAGTTAGATAAATGTTAACCAAGAACTAACTATTTTTGTCACTATATTAATGATAGTTTGCCAAATAAAGTGTTAAATTCGTTTACATTTATGCTATTAATCGAGACGTACATTTGATCAAAACTGAACTTGTGATATTAGCATTGTTAGCGCCAAGTAGTCTACATAAACTTGAAATGCAAATATCTTCCAATCAATAAAACTAGTCAACTACAATAGGCATAATGAAAAGTAGATTTCTCTATTATATTTGACACATGAAGCTGGAAATACAATACAGCTTGATTAGTAATTCATCTCAAGAAAGAGAAATAAATCTCCGCAAATAAACGGAAGTTTCACATAAAAAGGACCACGCTGATTTCGTTCAAGCTTTTTGAAAAGGATAGACAAAATGAGTAAAATGTCATTTTGTTCTACGTTGTGGATAATAAAACTCAGGAAAAACATAATATGAAAATCATAATGGAACCGTGAAACTTTTATTTGCAGGATTCTTTGATGAATAGAACGTTTAAAAGAATGGGATTTAGTTGAAACACGTAAAAAAAATTGTAACGTTATAAAAGTTTTAAGTTTAATTTAATTGCTGTATAATGGTGACATATTTTTGTGGGCGGAGCTTAGGTGGAGGCAGAACGATCCCTCTGGCCGCTTCACTAACGCTAGTTAGCAAGGATTGTTAGCTTGTTTTTTTAACAATGACTGGAGAAAATCCAATTTTATCTTAATGTGCAAGGTCATTCAGTGTCCAGGACCGCGATTGTTATTTCCAAAAGTTATTTTTAACGACAGAACCAGATTGGCCGACCCGTAGCCGGCGTCTGCACGCTCACTCAATGCATGGACGACCTGACAGGATTAACGTTACGTTACCTCGTCTGAGTGGCCTGACTTCTACACCTGCCTTATAGAGAAACCGATCATAAAGAGAAACTGAGGGCATATAAATCTTTAGATGCCTATATGGTCCTGTACAAGTGCTGTATACAAGTATTTAATTTCTTCCCCCCTAAAAAAAATCTTACTGAGCCTGAACTATTGACCTCTAGTGTAACACTAAAAAAATGTATGTACCCTGTATTGCCAAATATTTTGGCCGATACTAATAACCGATAACTCTTTATATTTTAAAGCCGATAACTGATATATTGGCCGATAAATCTAAATCCAAATCCACTTTTTTTATATAATGTTTAAGAGCCTGATTACAAAAACAAAACTCTCACCATTAAAATCCATGTCCCAAGCACACAATTATAAAAGTGTTATAATTTTATTCTTTGTGCTGTAATTGTAATATAAATGTATTCATCATAATTGTATGTACTTGCTTGAATCATATTTAATATTTTTTATAGGCTTTAATATATATGCCAAAATTTCTTATCAGGCCGATAACGCTAACCCTAATACCAACCAATATGGTGGCCGGTATATCTTGCACCCCTAAAGGGAAATACCTAACAATCTCATTTAACATACATTTTCTTACCCAAAGTGACTATCAGCACATTTATTGCAGGGATTCTTCCCTCCAGAGCAGCCTAGGGTTATGTGCCCTCGCTCAAGGGCACACTGGCGATGAGGGATCCCAGTAATTCTGCTGTTCATGAACCACTAACCGACTGATTACTAGCCCTGATCTTCAATCTCTAAGCTACCACACCACCCCCATAACACAGAAACCTGCAGTGCTGTTCAAATCCTAATTAGAAAGCGATAATTGTGTGGATAATTAAATAAGTAGATAAACTGATTACGATTTGTGCAATCATTTACCTTGAATCTAATCTAAACACTAGTCTGGCTGATTTAGCAACCGTCATAGCATATGATTGAATATTACACCATAACTGTCTCAAGCATTTCATATGTGTAGCCTATTTGCAATCAGCTTTTATTTATTCCTACTACCATTTGACAGCTATGTATATCATATCTCTAAATCGTACCTATATATGACAGTGTAGAATCTATATATATAAATATAACAGCCTGGAGTCCTAACAAACCACGTTTTGTATAAAAAGGTTTGTACATACAAGTCGTAGTATGTACGTCTGTAGCCGAAATGTATGTTAACACAGTCATAGATGATGTGTGTGTGTGTCCAGATGTGTAATGACAGGTGGGATAGGTTTCAGACAGGATAAAGAGGATTAGGAGAGCGGGGAGTGAGCCCTTTACCAACACCCCAGAGAGCGAGAAAGATGGGGATATCACCATTAAAACAAAGAAAGACATAATTTTTTTTGCTCTGTCTGTCGACCATGCAGATTCACACTCAAAAAATGTCCAAGAAGTGAACCAATCGGCATAAATAAAGACATGTTCACCCCTCTCACACTTGTATATCACCTTAAAATAATACAATCCCACCTCCTTGATATTGATTTGTCAAGACATTAGTCGGCCTACAGGTCATATTGACCATGTGACCAAATCACACTCTGCTCACTGGGTTTATTTCTCGTTCACCCCCACCATTCAGAAGAAAGTCGATGTCTATATATTACAGGCTTGAAATGAGCGCGCAGCAGTTGGGCGACACATACAAGCTCATGTGTGAGAAGTAGTCCTTGAATTCTCATCAGGAGTGAGATTTAGATAACTGGGGCACTTTTACTCTGAGTCACCGCTTGTTTTTCTTTCCTTTCTCGATAATCACTCTCATACCGCTCTCGTACGTGTGAATGTTTGTTTGTGTGCCTTTAGGATGTTTTTCCGGTTTTGATTTCAGTAAATGACGAGCAACAAGTGACAGAGAGATCAGACAGAGGGAATACCCTAAACGCTCTTTCCGCTCACTTTCTCTACACTTTCGTAATGAGAATCTTTGCTTTCCAGTAAAAATATCGAAACAGTAAAACAAGATAAAGAAACACCTTGTCATACATTATTAATAAAGAATGTCAGTGGCGTTTTCCAGCGAGAAATATTCCAATTTCTGTGGCATATGCTTTCTAATCATCTTTTTAGAAGATAAAGTTCAATTTACCTGTTAAGCAACACAGCATAAAATATTAAGGCTCGGTTAATTTTTTTTTAAAAAGTCTCCAAAAAGTCTTAATATCTTGCACAGTTTTGCTTATTAGCTGAATTTATCTTGTTAATTGTGTTAAAAATATGTTTTCACTGAAAAACAAGACAAACATGCTCATTAAAATGAACATTTTGTAGTTTAAACACATTGACACCAGACCAAGCCGTTCCATCGGTTATTTTTCTCTAATAAAAGCATGACTGTTATTTAATTTACTTATTGATACAGAATAACAATCCTAATCACAGAGCTAGAACGATGAACACACACACACACACACAAACAGTCTCTGAGTGCCGGAAGGTCTGAGCGCTCGTTGCTGTGTTCAATGAATGTCAATGAACTTGCGAGGAACGAGCGAATGAGAGGAGAGAGACAGATGCACAGCCTTTTCATAGTGAAAGATAAACGTAGGACAAAGACAAAAGAAAACGGGAGAGAAAAGAAATGCAAGACAGCCCGTCTTTGTTTGGATATGCGTGCATGTAGGCACATCTGTGTTCACGCAGATAGGAAGTGTTCATTCAGTGTGTGTATGTGTGTTTTTATGTGAGCTGCATTTGTTAGTCATCTTGACCAAACGTACAGCGATCCCTGTTGTCTTCCTCAGCCCGTTTTAACGTCCATCCGAGCACTTTTATTAATAAAACAGGAGAGAAATAGAGAGTGCGTGAGAAAGTGTGTGTGTGGCTATATATAAGAGCAGCTGCAGGGTAGGGCTAATTTAGCAGCTCTGCTAGTCTCACTGGACACTCCAGCTGCGTCAAAGCAACGACACACACACACACACAGTTTATCCCCCTCCTGAGCAGGAGAGAAAGAGCAAATAGACTTAAAGGAAGACACTCAGTTTTGTATGTCTTCTTCAGATAAGAAAAGGCTTAAAGAGAATCAACTCACTAAATCTTCAGAATCTAGTCTCCAAAACACACAAAGGAGACAGAGAGAGAGACGGAGAGAGCAAGAGAGAGGGAGGAACAGAGGGAGTGAACAGATACTGTATTCATTTCACACTTGTCAGCTGCGAGAGCAGAATCAAAATGAATACAAGGCTGAATGAAGAATGACAGACAATCTGAAAGCAGTAAGAGAGAGAGAGAGAGAGAGAGAGAGAGAGAGGATGGAAACCGCTGATCCTACTGGAGAAAAAAGAACAAGCTCTTCCAAAATAATAAGCAACCTACCATTCATATTCCCTTTAGGTCCACAGAATGTTTGTCAATGTTTTTTAAAGCAACATTTTTTGGCCCATTCATTAGTTTTTTTTGTTGCTGCTGTGCCTTTAATGTTTCATGAAATACTGTATATATATTCCTTTTTTCCATTTTTAAATGGAATGTGGCAATATTTATTATAAATGATTTATATGTGCACATCATTATTATTTTAATATTCATCTGTCCTCATAATCTTTAATCACTCCCACTTATCATCATCATCTCTCCTCTTCTTTGATGATGCGTTTACTGGCACGAGGGAGGGACAACCTGTCACTCACATGACATCACAGCAAACCACAACCATCCAATGAACCAAGCAATCCCCAATAAACAAAATCAAGTCCTGCCCTACATGTCTTGTCCGAGAAGCGTTTCACTCAGATAAATGATCGCAACTTCCGTTTCATGCTGACTTTATAAGCTCCTTCATAGCTTGTGTGAAATGACCAGGGCCCATAAACATAGACTTTCTCACATATTACTCTTAACATTAGTCCTTTCTTATTTCCTTTTTACTTCACAGTGACTGGGTGGGCGAAGCTTCTGAAAAAGAATGAACATTGCTGACGTCTAAATGTCGGGGGTCACGTGCTGATGCATCCGGACCGTTTGACATTAGAAAGTTGCAGAAATTTCAATAAAATAACTAAAGTTGCATCCTATAAACTGTGAATTTACACTATTTCACTGTTTTCTGCCATAGAGTATGAATTTTGGATGACATGCTGTCACAAAATGAAATTGAACACTCTTCACAGTAATTATACTGTAAAATGCCATAGACTATCATTCAAAAGTTGAGTCATTAAGATCATCACTGCATTTATTTGACATCACTGCATTTATTTGACACAAATACTTTAAATTTCACAATTTTACTGTATTTAAAAAAATAAATTATGGCAAAGCTGAAATTTCAGCAGACATTACAGTTCTGAAACATTTCTTATTATTATTATTATTATCTGTGTTGAAAACTGACTTTGATGAATAGACCATTTCACAAGATGTAAACAACACTGGTCCAGAAGCACTTCCTGTTTCAGTTTGTAACTGTTTTCTTTATTTCACATGTAAAGAAAACATCTTAAAGATGTTTGTTGAACTTTTTGATTCAGTTTTAAATGTTCTGTTGGTTGTATTTTATCCCAGCTTTTATGTAGAGTTAAAAAAACTGAAACAGGAAGTGCTTCTGGACCAGTGTTGTTTACATCTTGTGAAATGGTCTATAGAAAGCTCAAGAGAACATGATTTATTTTAGATATAGATTTTTTTTGTAACATAAATGTTGTTCAAAATGACCACAAAAAGTGTTCAAAATGACCACAAACATTACAATGGCAGTGTATGTGAATGGGATTGAATAAATGGCACATCACATTGCAAATAAATACATTATGAACATTTTCCCTCATCTATACTGCTATCCTTATTCATCAAATATGTGAAGACAGAACCGCAAGCAAAACCAAACACAAAAGGTCAAAGGTCATGACCTTTTAAACTCCATAATGAGCTACTAGACCAAATGCTCTCATTCACAAATGGTAGTCAGTGTATTCAGGCACGACATAGAGATTTTAGCGAGAGAGTGTGTGTCTATGCCCAGCTGCTTTACTGTAAGCCCGGCCCTCTGGGAAGGCCCCTTGAGTGTGACTACCCACCCCTACCTCAATCTCTATCTCTATCCCGCTCTCTCTCTCTCTTCCTGCAGTAATGGTTTAATGGCAGATTACAGAGCCTCTGAGGGCTGAATGGAAGAGTAATAAAATAAATGGCTTTGTAAGGGCCCTTCCCCCACAGAGAGCAGACCATCGCTGAACTCCACAGTCTCGAGAATCCCTGCAGGACTGCCCAATATCTACAAACCTCTGCAGACAAGCACACATATACCTTTTTTTTTCTTTTAAACTCATTCAAATGGATAGACCCGTTAATATCTTTTATGTCTCATTCATCAGTGCATATTGCACTTCCGAATCCATTTTCATAATCCGCCAACTGTCCACAAGCTCTCAGCCTTAGAAATTCAATTATTTTTAGCCTTTATGCAACCATAAATACACTAAAATGTATCTAAAATGTAAAATTATGTAATACTATGTTTTTGGTGCTAGTTTTTGAAGAGCCATTAAAAATAACAAGGAATATATACACACACATACACAAAGCATGGCGGCTTTACCATTCTGTAAGTAAAAAAAAACACAATGTGATATGCTTGTTGATTGAAGACGCTCATATTCTTGCAATAGGCCAACAGGGATTTGTTACATAAATATTTAGTTCAGTTGCTTCAACACTTGGTGGATATTTATCATCTCTACATAAAAGTCACATTCGCTAACGGAACTGAGTAAACTCAAGTGATTGTTCACTCTTAGAAGAAATGGTTCTATTTAGAACCAGAAATGGTTCCATTCCCCGCTTCATATATGGAACTCCAAAATGGTTCTATATAGAACCATTTTTTGTGGTAAAAGGTTCTATTGGCCAAGTATGGAACCCCAGGGTTCTATATAGAACCCAGAGGAACCCTTTTTTTAAGAGTGTATAGAACCTTTTAGGGGTTCCAAATAGGTGGCGCCGATAGAACCTTTTCTTCCAAGAGTGTATAGTGGTCAACACGTTGGAACATAGATAATGTCTTATGGGGTCAGCAAATTTTTTGGCCCAGATCTAATCCTTTATTCACACGCAATTCGCATGTACAAAAACTTAAATACACCTCTTGTACTGTATGTTTAACATAATTTTCTTTTCTAATTGAATTTTTTTTTTTTTATATATTTTGGGGGCATAGTAAAAAAAATCATATTAAAGAAAAAAAGCCTCAACCCCCAAGGAAGTTTAAAAAGAAAATATTAACCAAGCAGTAATATGTGTTGAAGCAGTTGTTCAAATATTCCTTATTTATCTTAGACACTCTTATTAACTCCCATTATTTACTCACTTATGGGAAGAATGGGGAAAAGTGAGAGTCCATTTAGAAAACTCAATATGGTTTGTTCCAGATGTCAGGATATTAGCAGGGCGGATTGACCGGAGGAAACTCCCTTTCATAAAGACCTCATTCATGCCCATGAAACACTAGAGCGCACGGTGGTTGCGTGTGTTATATCCTTCACAGCCAACAAAAGTGCACACACCAACACATGCACAAACAGTAAACACATACAGACACTGAAAACAGACGCATATTCACACTTTAACCCAACTATGAGTCACCTTGAGGTACTTTTAAGGATGGGGTTTGTGTGTTTGTGGGCTGAGTTGGGGGATGGGGAGATAAAGAGTGAGACAGGTGACCTACCTATTATATATATATATATATATATAAACAAACCTCAATCATTTATTTTAAACACATGTCTTTTAGATCACATTGTGCTCAGGTGTCAAGCTGCTAATCCTCTGGGACAGGAAGAGACGTATCAGAAGTGTTATAGAAGTGTCCCGTGTTTAGTGGCTAACAGCATCTAGGTGGAACAATGCAGCCACTCCTCTCTACTGTTGCATAAACACACTAAACTGAACTAACCTGCACTGAGCCAATTACAGTAGCCTGTATATGTCCGTGTGTGCGTGTGTCCAGAACAGGTGTACGTGTGGCTTAATCTCCTGTGCAGTTGAAGTCAGTGTCACATCCACGATCAAAAATAAGGGTAAAAAAAATAGAAGCCTATTCTTTCTCTCACTCAGACAAGCTTGAGCACAAACTCATTTGCTGCATGGCTGGGAAGCGAACGGCGATATTGCCAAGAAGTGAAAAGGCAGGGGTGAGCAAGAAAGACAGAGACGCTCAGACTGAGTGTCTTTTGTCTGATGAAGTCCCACCTGCAGCACTACGGCCAGAGAGATGCAGCTGCTCTCCGTTCCCTCTTCTTCTCTTTGTTTCTGTCCATCGTCCCAGGCTCTCCCTCTGCTTATTGATCCCCTCTGCATTCCCAATTCTTATTATTTTCAGTTTTTGGGATTGTAGCCCTAAAGGGGCAGTCACACTACACCTTTCGTTCTATTGACTTCTATTCGTACGCACGCGAATGTGGGACAGTGGAAACGCAACCTCATGTGAAGTATTTTCATATTTATTTCTCTTAATTTCCACTAATGGGCTTATTAAACAACACAGTATTTAACTGAAAAAAAAATTTGTATGCGTTTTTTTTTTTTTTTTTTTTTTTTTTTACGAAGTGACATGGCCAGCTACTGGCTTGGCAGGATAATACAGTGTTTTTTAGTGGTTTTAGTGGCTTTATATCCAATAATTGTGAATTTTTCGTAAATTTTAACTTAATTTTACATTCCTATTTTTAGCTTTCCATACTTTTCTGTTACCCAAGGTCTGGGACACAATAGACGATTTTCAAACCTTAACCGATTTTTAAACAGTGGGAGACCACAAACACAAGGGCAGCATCAACCGATTTTTAGCATTATAATCCTCCGAATGCACACATAAGAAGATTCGTCCGGACTGCAAGACCAGAAACTTGACGATTGTAGAAACATTTTCACAGTGAGACTAGATCTCACAGAGACTCGTGAGATCAAACGTGACTTGAGAAGAACACAAAATGGAGGACGATCAACGTCGTCATCTGGTTCTTCTGGCGCGAGTTTTGGTTTACAGGGAGAAAAAAGAATATGGGTGATCTTCTTTCTAAATATTCCACTTTCGTGACATGTTTGTGGCTGCCCAGTTTCATGTATAGAAGCACGCAACATCCGGTTGGTGAAGCTTGCTCTTCTCTAATTGGCTACCGCGGGTCTCACGTCAGCGGCAGCCTAATCAAGAGTCGTAAATATCAAACATGTTGGATATTTGCGATTTGGGATCGGGCGGGCTCCGACGAGAACGGGAGCAGTAAAATAATCGTGATGACATCACACAGTTGATGATAGTTTTGAGAAGCCTTGAATTAGGCCACACCCCCCAGATGGTGGTTGCCGGAATCAGTCCCGGAACGCGCGCTGTGTGAACAAAAGCCAGGACCAATGCCGTAAGGGGTGTGTCATAGTGATGACGCTCGTGCCATCGCTGCTCTTAGAAGAATGTTTGTGTTCGTCGTCAACAAAGAAAGGACGAACAAATGTCTGCAAACTGGAACGAAGCAGAGACCAGGAGCTCCTCACTATCCATGCTGATGCTGAGATCGTTCACCAGATTTGTGGAACGGTACGCGCGTGTACGTTTTCGACGCGTACGTTACACGTCTCATCCTGACGTCACGTGTCTTTCCGGGATCTTTACGGGTTGTGTGTGACTACAAATCACTGGCAGTGTCAATGAAAAAAAAAAATAAAAAAAAAATGAAAAAAAATCAATCAATCCCGGGGCAAATGCCGGGTTACATTATCCGGTATTTTCCGGAATCTCTGTGTGAAAGGGGGTTTAGTGTGTGGCCAGCCTAATGAAGCCAGTAACTTTTTCTAAATAATCACTTGAATATTTTTCTGAATTCACTTCTCCAAAAAACAACTGAATCCCTGTGAGAACAAGAAATTGATCCACAATGTTGTTGTTTTTTTCATCTACATTAGAATTTGTAATGTTAAACAGAAGTAACCAGTGGTTACTTTTTGACAAGTTTGGATGCGTTTACTGTCTCCGAGGACCACACTGAGGACAGAGGCTGTCGGAAGCTGACCTTCTGTACGTCAAGTGTGCCAGGACTATCAGCAGACTCCTTTACTTCAGTTTTTTCAATGGATTATGCTGTTCTCCGCAAATGTATAAAGAGAACGAGAGAGAGAAAGAGAGAGAGAGAGAGAGAGAGAGAGAGAGAGAGAGAGAGAGAGAGAGAGAGAGAGAGAGAGAGAGAGAGAGGCCGTGGCGGAATAGAGAACATTGCAGTACTAGCAGGCACACTGTCCTGACCTCACTTAAAGAGACTGTCAAAAGTGCAAATGGACGCACACACACACACACACACACACACACACACACACACACACACACACACACACACACACCATGTTCCCGTCTGTTCCGACCTTCACTGGATTCTCGTCATTCGTGATGTCAGAGCTCACAGCCTCCAACGTAAGCCTTCTTAGTCAGCCTTAGTTTATATTTGTGAGAGTATTGACGTATTAAAACTGACAAATACGGACATGTCTATATTCAAATCTTTTTGGACTGAGTTACTCTAATAAATCTACATTAGTGGTATAACTGCAGTAGGGATGAATCATTACTTTTAAACATTCGAATGCTACAAGTGAAACAGGCACTCTTAAAGGGAAAGCTCAGAGGTTAAATCTTTGCCATAATTACACTCCCTTTAAATTAATGCTAATAGCAATAATGTTCTAACTTAAGCAGAAACAATTAAATATCTGACAATAAATATCCAATATCAAAGATTTCTCATACTGTAATTACAACTTTGCTTATTGTTGTTATGACTTTATTCATGCAATTGTGCATTTATGATCTCATAATTGCGACTTTGCTTATTGTATTTGTGACTATTCCATGCAACTGTGCCTTTATTTCTTGTAATAACGACTTTGCTTCTTTTAATTATGATTATTTAATGCAATTTATTTCTTGTAATTGGGACTTTGCTTTCTTGTAATAAATGGATTAGGGATGCAACGATAGTAAAATGATTTTAATATTATAATAATCACATTATTATAGTAGTTATTACACTGTAAAAAAAATATTTTCAAGACTTGTTATCACAACATTTTTTTCTTTTGTCAAATCAAGTTAAATAATTTATTGATGATTTAAATCAATCTCCTTCATTGTATTAACTCACTTTTTCCAGTTCAATCAACTTAAAATTTTAAGGCAACCAGGTTACTTAATTTTTTAAGTTAAACCAACAATATTTTTTTTATACAGTGTACAATAATCAATATTAAAAAGCTATACATGTTTGTATAATGAAAAAAAACAACAACCTTAAAACACATTAAAAAGGAAAAGTTAGTATACTACAAGTTCTTAAAGGGTAAAATCAAAGGGTAAAATCTTTACCATAGTCTATCACAATTCTTTTACATTAATGCTACATGATTGCAAAAGAGTCTAAAAATGTAATTAGGTAGAAACAATTCAATATCGGGCCAATAAATATCCAATATTGGCAGATACTAATATATTCTGCTAAGCATCACAGATACACATTCACACACACCCTACGGTTGGAATGCAGGTGCACAAGGTTAAAGCACAGCTCAGGGGGCACTTTCACCAGGAGACAGATTAAACACACACACACACACACACACACACACACACACACAAGCGCCCGCTCAATGCCTTTTACAGGAACCTGGAGACACACATTAACACATGAGCACATTCAAAGAGAACACAACAAACGCACATGTGTCCTAATCAATGACATGCAGTAGCACTGTGAGTGTGTGTGTGTGTGTGTGAACGCATGTGAGTGCATGTCTGATTGTTTCCGACAGGCAGGAGAGACAAGAAGTAGACACCATGTTGCACATAATGTATGCGAGTATGTGTGTGTGTGTGTGAGTGGTGCTTTGGAAATAGGTCAGCTTAGGCTGGGTTTAATGGCACTAGGCCCAGCTCAAGCAGAGAAGAGCCCTGGGGCTCAAACACACACACAGATGCATGTGTACATGTACACACAACACACACCTCCCTGCTAGCAAAGACAAAGACGTAAAGGCATATTCCACTATCTACACAAAATAATAATAATAAAAAAATGCAGATCCAACATATACACACAAAGAAATAATGGATTGTATAGTTAAGGCTGTTCAGTGTTAACCTCGCCAATTCAAGTTACTGACAAAAAATGTTTTTTTTAGTTAATCAAAAAAAAAAACAATAATGTACATATGATGATATTAAACCATTGAAGTTTTTTTGTCAAAAAGTTAACAGAAAGGTAGCAACAAAGCACTTACAATGTTTTCACCGATTTCTTTTTAAATAATCATATAGCCAATAATTTTGGGGAATGAAATGAATATATCAAATATATATATATATTTTTTAAATATTTAGTGTAATTTTGTCATGACCATTTTATTGACTATAATTAGATGACATTGCATTTGTCGCCAAATAACGGCAATTGACTTTTTTCCATTGAATACTGAGGCTGTTTAATTATATATAATTGTGTTCTATATTATTGAATGCAGAAGCAGCTCTGATCTCAGTTACACTGTGACGGTTTAAACACAAAATTTAAAATGTACACAAACACACAAGCTCTAATTACCAGTGCATGACTAGTCTACAAATTGTGAGGAAAGTAACACTAATGAGCTTCACCTCACTGTGACATCAACACAACCTGCTTGTCTGCCATCACAAACACGCTTATGCCCATAACTCAAACACACACCTATAAATCAACAGGATGGTTATACAGACAATCATAAAACACATTAGCGAGCACACACACGCACGCTGAACACCATAAATCTTTATTCCTACAAACATTAACCTAAGTAACCACACATAATCCAAAGATGAATACACACTGCGTGCGAGAGCCTTTTAAAAGTGTCTGTGAGAGAGCTTTAGACTGTGAGGATAGAAGATGAGCAGATGAACAGATATAGTAGAGAGATGATAAATGAAGGCAAGTAGTCAAGGATAGAGAGAAAGAGAGGAAGTGCTTGTGTCTGTTGTACCGGCTGCCCTTAGACCATTACTAAAGGGAACTCCCGACGGAACGACTCAAACACACAAAGGAGAGAAAGAGAAGGTGGGTGTGAGGTACATTACACAAAATTAACCCTTTCTTGAAGAAAATAACTTTTGTCCAAGCAAACAAAACCACTTAAAGAGATAGTTCACCTAATAATAATTAAAATTCAAAATGTTATCATTTACTAAACCACACGTTCGTCCAAAACCTGTATGCTTTTCTTTCTTTAGCGGAACGCAAAAGAAATGACATTAAAGCAACCTGAAAAAACCTGCTCACTATATTACAGTTCTTCTGAATGAGGTGATTCCTTTGTATGAGGAACACGCTGAAACATAAGCAGAACAATTATTTTTATGATGTACATTTTTTTTATTTGGTGCATGTTAAGAAGACCAAACTCTAACCCCTCAAAAAATAAATAAATTTAATAAAGTGCCTCTGTCAATCTAGGTTATACTGACCCCATTTACTTTAACGGTGGAATAGAAATGAGCTTTCTGCGAAATATCCTAACATGTGTTCATATGAAAGAAAGAAAATCGTCAGGTCAAGGGTCCCTCTATTGTGATCAGAAGAAAAGCATATTCTGTTAAACTGCTGGAGTCAAACAATCTTATTAGACAAATCGGTTTCATTTTTAGACCAGGAAGAGGTTTTTCTAAAGACTTTAGCAGAAAAAAAAACTCGCCCACATATAAACAAACAAATGAATTGACCAAAGAAAAGTGAATGTGTGTGTGAGAGAGAGAGAGAGAAGAAAGAGAACTAGCAGGAATTTTGCACCCAAGGTTCACTAATTCCAAGTTCAGCCAACGAGAGAGGGAAGGGAATAAAAGCAGTGCAAATTGCCAGAGTTAGTGCTGGAACACACACACACACACACACACACACACACGCTGGCTGTCTTGCTGGTCTCAGCCATCCTGTGCTAGTTGTTAAAGCAGTATTAATATTCATGTCGAGGGCTGCTGCTGTCAGTGAGGCAGTTTTAAATGAAGACTCCGACCTTGATCCAATCCATGGGGTCTCTCCTTATCCAATACAAGAATGTGACTTCAAGGCCTCCCTCTCTCTCTCGTTCTTTTTCTCTCTCTTAATGCACACTTTTCCTAAATTTTTTTCCGTCTCCTAACCTCTCCCCCTTTCACCCCTTCTTTCCTGATTATGCAGACTTGGAGCTGGTGTATGTGTGCGTGTCTCCAATCTCTTGTTTGATTTTGCTCACAGACAAGAATGGATCTGCCTTGATAAAGATGGCTGTTCAGATTACCTTGATCTCTCTCTCACTCGCTCTCTCACTCAGTTTTGGTTGATGAGGTGGGTGTGATACATTTTTAAACTTGATATTGAGAAAAAAACAACAACCAAACAAACAAAAAAAACCCCACTTCTCTGTAGTGAAACACATCGAAACAACACTCGAAAAAAGCCGGGTTGTTTTAACCCAATTTTGGATCAAATATGGACAAACCCAAACATTGGGTTAAAAATGTAATTTAAAAAATGTAACCCAATGGCTGGGTTTGTCCATATTTGTCCCAAAGTTGGGTTAAAACAACCCAGCAATTTTTAGAGTAAACCTGTATGTGAAAAGCGATAAACAAAAACAAACATAGGACGTGGTCCATTATGTTATTATCTGGGGTGGCTTTTGATCTAAATATGTTTTATAAGTTCTAATTTACCTAACCAGATTCTCTTTGCAATGACAGTCGAGAAACTTGACCACAGATGCAGACAGTTACACTGATGCGGGAGGCGCTGAGAATGCAAAACATACTTGTTCCACTGGCATGGAAAGCAACAACACATGAAATCAATCTTCCATAGCTGGATGAATCTGTATTCACACATGTTTGCTAGATTCGGAATAGCATAGCATATCTTTATATGGAACAAACATGTGATGGCGCAGTGGATAAGACACATGTCTTTGGTGTGAGAGACCTGGGTTCGAATCTGTGAGACACCAACCTGGTTGCTGATGCGTGCGACCTCTAACATATATAGCAATTGTACGTTTTGGATGAAAGCGTCAGCTAAATGAATAAATGTAAATGTAAGAGAGGTACGCAATTCTGAATTATGGAAATTTCAGGGAAAAAGAAAGGTTTTAGTCAATTTGATTTATGCAAGTAAGCTAATTTTTCTAGTAAGCAGTGATGTAGCGAAGTTGGGGGTCAGTAAGATATTTTAACGTTTTTGAAAGAAGTATCTTATTCACATCAAGGCTGCATTTATTTGTAAGGTTGATGTCATAGACGAGACAACATGTCAGTGGTAACATGGTGGATGTAGTAAACAAAAGTCTCTTATTCCCACCAATGCAGGAATTACAGTATATTGATCAAATAAACTGTAATAATATTTAACAATGTGATTCTAAAATGCCGATTTGGTGCTCAAGAAATATTCCTATTATTATTAATCTTAAAAAAAAGAAGAAAAAAAAAGAAAAGCATTAATTTAAAATAGGAATGTTTTGCAACATGAATGTCTCTTTTGATAAATTGACTGTGTCTTTGCTGAATCAAAGTTTTAATGTCTTTACCAACTCCAAACAGGCTACACTGGTGTGTGTGTGTGTGTGTGTTTAGGTCAGGCTTGGGTCACTGTGTTTGTGTGCGAGAGAGAGACCTTGAGCCAAAGCAGAAACAGTCTCTAAATGGATAACAGTCCAGACAGAGTGACAGTTGCACAAAAAGCTATTTTTTTCTTCTTCTCTCAATCGACCCATACACACACACTTGAGCATACACTTGTCCTCTGCGGTTAAGGTGTATCCCTATTCCTCACTCCCCATCTCAGAAGCCTCCAGTCTCTTTATCTCTGCAGGCTAAATAATGGACTTGCATTAGTTGGGTCGGTCTGCTCTAGAGCAGAGATCACTCTGATCAATGTCTGCCAAACAGAGCCCACTGATCAATTTCATTCTCTGATGCTCCATTCCTCCTTTCTTTATCTCTTCCTTTTTGCACTGAATGTGTTCATCTGTTCTTTCTGCCTCCTGTCCTCCACCTTTTCACTTCTCTCTCTCTTTTGGTGGCCCCCCTTTCTAATAAATCTCATGAATGGTTCTCTCTCAGTTGCTCTCCCTTAAACGCGTCATAGCAATTACAGCACTCATAAAACGGCGCCATATAGACCTAGACCCTGTGTGTGTGTGTGTGTGTGTTTGTCTGTGAGATAACGTCCTTGAGGGGGCAAGAGAAGAGCTGGTTATTGATTGGAGGTCCCCGTACGACACATTGTCTTTTGATTTCTCTTGTAGAGCACTGCTGCTGCCTTGTCCTCAAAACAGTATTCTACAAAGTCATATAGAGTGGACTATTGACTGGTGCTCACCTACACCATCACAATGAATGAATGACACACTCTTGACTGTTTATTCAGTCACATTAGATTGCATGAAAAAAAGCACTTTAAAATACCACAAAACAAGCACCAGCTATGCAAGTTCTGAGTCTTTCACAATAGATACACCACAACATGCTTTTTGTAATTTGGTATTGTCTCAAAATATTCCTGCACTAGATAAAGATAAAAGCAAATAGCGATTTCCGTAGCAATGTTTACCAATACTATCCACCATGTTAGCACTGTTTTTTTTGCAGCAATTAACAATTATAGCAAAAATTTAAAGAAATGCATGAATGAACCCTTCAAAATCATTTATAACATGCATTTTCAAAATCATTTCATGTTGACGTCAAATAAATTGCACTTGATATTTTGTTATACAATGCAAATGTAGGTTGAGTAAAATTGTCAGTAGAACTGTGCACCACATATGTCAACTGGAAGTAACATTTGTTAATAAAAGCTGCCAAAGACTTTTTTCCTTTACAGCAGTCAGCCAGGATGTACATATGTCTCACACCAGATGCAGTGTGGGGCCAACGCTTATTAAAACAGCAATAAAGAAGAGCTTTCATCATGCAGTATTCTGAATTTTCTAGTGACAAACAGGTATCAAGATGGTTCCTATTATGGGGTGATGAATATTTGAAAAGATTTTTCTTTTTTCAAAGATAACCAGGTGGCTAATGGTGGATATAATCTCAATTTATCTGGTAAAGGCTAATATAATTTGATGTACAGTACACATAAGCTAAAATATTAACTCAATTAACAAAAATTAAAAAAATCTGAATACAAAAATGGCCATTAAAGGGATAGTTCAATCAAAAATGAAAATTCTGTCATTATTTACTCACCCTCAAGTTGCTCTTCTGAAGAAAACAAAAGAAAATATTCTACACAAGAAGATATTTTGAAGGTTATGGATAACCAGTTGATGGACTTCCATAGAATGGGGGGGAAGTCAATGTTTGGTTACCCAAAATCCTCAAAATAGCTTCTATCCCCATCACAAGCCAATGCCAAACCAATGATCTTAAAATACAAGCATGCCAAAATGTTGGTCAATCAATGGTATTTAGACAGCAGAGGGGCTGATTAAAATGCTCACATTTGTATAGTGGACACTATTATCAGTCAATGCCCTCAAAATGCCAAAATACTGGCCTTAATCGGCGTAAGCTGATATATCTGTCTATCAAAGCTCATTACTATAATGACCTTATTTCCATATGTTGGGATGTATGAATATTTATGAATAGCTATGCACTTATCTGACAGCAATGATAGTTTAACATTAATGTTTGAAAGCCTGGAACCATCACCGAAATCACAGCAATAAGGCAATCCGAGAGAAATATGAACCACTTGAGTATGAGCACACATACTAGAGACAGCCACACACAGTTGTTAACTTGTGGAATAAAATAAAATCATCTTCTTGGTTAAAGAGAGGTCTGATAATCTGTATGAAGAGGGATTTGATGGAATGAATAAATGCATTAATACTCCAGGCGCTTAGCATCGCAATCACCCTATTGCAATGCAGAGAGAACTGTGCCCGCGCCACGGCATCAGTGCCGCTTCCAATGTGTCAAATGTTAATGACCTGCCAGGGAGAGGAATCTATCCACATGTTCATTTGTCATTAAGAAGGAATATTTTAACACCAGACGCTCAAGTGCTACAGTGTCACAACAATTTAACATAGTGGGAAAAAGGAGGAGGAGAAGAGAGGAAGGAGGGGAGTTCTGACAGATAAAAAGAGGAAGAATGTATTCCTGCAGCCAGCAACTCTTTAAAGGGGGGGGGTTGGCGAAAAACAAAAATGCTTTGTATCAGCACAAACGCACACACAACGACTGCACCACTGCGCTGCTGCCAATATTTTGTTGTGTCAGTAGGTCAGAGAACCGGGAGCATTATGGGAGAAAGTGCCTCTACTGCTTGAGTGGCGTTTAGTCCTGTTGTATAACAGAGACTGAGAGAGACAATGCTACTGTTACTGCTTGCTGGGTGCTTGAAGAGGCAACGATGGCATCTACCCTGCGTCTTTTTGTTCCTACTGAAGAGCAACACGTGTAGCTGTCTTACTCACTGACTCCTACACAACCACATGTACTCAGAAAGTGATGTCATTACCAGCAGCTGCACAAACATGCACAGGGAAATCAATGAGCGTATGGCACATTTATTAGGTCCTGATGTGGCAGCATAGAGAAGCCCAGTCCAGCTGTTATAATAGAAAGCAGTGTGAGTGAGAAAAATCCAGAACCTATAGAGACATGGAGAAGAGACATAACCTCAGCCAGTTGGTCCTAGAGCTGTGTTCCCACATCAAACTGGAACTCTTAGAATTAAACTATTAGAACACATACTATTGGAAGAAAATACTTAATGTGTTCATCAGGGGTAAATTAGGGGGCTTGTCCTGGGTTAACTGCCTTGTAAAACATTCCTGATCCAGGCTTATACAGCCTATACCTTGAATAGATCAACTGAGTTGGTTTATAAGTGCAGTTTTAAGCAAGGGTTTATTTTTTTTATTTTTTGTGAATTTTAATGAATTTTCTTTTTATTTCAGCAAGTTTTTATACATCTCATTTGAAGTCATTGAATTAAATCTTTATTTCATTCAGCGAAGATGCATTAAATGGGTCAAAAGTGAAAGTTTTTTTTACTTTCTATTATACTGAATGATCATGGTTTCCATGAAAATATTAAAGGGATACTCCACTTTTTGGAAAATATGCTCATTTTACAACTCCCCCAGTGTTAAACTGTTGAGTTTTACCTTTTTTGAATCCATTCAGCCGATCTCCGGTTCTGGCGGTACCACTTTTAGCATAGCTTAGCATACATCATTGAAGTGCACAAGATCATTAGCATTTCTCCTAAAAAAATTACCAAAGTGTTTCGATATTTTTCCTATTTAAAACTTGAGTCTTCTGTAGTTACATCGTTCACTAAGACAGACGGAAAATGTAAAGTTGCGAATTTCTAGTATACTATACCTAGTCATATCAGATATACTCTCATATACTGATATACGTACTCTCATTCCTGGGTAATAATCAAGAAACTTCACTGCTGAGTGCAGCAGGCGTAATGTTATGGCGCAGCGCCTGAAAATAGTGCCCAGCTTCCAACGTGACCGGGACTAAGTTTGTGTAGTCATCGCGCCTGCTGCACTCATGGTACGGCAGTGAAGTTTCTTGAGTATTACGCAGGAATGAGAGTAGTCATATCAGCCTAGAAAATCGCAACTTTACATTTTCCGTCTGTCTTAGTGCACGATGTAACTATAGGAGAGTCAAGTTTTAAATAGGAAAAATATCGAAACACTTTGGTAATTTGTTTGTGAGAAATGCTAATGGTCTTGTGCACTTCAATGATGTATGCTAAGCTATGCTAAAAATGGTACCGCCAGAACCGGAGATCGGCTGAGTGGATTCAAAAAAGGTAAAACTCAACAGTTTAACTCTGGGGGAGTTGTAAAATGAGCATATTTCCAAAAAAAAGTGGAGTATTCCTTTAAGCAGAACATTTTTTAACATTCAGATAAGATGAAAAAATATTTCTTGAGCACCAAATCAGCATTAGAATGATTTCTGAAATATTACAAAACTCTGAAGACTGGAGTAATAACTGCTAAAACTTCAGCTTTGCCATCACAGGATGACATTTTTCATTTCACAATATTACTTTTTTTTTTTTAAATAGTTTTTTTATAGCCTTGGTGAGCATATAAGTATCAAAAAATCTCTAACTTTAACACATACATGCGCGCTTGTTTTTGTTTATCATGTTTAAATTGGAATCCTCAGAGAGGTTGTGGTAGACAACAAGACAGGCGTTACTTTCTCCTCATGAACTCACCTAAAACTTTTTATGCCTCCATTTCTTTCATAATTTTTCCCTACCTTTACTGAACCTCTGGAAAAAAGCTGTCAATAACCCCCCCCATCCCTATGTCCAGACAGCTGTTTAGTTAGGATTAGTGATGCCCTGTCAAGCAGATGTAGTGGGAGCTTTACAGAGCTAATATCATTTACCCCCTTTCCCCATAATATTTCCCTATGCCGTCCTTTCACTGACCGATGATTGTTAGTGGTTGTCCTATTGAACAGATCTATTGCTAGTGCAGCAGAACAATGTTGGCCACAGAATCCTTTCAAAACCCATTGGAAAAAAGTATTTAAATCGGAGTGAGAGAGAGAAAGAGAGCAATAAGATTCCCTGGCTGCGTGGTAGCTGTGGAATTTTGGTCCTAACGGAGAGTAGCTCCAGCTTTCATAGCGCTGTTTGTTTTGGACGTACGAGTGAGGTAGAAATATGTTCCTCCAGTCCTTTCCACACACAGCTCTGTCGCAACAGCAAACAACCCCGCGCGGCACATTGAATCGCACCGCGAGACAGCCGCCGTGTTTTTTTGTTAACACGGACACGGCTCGACTTAAAGTCAATTAATCACGGAGAATAAAGTCAACTATGAGGAGATACGTGCGAGATAAGCTTATTGTTTTCAACGAGGAAATTTCACCTGCATCAAGAAGACAGATACTGATCTTGATTTGACAGCCTAGCTGAAGTGAAAGTTGTCTGCGATCGTCTTCCTGGGCGTTTTTTCTTTGTGCATTCGGGTTTGACACAAATGATGGTAATATTTACCGTAACGCAAATGATAAACTCTTTATGAGCAACCCGTCAAATTGATAGCAGATAAAACCAAGTGCTGCCTCATTCCTAAAAAACGTGCAAATCACCAACACTGACTTTTGGCTACACTAATTTCTGAAGTGAGCACGATAACAAACGCACAAGAAATCATCCACTTTGATGTCTCGCCCTATTTTGTGGTTTCGGCTGGGTCTTTAGCGATTTAATTCATCTCAGAGCTCTCCGGGGTTTAGGAAATCTGGGCCAAACAGTGATTGAAGCCATTAGAGCAACCCCTTCAAAAATACTTCAGGGTGTGCATGATTACATGAGATGAAGTAAAGGAAGGGAAAATAAGGGACAAAGAGCACGAATGACTTACTGTCCTCTACTCACAACAGTCTGACCCCTTTAACCAAAAGGTGATTTGTTAAACGTTTATTTGGATTGTCTACACTGATGAACTCCTAGCGTATTCAATGGAGCATGTACTAGAAAACTTGTGTTAGTTAGTGCACATAAAATTCAGAGCATTGGTAAACCCAGCTTTACCTAATGACCCGGCTCTCAATTACATCATCATCTGTTTGTAGGGCTCATGGGACAAGAGGTTAAGATACTTATAAAACCCTTCTAACCACTACCTGCAGTAGCCTATACAGACGTCTACAAACGCAATCTGATTTACAGTCCTTTTATAAGCCTATGTAGGAATTCTCAGTTTGGTTCTGGAAACAAAATGTTTTAATATTCTGGTAATGGCTGAAGAATTCAGGAGAGGGAAGAGAGTCAGACAAGTATGACTGATTTTTAAATGGTTTTTGTAGTGAATGATTCATTATCCCTCTCTCTCCCTCTCTCATTCTCACACACACGTTCTTTCTTTCTCTCCTTCACTCCATCTTTCCTGTCATAAAGAGACTGTCATGCAATCACAGTGCGACATGAACTTGCCCCTCCACTAAAATGAGCATCTCACGCTTTCAATTCCCATGTTCTCTAAAAATAACTAAACAGGGGAGGAAACAAAAACACAAGAGCCACAGAGACATTGTGATGTGTGTTGAGTTTCTCAAACATACATTATTCCAACAATAAACAGTTTCTCTACCATGGCATTTGTTGTATATCTAGGATTTCAAGTGGCTTTGCATAGGATTCTTGTGTAGACACATTTGTAGCAATTTAAAGTAGCTGTATGCAAGAATTTTTTTTCAATTAATCATAAATTTATGTCATATCCCTGATATGTCACTAGACATTAATAATAATAATTTAATAATTCGTTACATTTATATAGCGCTTTTCTGGACACTCAAAGCGCTTCACATAGAGGGGGGGATCTCCTCAACCACCACCAATGTGCAGCATCCACCTGGATGATGCGACGGCAGCCATATTGCGCCAGAACGCCCACCACACACCAGCTTACTGGTGGAGAGGAGACAGTGATGAAGCCAATTGGTGTATATGGGGATGATTAGGAGGCCATGATGGACAGAGGCCACTGGGCAAATTTACACCCCTACTCTTTCGAAAGACATCCTGGGATTTTTTATGACCACAGAGAGTCATTAAGAAATCATGTTCATTTCAAATACTTATATCACTGACAGACAACAGGTCTCACAAAACACATGCACAAAAAACATTCTCATAACACCTCTTTAGTCTTTACTGAATTACACTGAGATGCGATGAAAAGGTGTGACACAGAAAGGACAGATCTTTATCAAAAAGTGTATCCTTCTGAGAGGCTTCAAGCAGAAATTAAAATGAAAAGGCAATTATGTTTAAATTGATCAGAATGTATGATGAGCTATTATTAACCAATTATGAAGACTCCACCCTTCTACTGGCAGGGGTCACCAGGGTCAAGAAGATCATGCTCTCTGGATGAAATGGCTGGAGACACCTGTATGTGTACGTAACCCGAGTCACTGGGCAAACCACAGCCTACCGTGGTAAAACATTATGTCCGGATCAAGTTACTCAATGAACCCTTCACCACAATCTGTTACTATGGGCTTGCAAATGGACACCTTTGTTCCAGAATGGGCCCATTACTGCCATAGTGGTACTCTCACTGACCTCAAAACTTACACGCACATACAGACAAAAAATGATGGATGAAATAATAAAAGGAAGGAAGGAAGGAAGGAAATAAAAAGAGAAAATATATGTGGGTGTATTTGATGAAGGCTAGAGGAACAATGAAAAAAAACCTAGAAAAGTAGGTGTGTATCCATCTTCACAGAAAGCAAGCACATGAAAGTGGCAAGCACACACTTGTGATCAAACGTAGACATGCACACATGCGTGCATACACACACACACACACACTCTGTTAATGGATGACACAAGGGAGGAGGGAGGAGGAGGGAGTGACCTAGAATACCACTTGCAGACAAGACAACAACGAAACAATGCAGAAGACAGACCGTAATACTCACTAAATTAATGCCGTTACCAGATAGATCATTACCACAATCAGTCATAGATCATTTACATTCCACATATATTACTTTGTTTCTTTCATCAAGAAACACACATAGATAAAAATGTCTTCGTGTATGAATAAATAAAATCCTTCCCCTACCATCTCCAGTAATTAATAATTTACACCCTATTCCATTTGTATCCCTTAGAAAGACGTAGGAAAGAGATCGGACTTGTGTAAAACTGCCAAGGTTACTACGACAACTGCTTCTGGGAATGAGTGAAGTGCCATTATGAAGTGCCAGGAATTCTGGGTATTTTTACTTTGGACCGCAGATGAAAGCGCAGCCGTTCGCATGCGTTCTAGTGGGCATGAGCACTGTTTTCAGGACCATTCATCACGGTGTATCGCAGTGACACGTTCAAACGAGAAACATTTACTTGTCCTTTTGTTGCAACATGGTTTCTTTGAAGTCTTGTGCGAGTTACAGTACTGATTAAGCCTAGTTCACACTACATGATTTTAAAATGTTGGGCAGAACTGTGCAGTTCACATTACATGACTTGCTCTCAGTGAAATCATGAGTGTTCAAGTTGTTTAGCTGTTCACACCACACAACACAACGTGATTGATCCACAACAGGAGGTAACTCACTACACGAGTTAACAACGCACTGCATAGAGATACAACCACGATCGGATGATAAGAGCATATCATTTGTGACTCAATGAGAGCTGTTTCAGTACTATAGTACGGTCTAAATCCTGAAAATAATCAAACAAATAACGAGTAGACAACAACACGATTCTATCTGGTCTAGAAACCATGTTTTGTAACGAAAAACCACGCAATAAAACGAACCAGAAATGACGCGAAACTACAGAGAAGAACACAACACGCGAATATGGACGTCAGACAGAAACTAGTGCTGCACACTGTTTGTTCGACGATCTGCTCTGAGAAAAAAAAATGCAAAAAAGAAAAAGTAAGATTTACCTGGTGTCCTCAACCCATGCGTTGCTATGATTGGCTGTACTCATGACATCACTGAGATTGAGTCGCGCGACTGCTCGAGATATCTAGCAGGCTAGATATTTTTCTGAGCTCGGTGACCTGTCTGCGAGCTGTCTTTGATGCGTTGTTGGCTCTTTCACACTAACGGATTGGCGAGCGTTAATCGTCCGCTAATCGCCCGCGATTTGCACGCGATAACACCCTGACTTGTCGGCGACTCAACGATTTGCAAATCGGGCTTAAATCGGGCTTAAAATCACGTAGTGTGAACTAGGCTTTAATCGGTGTTCAGCTGCACTCTTGGAAAAACTTTTAACAACCATCAGTTTTTCAAAGTTTAAAATGTCTCTAAAAGTCAACATGAAATCAAAATTGACTGTTAATCTTATTTTCCTTTCTTTTTTTTTACGTGTCTTTGCTTTTCAGATGACAACAGCAAGCTCTCGTATTTTTCTACCCCTCTTCTTCAAGAACAAATCCAACCTTACATTTTTAGCTCATTGAATATCCGTTTCATACAATATTTCACATTATGTGAAGTAACATGGATTGCATTGTAGTGTCATGTTGACTTGGGCCCCATGCACACTGTATGGGCAGTGTGACATCGGCAGTGATTTTGACGTAGGGGAGAAAAGAATTTCTATTTTCGTAGGGCAAAAATGTATCGTTGGCTACATCCACACTGCGAGTCTTACTGCTCATTTCCGACTGAAGCTGTTCACATTGTTGTTTTAAATGTGGCCTTTCGAAACTGTCTTGATAACTTCGGGTATGTAAAATCTTTCAAGCGACTCCAAAGAGCGCAGAATTGTGGCGAATGTTAGCCTGGGAAAAAACCCAGACAACTTCCGGCAAATTTAGATTTGCTCTGAAAGTTAGTCTGGTAAAGAGCTCATTCAAGCCCATTTCCAATCCGTCGAAATCAGAAACATTGGGGCGGGCTTTACACGATGACGACAGCGCTGGTTTTCTAGCCTACATTACAAAGATGGATGCCGCCATCGAACATCACTCGTTCGAATCAGCTATCGCGTCTGTTTTAAGTGTTTTGAACGTTTCCTTTTTGTTAAAAACCGAGCAAAGAACAACACTCGGAGTTGACAACAACACAACCGCTCTGCATACGTCATCACCTTCATTGCTCCGAGAAGTTTTAGGTCTATCCGCGACGTCCGTTGGTGACGCCCCTCTGGAAATGATTTGTCTATGACGCTTTGCCAGACCACAACTGAGAATGGTCTGGTTTTAACCAGGCTAGGTGAATGTTGCCCCCTAATCAGAATTGAAATTATCCTTTTTTCGTGTGTCTTGGGGGGGTTCACACTGTCATAACAAGAACAGATCTGTGTCACACATGAGCAACATGAGAAATTTGGGTCAGATTTGGTTTAGTTCTCCACTAAATATTTGTTCCAAATTATTGTTAATGTACATAATGAATTTACCCTAGGCAGGAAGATTGAATCTTTCTTGGTGCTTGAATAATGTCTATGCTTTTGCCTGTTTGGTGATTATATTCACTGTTTGGAGTCTTTGGACTGTCATCTCAAACCTGAGAACGCAAGTAGAGAATGACTCGCCCGGTGTGTGATACGATGAGTCGTCTTGCATCGACCAGCTTTGTCAATGCTGAATCATGGCTAAATGTCTTGGTTACAATTTATCATACAGGCATGAAGCACTGTAAACATTGCCTAACCCTTTGAGATCACATTGACCAATCTTGGATTATCTCAAAGAATTAAAAAAAAAGAAAACAACTATAGTGTATATAGTGGGCTTTAAAAGGACATTTTTGTGTGACCAATCCCTATAAATAATAGACAGTCGGTTTACATAGATGGAAACAGTTGAACCGTGGCTAATCAACCAAGTGCTGAGCATTGACCATACTCAAACACATTACAAACATTTGGACCTGCTCTTTATGTCACTCATTCAATCACTGTCTCATTGCCCTTCAACAGTACACACACTTTCTGCAATGATATTCTGAGGATGCTTTTTGGAATGTTCAATATTCTCACTTGTCTATCTGATCAAAGAACGGTTGCAGTTTATTTCATCACTGTTAGCGACTTATAGGGCTTATGGTGGAAGGTAAAGCAGCAAACTGTATCTCATCTACCCCGAGCACATGCCTACATTCTCCAAAAGGAGCCACAGGTTCATTATAGTCTGAGTGTGTAATGATGATGCAAGCGGGAGGCCACTGCTGGTGCCGAACAAAGACCTGTATTCCATGTGGTGAGACTGTAGACAGACAGTGTTGCAACATAGTCTAATTATGAGAGGAGAGAAGAGGGAATCAGGTGGTCTTGAATGATCTTCTATGTTAACTATTAAATTAGCCATGCAAATCAGATGTGCTAAGGTCTAAGAAACTAAGAGATTTGCACAAAGAAAGGGAGAGAGACAAAACAGAATGCACATCAACACAGCTTAACCACGGCAACTGTCTTTTTCACCTAGAGCAATACACATAATCAGAACAAACAGTATCCAAGCAAATTTGAAGGCATGATGCAATTTAATGGGTATGTGGGTTTTGTTTTGCTTTTCCCCTAATCTTTTTCACGTGACCTTCCCTTTTTCACTCTGGAGAACCCATTGCATGATCTACAAACAAAACACTACTGAACTTAAAGGTGCAGTAGGCAATTTCTGAAAACTGCTGTTGAAAGTGGATCAGACAGAGCACGACGACACACCAATCAGCAGTAGGATTGGCTACAACACACTTGTAGCCAATCCAGGAGAGAGCGAGATTAGGAACTCCAGGAGAGAGGGAGAGTGAGCAAGAGGGAGATTTAGACTATAGAAAGAGAAATGGCTGAGAGACATTACAAAAGAGAAAGGGTTATGGAAAAAGAAGGTTTATGATTAGGTATGATCAAGTAAAATAGCTTTTTTTGCTGTTTATGTAATGTTGGTGTGCTGCTGGCAACTAACGACGAACTCTTGCTTGTATACTAATGTTCTTCTTCCTTGCTGTTCATTCGTCATCTTCACTTTATTTTTAAGATTCAAGCAAACCAGGGTTGCGTTTCCCGAAAGCATCGTTAGCCAACTATGGTCGCAAGTTTGTTGCAATTTCAATTGAACTCTATTGGTAACGACGGAACTTGCGACCATAGTTGGTGAACGACGCTTTCGGGAAACGCACCCCAGCTTAGTTTGGTTTCAGATGTTTTTTTTTTTTTGTTGTTTTAGGGTATGCTAGTTTAACTTCAATCTTACAAATGAAAATAAGTTACTGATTTGCTCTAAAGAATGATGGCACAAGTTCAAATAACCGATTTTCATAGTGCCAAGTAGGTAAAACCAGCATTAAGAACTGGATTTGGGAACTTTTAACATTTCAAACACTTTAGCCCAATTCAATGCTCAATGAATAAGCAATAACTTGAGATGGAGAACAACTCCACTTAAAGGTCTGGAATCAGTCATAAATTTCCCACATATATAATATGCACAGAAACAGAAACTTGGCGGTGGTTGTTCCCAAATCAGTGTGGAAAGTAAGCGACTTTTAAAAGCAATTTAGCTGCTGATGCAGCTAAAATGAAGCTCCAAATGAATGATGTTCCTTTGGGCTCTCGAGCCATAACAGATGCCGGGTTCACAGGGGGCTTTACAGTAGCTGATTGTCAGAGATAAAGTAAGCAGTCTCTATCTTTATAGCCCTCACGTCCTCTGACATTTTCTCCAGAGGCGGCATATGTTTCTTTGTTGCTAAGCTCTGCTTCATTCAATAATTTGGGCCTACACCTCATAGACTTCATCTTTTCATTCACAGCTGTGCCACTGATTTTGCATTCATATCTTACAAGAATCAGGTCCTTGCAAGCGTTCTTCCATGTGTCAGAGACGCAGGGGTTTCCGGAGAGTCACTTAAAACTGGCAAAACTCTGAAGTGAGTGTTCTACAGCTTTTTGTTTTTGTGCAAAGTGAGAGAGGGAGAGAGGAAAAGGAACTACTCAACCAAATATTCTCTAAGTGCTCCTGTTTGTTTTCCATCCCTAGGCAACACTGTTATTTCCTGGTGAGGTCTTGCCTGATCACAGTGACGCAGTTTTTCTCTCCTCTCGTCACCTTAACTTGCTCTCTCTCCGTCCTTCTCGCTATGGCGTTAACCCGGGAAGCCAGAGAGATAGCAGAAACACATGAGGGTTTCCCTTCACATGAGTTTTTTCCTCTGGTTCTCGTTTTCTCAGTTCCTTTTCTTTACAAGTAGTCAATACCAATGAACTAGTCTGGAACTGACTGCATTTCTCTGAATTTGTCTAAAAAAAGCATAGAATAGACTAAAATGCAGGAAAAAGAAACTCCATGAATGAATACAGGATGTATGTCTTTTATTCATGGTCTGTGGACACTTTGATTGATTAGATATGTATCTGCTTATGAAAACACTTATGGCAATTTGGTGGATCATTTGTACGAATTCAATTTCGGTTGGGTTAGGGTTGATAGACACTGATATCCCTGGCAATAATTTTGATCAAAAAAAATATATTTATAAATTAATGTCCCCGTCCTCACTAATTTCAAAATCAAACCTATGCCACTGCCACTGACAGTTAGGTTTATGGGTCTGTCATGCTTACTTTTTTTTCTAAAATGTTGAATGTTTTCGTACAATTCCCATCATACAAATTCATTGCCGCCTCGTAAAATCGTTGTTTTCTCATGAGATTGAGTTGGGCACACAAGTAAAGCATTTTTATGTTTATTAATTATTGATTTAACTTCCAAGGACTCGGGTAGGCTACCTATGTCCATTCTGAGCATAAACAATGAGGAAGAAATGTCCATCAAGCACTACAAAACACCTGACCTAGGACAGTCCAACCTTTCTCTCTTCTTCTTTGTCTACATCAGAATCACTTCAACACCCTGCTATCTCTATCTCTCCCTCCAATCCTTATCTGTATCCTCGATCCACCATATGGCTCCCTCAGCAAATCAATTTCATCCTTGTCTCCTCACGAAGGCAAAACGACTCGAGTCACTCAAGGTGATGAACTGAGAACGATTCTTAGTTAGCGCGGGAAAATGACAGAGCGATTGTTTGTGGTATGAGGGTGTGCTGCTGAGTCTAGCTCTTTGAAGACTGCTTTTGAACTCACAAACACCAGCTCTCTACAAAGAAAAAAAAGCCCTCAGAGTTAAATTCCTTCGCACAAGCCTTGACTCAGTGATCTCATCCTAGGAACGTCGGTAAGATAAAAGTTGGATGTGTTGTTTTAAACTTTCGCCTAACTTTGAGGTAAGATCCAAGTGTATTCACGAGCGGTGCTCGCATTACAGTGAACCGCTCTGTGCGTGCACGAGATCTGAAGACTAGCGCGCGCATTCCACTCCGACTCTTTTATTCATCCGTCAACAGCAGCTTCAAAGCGCACTGACTCATTTGGCCACAGATCAGTTCAAATCGAGTGGAGCAGAAAGATCCGGTGCGGGAAATCTACAACTATGATATTTGTTTCCAGAGACACAAATGAGCTGAACTTAGAAGAGCGCAGAATTTTAGCATTAATATGATTTAGGCTATTGTATAAAATACATTCATTTTAAAATAGTAGCCTATATTATTTTAATAATTTATTTGTAATAATATTATATAGGGCAGGCAAATAATTAATGACCCACTTCAAACGATTGAAATCCATGGGATAAAGAGGACAACGGGGTTACGTGGGCGGGACCTGTAAATGTATCGACCATAAATGACTCTCATGTCAAGGGGGCTAACATTCTTCGAAAACTATTGATCTATGCTAATTGTAGCCTAACCCACAACTGCTTTGGATTATTTTATTAATAGCATAACCCTTTGCAATTTTATCTGCTTGTTAAATGTTAGAGAAAACGATCCGAGGAAACTCCCTGTTGAACTAAAGGGAAACTTATGATAGCGAGAACCTGGGACTGTCCAGCGGGGGTAAACATGCCGTATCTGTGGAAATACAATAATAGCTTTCGGAAATGTGTTTGGGCAAATCCATGACAAAGCGAAGGCGAAGGGGGAGCAGCGCGTAAATCAGACTCGTCATTGAACGTTCTCCTTTAGTTTATTGATCGACAAGAAACGGAATTACGAGGGATCTCAAGCGTGTTCTAAAACAGACAGACATTTAAACACTTCGCGGTTATTTAACGTTATATGATAAACGGTGATATATGCTGCCTGCCTATAGTCTTTCTTATTTCTTATACGAGCCCTCCGCCACCTTTATCCCATTACGTATTCTGCTGTTATAGCTCGGCTTAATCCTGGACACGCTGTCAGTCCTGTCCCGCATTTCATCCACCGTCTGTCTCTCTATCTCTCATCTCTCAGCAATCCACATTAACTGTTAAACACTAGGCTTAAACGGAGCCGCAATTCCGACAGTGAAAACTCACATTATCGCTCATTTTGAGATGATTTACAAAGCGTCTGCAGCCACGGAGCCGCGCGCTCTCGTCCAAGTCCCCAGTCCTCAGTCTTTTGTTAGCGAGCGCAGCCCCGCTGAGTGTCTGATAAATGCCATTTCATTCCAACAAGCAGACCACATGCTGCTTAAACAGTGAGGGGCTTTTACCTCTCTGACTCTACGTTGCCTTCAGCCGTATGTGTGAAAACAAAGGTTTTATCAATCGTCAAGTTGCCTTGCATACATCGATTAAGCAAGCAATGGTGCAACCCGTTTAAATGACTGCGCTGATAGGATCATCTAGTCTTTCTTAACCTGCTAATTTTTCTGAATCAGTTTTTCATTGCAGTTATGGAAAGCATTTCAACTAACTTGCATCTCGTATGTTACGGGTGCATTTTTTTTTAAAGTAATCAAATTAATCTATTCATTAGCTAAGTAGCCCTCTTATTCCTATAGTGACTAGAATCTATTCAATTAGTCACCAGCTACTACCTATGCTTGCTAACCACTAGCCTATCCCAGCCGTGACAAATAACCATTCCATTGCTAACAGTGGCAAACTGCAACGTCTAAAAAAATAGTAGTTTTATTAGTATACATAGTTGTTATTATTAGTATATTGCATATTTACTAGACTACTTATTTAAAAGACAGTCTCCTATTAAGCTCATTTGCTACCAGTAACCATCTCTTTTGTTAAAATAGCTTTCAGGTTAGGCTACTTCTCATGACTACTTTATAATTCAACGAAAGAATACTAGTAAAATCAATATAGCTAAATGGAACTTATTCGCAGTGTGTGCGTAATGCTTGAGACAGCGTCAGTTAATCTTTGATGCAGCCTTCAAGCTTGTCATCTAATCGCTGTCTGCCTTATCTCGATCACACAAAACCATGGGATTTCTCCACTCAAGTTGCCAAACTTCACTGTGGACCTCAAGCATGACAATAGGAGTGGTACAGTTTAAAAAGCACTACTGCGTAAAAAGCCAGTGTGGATGTATGCGAGGTGCGCGTACTGACAAAGTGACACACATAAACGGGGTTTAGTAGTAGTAAACACCAAATGATCGTAACATTATTGCGAACCACCATTCAAAGCAATCCAATAATATGAAACTCATAAACTCACTAATGGGTCCATGCGAGGTGAGTCTAGCCGCTGGGAGACCAGAAGCATCTTGGAGTGCGGGTAAACCACGTAGCCACTGTTAAATCCACTTTGTTTCAGTATGTGTAAACTGTCTTACAAAGAAAAGCCTGATTTGGGAGTCTACTAAAATATGATTAATATAAGTCTGGAAACTGTGCTATCGCCCAGTTGTGTGCGCGATAAGCAACAAGGAATGAGGAGTGTGTCCAAACGAAAGCTAATCTGACATTCCGTTCAAGCGCCAGTCATGTTGATTCTCTTGAACAGGGACTAATAACACAAACGTCTGTATCAGCTCTCGCTCTACACGGCCACTTACGATCAGAGAGCTCTGTATCTTCCTGACTGGTGGGCGGAGTCAGCCCGTCTATAGGACGCTCCTCTGCGCGATGTCACAGAGGAGGAGGAGACGCAGATGTTCCACTTGCCGTCTGCATTTAAAGGGACATTACGTCCCTCCACAGCGATTCTGATTGGCGGCTCTGTGCACTAGTTCACACGCGTATAGGCTTTTTACAATAGTGCTTGGGGATTTTGATTCATCCCTGTGAATCCAATCTTTTAAATCTGCCCACCAAAAAAAAAAATAATAAAATAAAATAAAAAATCATTCTCTTGGACTTTTTGTGTGTTATCATAGCTTGAGTCACTTAAAGCAGCTCTATGGAGTTTTTTTTTTTTACCTTAACTGAATAGCTTCAGAGTTATTGCATTGGTTATATGACTATTTTCGGGTCGAATGCTGTGCGTCTCGCCCATAGACTGTGAAAAATATGGACAAAGTGTCTGTTACGTCACCCATAGACTTTCTGAAGAACGGGTTTGAGGCTGTTTATGGGGGGTATGGGCGGCGCCATACCGGAAAATCTTAGGAAATACAAAATACAAATGTTCAGAAAGGATACAGAGGTGGTATGTGTTGTGTCAGATCATGGCCGAGACATCAAATTCTACTCGGCGCAGCCCGTTATCAGCTGTCAATCAAAGTTAACCGCCCTTATTTGTCATACATTTTATATCTAAATACGATCTAAACTAACGAGTTTGAAAAAAATTCACCCCCTCACAGTTGTCTGTGAAAACAGACATTTTAACATGGGGTATATGGACATTTGCTCCCTTTTGGGACCGGTCTCTAGCAGACTTTCGATGTATTGCAGTTTTTCGCACTTCCGGGTAGGCTTCATTTTTCAGATTAGAATGTTGCCGCTTGGTCTCGCCACAGTATCAGGAAGTGTCGCGTGATATCAGGTCTCGCGATGTAATGAATTGCTTTACGGCAGGAAAGATCTGATAAAAATAAACATCAAACAGAAATAATCCGGCGCCGTACACATGCGGTGTTCGAGGCGCATACAATACAGACTGCCGACAGTTCAACAGGGCGCAGGTCTTAAAGGGGCCACACCTTATTGCACTCGTTACAGCTTCCATCTGACTGAACAGGTACCGGTATACAGGGGGAGGGGATCAGGCCGTGAGTGCAGAGACATCTCTGCATGAATGCTATTTACGACAGTACAAGTACTCCACAGCGACTCTAGGGGTCACAGTTTGACAAAAACGGAAATCTTGCAAAGCGCTGCTTTAACAATTCATTCAATCGAATCATAAAATAAATAGGCTAGATCAGGGGTACTCAATCCTGTTTCTGGAGATCTACCTTCCTGCAAAGTTCAGCTCCAATCCTGATCGATTTAGAGAAAGACCCCGTTTACACCTGGTATTAAAATGCGATCTGTATCCAGATAAGTTATCCGGATAATAAGTACTGATTCCATTTACACCTGGCCACATAAATGTGTTTTTGCAAAACGGATATAAATCCGATCTTCACCTCCTGCGTTTTATGCAGATTTATTGGATTGCACGCCACCAAAAGCAACAGATCTGAGCGGCATTTAATTGATCATCAGCTAATTTCCAAATCAGAGACATCAATAAGAGAGAGTGGCAACAGGCCTGGTAAGATAATTTCGTTTCTTTACTTGAAGATGTGTTAACTGCGTCTGTGACTTACTTTCACTTTTATTTGCGATGTTTGCACGTTGAATAGACGCTCAGCTGCTCATCTGCGGTGATGCGTGTCGCATCTGACTAGGCTATAACATGACATATAGCCTATATAACACGCTCTCACTCGTTTATTTTTTAGCATTTTTGGGAGGAGTAAAATATACATATGTGGTTTCAACAACCAGATTGCGTTTACACCTAGTAAAGATCCGGACACAATGCGAGCCAGACTACCTCCAGATGTGGTCAGGCAGATCCGATCACGATCCGATCACAACGCGTTTACACCTTGCATTAACATGCGTTTTTTATTATCCGGATAACTTATCTGGATACAGATCGCATTTTAATACCAGGTGTAAACGGGGTCAAAAAGTAGCTAAAAGTAATCAGAAAGTAGTCTACATTACCTTAATTTTGTAATGTAATTTATAAGGTTACTAACTACTTTTTTGTCATGTAATTTGGAATCAGTAACCCACAACAATTTGTAAGTAATCTACCCAGCACGGTCCAGAGATCAATGTTGTAGAAAGTTACTTTTAAAAGTAACGAATTACAATATTGTGTTACTCCCTACAAAAGTAACTTATTTGCTACGAATGTAACAAAAATAGTGTTACATTATTGTGTTACTTACATTACTTTTTCTAAGCTGGGCTGGGATTGCTTGTTTTTTAATAACAACACACACACACACAATTTTTTTTGTAAAGGTCCTTCCTCACCAAAAGTTAAATGAATAAGCCTCAGGCTGAAGGAAATGCACATTTACACCTATTCAGTACAGAGGGCGCAGCTCAAACAAATATCTATGTTGCAATTCTGGATTAAAGAAGAATGGGATTTTTTTTACAAATGAAAAACAAATGTAATGTTTATCTAAAGTCATTTTTGCTTCATAGGGTATAATTGGAACGTTGAAGGTCAGCAGCAAAGACATTGGTTAAAGGTATATTTCACCCAAAAATGAAAACTCGGCCATCATTTACTTACCCTCATGTTGTTCCAAACCTGTATGGGTTTCTTTTTTCCGTTGAACACAAAGTAAGATATTTTATATCAATGACTACCGTCAACTGTTTGGTTACCAACATTCGTCAAAATATCTTTTCTGTGTGTGTTCAACAGAAGAAAGAAACTCATACAGGTTTGGAACAACTTGAGCGTGAATAAATGATGACAGAATTTTCATTTTTTGGGTGAACTATCCCTTTAATCACAACGCATTCTCACCCCAAGGCGTCACCTTTGACCATGCTTCAATATTTGACGTTTTAGGCGCCCTTTAGCGTCACTTACATGACGCGATCCTACGGCGTCACCTAACTGACGCTAAAGGAAAGCGTCAGTTAGAGGACGCGGTTAGGTTTAGGTGTGGGGTGGGGGTAGGGTACACGCGATCCTAGGGCGTCATCTAACTGACGCTAAAGGGCGCCTAAAGCGTCAGATATTGAAGCATGTCCAAATGCTTCCCACGGCGTCAGTTAGGTGACGCCTTGGGAGTGAGAATGGGCTGTTAATCAATACATAAATTAATACATAAAGTATATTTGTGTAATTTAACATATTTAATTTTTTGCAGGTTAGCGTTTTATTCATTTTGAGGAACACTGAATCTGTTTTTGTGCAAGTGAGATGGGTAAATAATACATGCTCATGTTTTCACACAACATCGCCGCACTTACGATTTCTCTCAACATGGAGACAGAAGAGATGTACCTTACATTACTTATTTGAAGTAACTTACTGTAGATATTTTGTTGTAAATTTAAAAGTAATGTATTAATTAGTTACTTGAAAAAAGTAATCTGATTACATTACTCGGTTAAGTTACTTGTAATGCATTACCCCTCAACACTGCCGGGGATTAGTTCTTACTCAAAAGTTTTCATCAGTATGTGTTTTTTTTTTGTAAACTTTGTTTCTTGACCAACTACAAAGAAAAGAAAAAAGGCCAATAATGGCTTTTTTTCATTAAACATTATTTTTCTCCTTTCTTCAACTACAACATTTCCCTGGATAAACATCGTTGTTGATCCTGGAACAGTATTCCAATCAACCAATCAGATTTAAGTTAAAAATTTATGTCAAGCTTTAGGGCTCCAACAAGGGTGTTATTTACCTTTCATTTCCCTCTGCTTTTAAGGAAAGGATATCTATCGTTATGAAACACATATCTGAACAGTTGAGAGCTGATCTCTAAATTTAGGTAAAGTGTATACTACTATTCTAATGGGCATTTCTTCTTAAGAAAGTAAAAATGTTATTAAAAAAATAGTAATTGCACCAGCTTTTATTCAAAGAGATTCAGTGAACATATTTACATATAACCTACAAAACAGTCTCATATCAATGCTGGCACAAACAGAAAGAGAGAAAGAGGACTCTAATCCTCTACTTGCACCTGGAGTCAGGAGAGTTTAGGTTACAGAGTGTGCGCGCGCACACACACACACACACCCTTCCCAAGTTCTTTCACACACAATGCACACAGATAGAGGAGCCCCCCACCCTGCTCATTCAAATACAAGCCTACAATACAAAGTTAATCACTTTTCATGTTTTGACAAGCATTTGGAAGATACGGCCCCTAGAGCGTGAGGTTTCAATATCACTTCAAAACAGTTTCTGTTGTATATGCTCATCTTTATCGCAGTTCTGTGTTTGTACTTCAGATTTAAGTCACAACTCTCATGGCATTGCATATGGTTACACACACACAAACATACAAAAAGCGCAATCCCACAGTGATAGCAATCTCAAGCATTCAGACACTCCCTGCAACTCCTTTATACGCATCAGGTTACAAATGTGCTAAACCTCTTCTTCACCCTTAAACCCACCCCCTTTTCTCTTCCTGTGTCCAACTGCATTGTTGAGCATTCCAGCTCATACATACTAAGGCTATCACAATGTCGTACACAGCCAGAGGGAGAGAGAGAGAGAGAGAGAGGGTGCTGCTCAACAAGATAGTCTAAACAAGAACGCTCCTTCCATCGACTTTGTGTTTATGCAGTGAAGTCACTCATTCCAGTTAGGCTGACATGAAGGTTAAGGCCTTACTGTGTTGGAGAGTTCTCCAGCTTTTCTCCTCCCTTAATTCCTTTGTCTTTCCTCTACAGCCTTATATACATGTGCAGTATATGTGGAATGGGTGTACAGTGCACACACACACACACACACTCTCTCTTTCTTCCTTTCTCATTCATCATCTGGACAGCTGATACAGGCAAAATGCTAGTTACATTTTCTCTGTTCAATGCCTTGCGAATTCAATTAAGCTGATGATTGCTGAGTAGAGAGTAGAGGGCCGAAATAACACTCAAGTCACACACTTTGCACATGCATGCAGACAAGCACCGCAGCGCTAGCACAACCAAAAAGAATCATGGTTTTACCATGCTAATGCTAACTTGTTCATTTTGCTGTACTCAATAATAAGACCATTATAAACATAAATAAATACCATGATGAGCATTATATAAAAATATATAAAATTATATAAAAATATTTTTAAAATTATATAAAAATATTTTTTTAATTATATAAAAATATTTTTATTATATAAAAATATTTTTTTTAGCATTTATTTAATACAAATAACAACAGTAAATTTATGAAATATTATTAAAAAACGTTTTTAAAAATATTTTAAAAAATAGAATTTATTCCTGTGATGGGAAAACTGAATTGTTAGCAGCCAATGATGAAAACAGTTTACTGCTTAATATTTTTTCTGGAAACTGAGATACTTTTTTTTCATGATTTTCTTTCTTTTGGTGAATAGAAAGTTTAAAAGAACAGCATTTATTTGAACATATAAAACATTTGTAAACTTATCAATGTCTTTACTGTCCCATTTGATCAAATGACAAATTGTAATGTGTCCTTGCTAAATAAAAGTATATATTTTTTTAATTACTGACCCAAAAATTGATAAATAATTGTTGTAAATAATAGTCTTGATAAAAAAAAGTCATAAAATCTACTGTAAAATGCAGAAAGGTATGTGTTAAGGTGGGTTAGGTTTAAAGTTAGGAGCTAATGATATAAAATATAAAATATCATTTGCTCAGTTAAGTCAAAGTCAATGGAAATTCCCCACCATAATAGGAAAACAAATGAATGGGTGTGTATATATATTGTGTATATCTTTATACGTGTCATGGGATAAATCATTATTGCTTGGCCAAAGTCAGCACTTACATTTTCCCTTGTTATATTAGAAAAAGAATAGCAAGTAAATTCCACTACAATTATCATGGTGTAGCAACAAGAAAAAGGAATGAGAAAGAGAGACAGAGAGTGTGTAAAAGAGAGAGAGAAAGAATTTTTTTTTTAGGGGTAAAAAATGCATCATAAATTTCTTCCGTATTAGTTTGGCAGGAACTTTCGGGAACATTGTGTTAATGATTAATATGAAGTCCATGCCTGGCAGCCCCTCTCTCTCTCTCTCCTTCATACACACTCACTCACGCACACACACACACACAACACATACAATAACTGACTCCTCACCATTTCTCTCTCCCTACTTCCCCCTTTCCTTTTCCCATAGGCCCAGAGATGGCCAAAATCAGCATAGCCAGTTGTCAAGGTAACCTCAATACAATCTATTTACCCACCTCTCCTCTCACTCGCCAAGGTCAGCTCACTCTCTCTCTCTCTTTCTCTCTCTCTCTCTCTCTCTCTCGGTTTTGTTCTTTGAACAGCAGGGTAGAACACCCCCTAAAACCATCATTAGCACAAAACCAAAAGAACTGACAAAAGAACAAGAACTGAACTTTCCAAGCCACCAGTCTGCCTCTGCATTCAGCTCCACTCCTAGGCCTCCCATTATTGAATTGTAATTTCCATCTACCCCAAACACACACACAAGAGCGTAGAACTTTTCTCTTAACCCAAAGAGAGATTAGTGATTATAAAGCCCCCCTGCTACGAGGCAGCTCTTAAACTGAAATAAATGTACCATGGAGTGCAAATCTTTTCTTTCTTTATTTTGTTTCTCATTTTCATGTTAAACTTTATTGCGAAATCTGTATAAATATATGCATGCTTTATGTTACTAATCTACTGAAGCACACCTAGCATTTCGATATGTTTTCCACCATCTGAAGGAAATAAATGATACACCATTTCCCCACCTCGGCTAAAACATTAAACATTATCAAAGAGCTCCAAATGGAAAAGACAACAAAGACATCTGTCCTACACTGACCAAACCAGATGGATGAAGCCCAATTTATGTTATCAACAGCCCTTCTGGAGGTCCTCATAAAGCTAGAACACAGTACCTACACCAGTATTAAAAGTATGTTTTTTTTTTACTGTTTTGCTATCAGTTTTCACATTCAGGCGGCAACTTATTGGTCATATACGTTTACCTTCCAATGCTAAAGCCAAACATTGCAGTACTTGGTCATGGCGCCAAGTAAACCGACCTTGGCTAAGAGCACCTTACATCCTGTCAAAATGTGCCTTAATGTGGCAGGTGATGAACACAAAGGACAAGAGGGATCCTCTCCAACCCAGAGATTTAGGTTCTGCGGTGATGGGAGAACATCATATGTTGACCTAATAAGGAAACTGATCCTACACTCTACAAAAAAGGTTCTTCAGCGGTTCTTCAGGGGTTCTTTGCGGTGGTCATGGTGCTCCATAGCACCACTACCATTTTGCCCAGTTTGGTTCTTCAGCGGTTCTTCAGTGGTACTTCAGTGGTTCTCTGTGGTGGTTAACATGCTCTATGCCACCTCTTATGGTTCTACATGCACCATTTGACAAAGATAAAAGTGGTTCCCCTATGATTACAAGCCAATGAACCACTTTTAGCTCCAACTTTTTTAGAGTGTACCAAAGGTCTTGCCAGCACATCTTGCATTGTTCCACACTCTCCCATCTCATCCAATCTCCCTGCTTGGCCTGGGAAATGGCTTTTATCCACCTCATCCTCTCCTCCTGCTTTCGCACCTCGTTGACTACCAGCTTCTTCCTTTGAGCTGGGCCTGGGCTGAATAAAAGTATTAATAAATATTACTAAGCCCAATCTCCAAATACATTAGCAATGCAAAATGTTATGTGTGTTGTCATGGTTTCTGTTTTTTTAGCACCTGTTCTTTGTTTTGTTTGACAAGTTACCTGTTATACAGCTAGATTAATCTCTTGGCTGCCTGTGAAGTCTACGATCTTTTCCTGACGCAATGACAAATGACTTTTCCTAAGTTACAGACAACTGTTGACTAGAGAGAGACACATGGATTCAGCTCTTTATCAGGCTCCTCTATATCTTTATATGTGGTGAATTAGAGTGCTTTAAAGGTAGGCCTACTCTAAGCATTTTTGTTTATATATCTCATATGAGGTAAAGTCAACATAGCATTTTCGATAACATTAACAATACTGCCAAAGCATACATGGGGAAACTACTTTTGTTGTGTTGAGCTTTTTCAATTACCTTTGTTTGATTTTTTCATTGGAAACAGCTGAAAGTCTGTACATTTTGCCAATAAGCCTGATTTGCAATGTGGGATTGAATCATTTTCGATTACAACTGTACTTACATTATAGAAAGACAATAATTATTTATTATTTATTCTGGAAGTCTCACAAACATCCCTCGTTTATCCTTATTGAAATCTTTTTTTTCTTTGGAAATTATTTCCTGTGATTTTCAAAACGTATCATTTGCACAATCAAGTAATCAAACTATTTCCTCTACAGACAGTTAAGTTAATTTTCTCAATTCCCAATAATTTTCCAGTCATGTAATTTTCCATGTAAAAGGAGGATCCCGTCTTCACACAATTACTGTTAATTTGGTTGTGCACTATTGGAGTAATTTAAACAGCTTTGCAAATGGGTCTGTAACAAAGATGTAGGCAAAACAATTGGCAACATCCAATCAGACACAACACAATATAAAGCAATAAATCGACCTTCATTTGAGCGTTTCTCATTAGGAATTCATAGCGATTTCTACAGCATCAGCAATATTTAAAAATATCTGTGTAGTGTAAAAATAAGCGCAGGCTTGAGTTGTCCCAAGTGCATGTACGATCCCATACAGTTCTGTGATTACAAAATAAGTTGCAGTAAATGAAATGAATTAGACTACCTGACAGACATGATTGAAATAAATCTCTTGAGAAATCACACCTGCTTTTGTAACAGTAAAAAAAATAATTAAATAAATAAAAATAAGGGGCGGGTCTATTCTTTCCACAGCTAATCAGAAAACATAACCAGTTATAAACACTCTGTGCATGCGAATCAATTTGTGCATTTGGGTTTGCTCCCGTTATGTCTTTGAAGGTTGTTTTTGTAGAGAGGGTGTTGGCTGACAGCACTTTTAATGGAAGTTTAACGAACACCGTTTTTGCAATAATAGCTCTACCATGTAGAGAAAAAATTATTGTTTTTAACTACTGTTATGGTTCCTAATTGCGTTGTTACACTCCTAATTGGAGCCATATTGGTAAAAATATTCTCTAAGATTATTAGCGAATTCTTTTATCCAAAATCACTTACAAAAGAGAACAACATGAGCAGAAGCAAGCACAGTCAGAAATACAGAGAAAGCACAAGAAGTGCTACAATATAAAAACGTTTGTGCACAACGTTTCATCTGCATTAAGTGCCATATGCTGGGGACTGGGGTTGCTTGGTGTGATTCTGAAGTGTAAGTGTGTGCAGTGTTTTATGAGCTTACTAGAGGAAGCTCCCAGTGTTAGCAATAGGTCAGTAAATCCTTTGTGCCCTGCTGGCAAAACTGGCACTGCCACACTACAAAACTCACTGCCAACAACTGAGTAATTAGAGAGAGAGAGAGAGAGAGAGAGAGAGACAGAACGAGAGAGGAAAGGCACTGTATGGTAGAATGAGACTTGTAACTAAATCTGTTGATCTGCCTCACCTTGTTTGCTTTTGCACTCATAAGCCAATGTGAGTCAGTCAGTTGGGTGTGTCAGAAAATCACCGCATGAACTTTGCTCATGTACATGCAAACACACATACTGTATACATTGAATGAAAATGTAGAGTTGCAATGTACTTCTGTAATGTGTCATATTTCTGAGTGAGACATTTAATGGACCTAAAATGTGTTGGCTACACTGGTTGTTTTTGATTCACTAGGAAAACTGGTTGCACTGATATTTGGGAATCAGACTACACTGGTTGCGCTGTAGATTCAGTATCTAAATTAAGTCTCATCCCAAGACGTCATATAACTGGCGTCTTGGGACGTCTTTTGACCATACGTCAACATCCCCCTTTTTAGGGTACCCTTAAACGTCGGTGAGATGACGTTATCGGATCCTAACCCTACCCCAGACCTAAACCTACCCCGTCACCTAACTGACGTTAGAGGTAAAGCGTCAGTTGTATCGTCAGTTGTATGCCCGGGATCGTCAACTAATCAACGTTTGAGGGTACCCTAAAAAGGCGGATGTTGAAGTATGGTCAAAAGACGTCCCAAGACGTCAGTTATATGACGACTTGGGATGAGACTGTGTTACATATAATAACTACATAATAAAAAAAATTTGTACACAGGTCAAAGCCGTTCGTCAAGGGCAGCGGTACCCAATAGGGGATTGTCACGCTTCCGGGTTTCATGGACGGGATTTGTGAAGTTTGTGCATGTCCACTTCCTACGCAGTTCAACAATGCCTGAGACGAATGCTATTTATGTCACTACTCTGTTCCACTTTGTAAATCTAACTAACAACACCAACCCTACTTAAGTTTTCATGGATTCCCGACTGAATTAAGTATAAGGAAGAAATGGATTAAAACTTTAAAATAAAACAAGGTAGCACGTGTGTTTGCAGCCGGCACTTTAGTGAATCAGACTAATTTACCAGGGATGCTGTATAAATAAACTTAGTGTAGTCTGTCATCAGTTTGCCAGCGAGATCGGTGATTCAACGGAAGTGGCAGTGCACAAAGATCACAGAATCCGGAAGTACTACGTATCAGCGTGATAATCCCCCATCCTGTTCCTGGAGCTCTACCTGCAGAGGTCAGATCTAACCCTGATCAAACACACGATCAAGTGTTCCTGAAGATCTTAATGAGCTGGTTCAGTTGTGTTTGATCAGGGTTGGAGAAAAACCTTTGAAAGGAAGGTACTAGATATCCAGGAACAGGATTGGGCACACCAATTTAGCAGTGTTCATTGCCATAGTACCTTGCACTCCACTGCTAACTTGCCCTGGAACAGGATATGTTCCAGGTAAAGCCTAGTTCACACACTACATGATTCTAAGCCTGATTAGCAAATCGTTCAGCTTGCCGACAGGTCAGGGTGTTATCGCGTACAAATCGCGGGGGATTAGTTAACTTACCCAACTAACAAAAACATGTTTTAAAAACGTTTTGGTAATGCTCTCCTTAAAGCTGCAGTCTGTATCTGCTTGCCTTAGCTCGATTCAAAGCAGTAAGCGTGTAATAATGTTTTTAATTCCAGTGGTACTGTTGGATTTCCGCAAGAGATTCGAGCATGTCTTTGCGTCATTACGTCACATCTGTACACATAAAGATGGAGTCTCGGCTAGTAGGCTATTGTGTGTGAGGATGTTGGAGGTGGAGATTTATAGCCTTTTCTCACAGCATTTGATATAATTAAACTTATCTGTTTGATGGCGTATCCAGAAAGGTTCAAACGACAATCACCAGCGACAACTAGAAATTCACGGGATGTAAAATGCAAAAGTCTTCGTTCGGACTTCGGAGTGGCTACAGAAAAAAGAGACTTCAACCGGACCCATGCGAAAACAAGGATACATATATCCAGCCCGTTCTCATCCTTTAACATCATATAGAACGCTATATGACAAAACGGCGCTATACTACGCACATGGCACCCTTTATCGTTAATATAACACGCGAACCCAAGACGTTATAAATCCTTTAGCGTGAATATGACACGCACACCCTACCCCACACCTAAACTTAGCCCTCACAGCGCGTGTTATATTAACGATAACGGGTGCCATGTGCGTAGTATAGCGCCGTTTTGTCATATAGCGTTCTATATGACGTTAAAGGATGAGAATGCGTTGATATATCGGAAGGACATGACATGTAGTCACGCAATGCTGACGTTAACATTAACAATTTGAGAATAAAGTATAATTTGCATGGTTTTGCGTGACATGATAAGCTATTGTTAGATTTAATCAGTGCGATTTACTGCAACGTCAGAACCAGAACAAAAGTGGATATTTCTTACTAGTTCAGATGACATTTTTCGGCGAAAATTTTTATGTTGGTCATATTTCCAAAAAGAATAATCTGTGATTCTGAATGCCAATATCGACACTGGCGAGCCGACTGACAGCTGCACGCTCTCCTCAAACATTGTGTTCATCCACGCTGTGCCGTTATACAACTCATGTAAAGTTGATAATTCTACGAATGGCTGCAATTGCAGACCTTGAACAGAGATGGCGACAAAGAGGAAAAATGCCGGACTGCAGATTTAAGTTAACTTTTCAATGTTCTCTGAACGTTTTGAACAAGTAGTTAGCCGAATGTCCAACTAAAACATTCCAGAAAAAATGTTCCATGGATGATATATGAATAATGTTTTTCGTGACAACTTTGAACAAATGTTCTATTATCTATTAAGTTCTGAGAACGTTCCCTGTCATTGGGTAGCGCCAATTTCATGTTGGTTTTAATATTTTTGAAGCTTGTGTATAAAAGCCAATAAATGGACAAGCTGTTAACCCGCGTGCCAATTTTATTTTCCATGGTATTCATCATTGAGAGGTTGAAGTGTTATAAAAGAAAGGTCATTCTCACTAGTAGTTGCTCGGATAGACAAGACAACTGCTGCAGCAAGAAAGACCCGAGGGAAGGAATCAGTGTCTGCTAGTGTGTGAGAGAGCAGAGAGAAGTAGGTGAACGTGTGAAGGAGACAAGAAAAGGGACACTTATGGTCTCTTTCTCCCTTCATTCTCCCTGTATCAGCAGAAAAAAAGAAAAAGAAAAAAAAAATTGCTGGCCTCTGTTGACACAGCCCTGACCTTCCCCTCATTCTGCTCCCCCAAGTGTGAAATTGAATGCCTGCCAGAAAGAATGAGGGAAGACGGAATAGAGAGAGTGAGACAGAAAGAGAGAGGCTGAGTGGGGGAAACAGAAAAGGAATGGGAAAAAAGGATCTGTACAAAGCTAAGAGAGAAATCCAATATCACATGAATCAAACAGTGCAGATTGTTGCTGTGCTTTTCCATTTATGGATAGTCCTCCATATGACAAACACTCCAGGGATTTTTTCCTTCACACATGCTGCTTTGTAGAGAACAGAATTAAAACCTAGCCTTGAGTTAGTTAGTGTCACAAAGATGTCACAGAGAAAGGCTGTGTGGAAACATGGTCAATGCGTTGTTTGTTTGACCAAGAATATTCAGTGTTATAAAGAGGAAACTGTTGGATTTATTGAGCCGTGCAATAAACCAAAACAATGTTAAACATACATAATGTGAACATTACACATACTTGTTTCCTTGTGAAGTGGAGTCAGGGGGTGGGCGAATGTACTATCTGTGATGTCACGGGGGTGTGTGTGTGTGTTCCCCATAGCCACCAGCCTCATGCTGACTCCAGACATTTCTGTCATTCCTACCAGCTTCCATTGTGCTGGGGAGACCTTCCATTCATTCAGCCCAGGAAGAGGGAAGGGAAAGAACAGGGAACAGGGAGGGAAGAGCAGAAAAAGAAGAGGGTGGGGGTAAGATGGGGATGTTCTGACATTCTGTAGTTTGTGTTTATGGGGTATTGAAAATTTGTGAAATTCAAGAACTGCTGATATCTACAATGGATTGCTTTTTAAAATATTTAGGCCACTCAAATATTGACTGTAAGAGACAAAATATTTTATTTTTATTCCTGAAGCAAAGTGGCTGTTCTGTATGCTATCTGTACGTTCTCTGAATTGTGACAAAAGTCGTCTGTACATTGAGTTTTCCTTTAATAAATCACACAACACAGGTTTCACAATTTAGATGAAAAGTTTATACAGTACTAGCGCACCATCTAGTGGCATGTTTGTGAAATATGATTTCAAGGAGATGAAGGTGAGTATTTTCATCTAGGCGGTAATGGAGTATGGGCTCTATGCACGGCGGTATTTCCGGTGAAGGTTTAAGGATGCTCGATAACTTCCGCCGATCATAGAGTCCAATGCAATACAGAGAATTTATATTGAATTTTATACTCCATGGTTATACTAATGAAACGTTAGTCACAAAACAGATAAAACAGACACCCCTCGTTGTGTTTATGCTTCTTTTTAAAATTATATTAAATAAATATAACTTTATATAAAATTACATCTAAACGTATGTACGTTTCGTTTCAAAGACGGGAGGACAGTAAATATTGAAGACTCTGCCATAATCCCGCGTTTTCTCCGGGTTTCCTCCGCTTTAATCTACACAACCGGAAATGGACGAGCATCCTTACGTCAAATACGGAACTTATGTGTGCATATAGCCCATTAATACTCTTATAAGGATAACGCCACGGAGGGTTAAATTAAAAGCTGAAACGCGAAGCTAATTTTTATTAAATTATTTACGACAACAAATGTGTTTATTTTTTAAAGTTGTCTAAATTACCTTTTTTTCAGCGGGACTTCTCTTCAAGGTGGAATTATTTTTTTTTTCTATTTCTAACAAATACGACATTATGCCATATGACTGTCACGTGACGTCCCCTTTTAATCATTTGAGTATTATTTATTTTTATTCATTTAAGTAGTTTACAGATGCTTGGGAGTTGGAGTTGCTTATCATATGAATGAGAGTTTTTATTTCATTGTGCAAAATATATTATTGTAAATTTTACCTGCGTGTCATGCTAACTCAAAAGCCTAGCAATTTAGCGCGACCATCTAGCACTCTCTCAAGAGGCTTAAACGTTAACGTTAAGGTTACTTCTGTTGAAGCATGGCTATAAAATATCGGCTAAACCAGTTAGACACAACGGTGAAGAGTGCTTTGATGAACTCCACAATTACAAGCCAGGTAACTTATGGTATGAATTCATGGATTCAGTGGTTGTTGTTGTTGGATAAGTGTCAAAACAACAAAAACGCTTCTAAATATGTATCTATTCTGATTTACAGCAGATAACTGCGCACAATAGAAAGACATAAATGCCCTATCAACAGTAATTTGCAATACAGTCTTTTTCTATGAACCAGCACGAAATTATGGAATGAAGTGAACTCACCCACGTGACATAATCCTGCAATTTGATGCTGTTCCGGTATTTGGATGTAAATGTGGTCGTCCCTCTGTAAATTATATTACGTTATGATCAAATTGTTCTCAATGGCCGGTAACGACTTTCGTAACCTATGAAACTAGTTTAGGGACGCCTCTACACAGCTATGTGGGAATAGGCATGTCTCTTATTTTTCTCAGTTGAAGGTGGTTTACTTAATTAGGGTGCTGATTCACCAGTTAGCTATCACGGATATCTGAAATAAACAAACCCAGCAAGCCATTTGTGTTTTGATGTGTATATTTTAAGGGATAGACACGTTTTGTTTGAATAGGCCTGTGTTGGACATGTGTAAAGAACAGTAATGCTCTGTTGAGAAAGTTATTTTTATTGTTTTGTTTAAAGTAAAAGAAAAAAGAAAAAAAAATACATAAAATTACCTCATTTCATTTCATACATTTACATTTAGGCTATTAATTAATCAGACCCCCCTAATTCCTCAAATTTGAATTAAAAATTGTGTGTCCACTTAACAATGGCCCTTTGTCGTGTTATATTCTATTGGAGCATATATGCATAATTAGACTTCAGAATAATCAGAGGCTTCGAGTTCACATCACCTCTTTTGTTGCAAGGGCTGAAAAATGGATAGATTTTCTCAGTAAAAGACTGACCAGTGAAGGAGTAGATAAGAGCCTTGTTATCCACATTATAGAAGGAGACCAGACCCTCCTCATAATCCACAAACAGCCCCACTTTCTGGGGCTTGTCTTTCATGAATAGGGAAACAGGACAGGATTCATTAGCCATATATTCACTCCCATTCCTTAGCCATATACACCAAAGTCCATTCTCTGGGCACACTCTTATTTTCCCCTTTCTTCTAACAGACTCTCGGGCCATACCTAAATCCCATTCAGTCTTATCACTGACTTGGACCTCAAAGTAAAATCTTCCACAGGAAAACCCATCCTTTCCCAGGACACAGGCAGATGAGTCAAATCTCTCAGGGTTATTGGGAACATCTGTCCAGGATCCACCATGACTCACTTGTTTTCCGTCTTTAGACAGGATGAGTTTAGGGTAAGCTGTGTTTGGATCCAAAATCACATCCACTGCAGGAGAAAGACAGGTAAAGTGATGTATGCATTACAAGCAGCCTTGAAGCTCATGTTATTATTAATAATATTTACAGTATATCTTACCTGCATACAGTTTCTGTATTGAGCTCAGCTCAAGCAATGGAGAAGTACTTGTTGAGACACTCACTTGTTTATTAATCATTTCCACTGTCTTTGTTGAGGGAGTGCCGCAGTCTGTACTAGCTTTACCCAGAGTGAAGTAGATTTTGCCCTCTGTCTGAACTTTGCTTGTTTTCATTTTCGAAATCTCTGTCAGGGTGCCCTGCTGTGTTCTCGGAGTAACAGTTGCATTCTTTTTCTTAATCTTTGAAGAACTTTTAGGTATCAATGAAGGAAGTGAGGAAACAGATTCTGTGTCAGTGCTGCCAAATACAAATATATTATTGGCTGAAGGTGGTGATTTTGCTTGAATGAAGTTGAATCCTTGAAAAACAGAAGGTTGAGCTGTGAAAGTAAATGTTAAAATTCACTGAGAAATGTTCACTGAAAAAGACGGAAGCCTTATTTTATCACTAGATCAAGAACTGTGCAAAACACACCATTAGACAGCTGCAGCTTATAAAAAAATGTTGCTGGCCAATCAGAATTCTGACCAGAATAAAAAACTGAGCATTTATTTAAGCTGACTTGACATTTAAAAAGTGCAGTAAGCGATTTCTGAGAAAAGAAAAGTGATTTCTTTTCACTCCGACTGATGCATCCAAACATAGTGTTTACATGAACGCTAAACGTGATTGGGTTGATGTGCACGTTTACATGTCACAAGCTTCAAAATCGGAATAGATTTTTTGACATGCGCAAACTGCACGAATAGTTTCCTGCTGTTTGCGCATAATCACCATTCTCCTACATTGGTTCCTTATTTGTTTTAAACAGCAGACTTAATGTTTATCCATTTCTGGTCATAATTTGGAGACAATGAGCATATGAACTGTTGTGCCGTGATGCTTATATTTATAACGTTGTAAAAATACCCCTCTCCGCGGCCAAAACTGTGGATGAGAGACCGAAACAAGGACTGGTGGGACGTTGTCCTGCTCCATTTTGCAGAAGCTGAGTGAAAGGAGACTTTTAGAATGACAGGACACTCATTAATATGACACTTTATTCAACAGGAACAAACAGCCCGTACCGTGCGCCACACGTCATGACGCTATTTCAACGGCATTGTACATGTGCAGTGCTTTTCAGTTTCGGTTTTCAATCCGATCAAGTGTTTACATGTTCTCTCGATTGGATTAGAAAAGGAATAAACCACCCCTTTCGATCCGAGCGAAAATTTAATTCGGATTGAGCTCAATGGGCACTACTTCCTGAACTTCAGCCAGCTCCTTGTTTCCTGTCTGCCATTATTGGGCAAAATTGATTAAGTCAGGTGTGTCTGATTATTGTTGCCATGACTACTGAGGTCAAGCACACCTGAATTAATCAATGAGTCCAATAATGGCAGACAGGAAACAAGGAGCTGGCTGAAATTCAGGAAGTAGTGCAGCTGGGCATAAAGCTAATTGGATCGATTAAGGTGTTTACATGAAGGTTTTTCAGTCCGATTGAGCCGTCAGTCCGATTACTAACGTATTATCTGTTTGCATGTAAAAGTAGCCAATGACACTCAAAACTGTCCTGCCACTATATAGCTAAAATGACAACAACAGCATTTATTGGTTCTGTGAGGTTACTCACATATTGAGAAGAAACAATGCAACCTTGGTGTCCATTTTCAGGCCTTCCTGCTTTGGTCTCTATGCTTTTCTAATATTTACGTGGGTCCTAAATCTCTTGCCTGATCATAACCCGTCCTCTTCCAGTGATGTTTTTTCTTTTGTAATGTATCTCAGCTATCTCTCTTTCTAAAAGCTTTCTTCAAATCTCCCTCTTGCTCACTCTCTTCTCCCCCAATATGAGTAGGCATGCCCCCTAGGCATGAACATGCCCCCTCGGCGCTCTCTGTCCAATCCACTTTCAACAGCAGTTCTCTGAAATTGCTCACTGCACCTTTAATAGCAATTTAAAGTAGGCCTTCTATCACTTGTTTAGAAATCTTTCAGTGAGCTAATTGTGATTTGCGCTTAAAGAATTTGAACACGATATGCCTCTTAGATAATTATGATCAAGTCAGTCAATAATATCTAGCTAGCATCAGTATAGCCACAATACCAAGTCTTGATTTTTCTTTCATGCCTGATAAAGCTTGCCGGTTACCATTCAGAATGGATTGAGAATGCTGGTTCATGTATAAATTCACCTCCATAATGCTTGCTGATTTCATGGACTTTTTCCAGTTCCTTGTTGACTTTTTCCTTGAGGCAAATAAGAGCTTTCTCCAGGTATTCTGTGTTCAGTAGATCAGTGTTAATGTTGATGTTCGTCCAGGTCTTGACTTCTGGATGGCTGCACATAGACGAGTAAACCTGGAGAAATGCAGGAGAGGAGAATTGCTTCAGAATGAGGAGAGTTGTCATGTGATGTGAGCAGACAGAGGGACACTGACCTGTAGGAGGTGCAGGTGATCTTCAGTGTGTGAGAGCTGCTCCAGATCAGTGTCTCTTTTCTTCAGCTCTGTGATCTCCTGCTCCAGCTCTTTAATAAACTCTTCAGCCTGTTTCTCTTCTGTTTTCTGCTTCTGCTCCATTCCTTCCAACACCTCAGACTGACATATCTCAATACAGTGGATCAGAGCAGTGAACAGCTCAACTTTGTTTGCTTTATTTCTCTCTGTGGTGCTCTGGTTATGTTGAGAAGAATATTAGACAGTCAATTCAAAGTCAAATTCCAAACCATTCTTTCCACCACCTCTATACAGTAGATGATCATACTCAAAAAATATGTCATTCAGTTTGTATTTATAACGCCACACCTTGTGGGACTCCGCTATGTTTTTTATCTCCTCAATCTTCTTCTGTCTGTCCTGGATCATCACCTTGATTTCTGCCTGTGTCTTTTTCAGTTGAATCTGAGGACAGAAACCGAAAGCAATATTATGTTAAACATGCATTTCATCACTTTAATTTATGCTTTATATGATTCATATTTTGGCAGTACGGTTCATTTTTAAAAATTTTTTAGGTGTATTTTTTTTTTTTAATAGAATAGGGATAGATCTCCTCAAACTTGAAAGATTTGTCATCATTTAAGAACAGGACAAAATTTTGATGTTATTAACTGGTATTATTTTTTCTGTAATGTCAATGTGCGTGTTCAGAGCTTTGTGGCGGGGAAAATTATGATGTCTCACAAAGCTATTAAATGACTTCAGACATAATTATAATATGTGAGTCTTATGGACTATTTTTATCAGACTTATTTTTGTGCTTTACATTTTAATCAGCATTGACTGGATTTGGAATGAAAAGAGCTGCTCTTTGTTTGTCAGAAGTTGGAATGACATGAGATGAGTAAATACACTTTTGTGTAAACAGTTCTTTTAAGTAGAATGGAAATATCTACTAAAGCTTCTCACCTTCCTGTATCCACTCTCTTCCTCCATAGGAACAGCGTTATGAGTCTTATGTTCTGTTTCAGTGCAAAAAAGACACAGATATGCCTGATCATCTCTGCAGAACATCTCCAGTGGTTTATCATGTTTCCTGCAGATATAATCTTCCAGGTTCTCCACGGGGTTAATCAGTTTGTGCCTTGCGAGCCTTGGTGCTTTTTTGTGATGGTCAAGGTGAGTCTCGCAGAAAGATGTTACACAATTCAAACAAGACTTTACTGCAGTTTGCGTGTTTTCAGGGCAGACATCACATGAAATTTGTTGGAGATGTTTTGTCTGGTGTTGAAGTTTCTCTGGCTGTTGATGCACTTTGAAACGGTCAACAACCTTTTTAAATGCTGCATTTATCTTCAATTCTGGTTTACTTTCAAAGTCTTCCTTACAGAGAGGACATAGAAAGAGCCGTCCACTCTCCCACAATGCCTTGATGCAGATGCTACAGAAGTTGTGTCCACATGAAGTGGTGACTGGGTCGGTGAGCACCTCCAGACATATATTGCACTGGAGCAGCTCACCAGAGAGTGATGAGCTGAAGGAAGTCATGACTGTTACTGGAGAAACGGTGACACCATGAGGCTCTTTATTGGACTGATCAAGGACCATTACATTATAAAACATGTAAGAAAAGCAGTTAACAGATTAAACATTGCATTGTGATCTCAAACTTTATGTTCAAGCAGTGAACATTGGCTGTTTGCCATATAGGCAGCATAGATAACAAATAGAAAAAAATAAAAAATTGGCACAATCTAATTTGACTTGCATGTGAAATCCCACTGAAAACAGGCAAATCATATTTTGAATGCCAGTACACATAAAAAGTATGAAAAAATATCCATTTACATCATTAAAGCATGTCAAATGTCACAATCAGTATTGGTTGTTTAAGAATTGTTCTAGCTATGTCCTATAAACATGGTGCTCGGTCTGTTCTTCCTAAGACTCATATAGTATAATCTTATATATTAGTAACATTAAGTTAATTGCTTTACAATGTATTGTTTTAAGGTTTGGTCTACGAAATCTCACCTGTCTGTTTGTGTTTTCTCAGGACTCAGTCACATCAGATCTCAACTCCTCTTTTACAAAGAACTCGGCAGGTTTTTGTGGTGAGGTAAGGTAGGTTTTAGTTTCACTTCACTGTAAAGGTTGGTTTTATTCTTCCTGTAGATCTTACATAATACTGTCAACACACCTTGTCCCATTGTCATGTTTTCTTAAAAGACTATAATAAGATTGTCACTTAAATCTTTGAGGATAGTTTGACCAATTCATTATTCATAGCTGTCATTTTGGGAATATCATTGCATTGTGAGTGTGACAGAATAACCTGACTGATTATTTGCAAATATATTTGTAATAGTCCCTTTATTTCTTCTAAATTATTATGCTTCATTTTAAGTGCATTCAAACAAACAGACTCCTTATTAAAGGTAATTTAAAAAAATGAAACTTAAATATATACATAGTTGTAAAGTGTTATTTTATTCTGTGTTTATAATTGTATGTTATAAAGAAAATGTCATTTTAACCTTGCTGGAATTATTGAAAGAAATAATACGAGTAGGATAGTGGCTCTTGTCTTCAGATTATTCAGGCTTGCCCTACCCCAGTTACTGTAGGTAAAGGTACATATTATTTTGTTAGTAGTATTGTTGTTGTTGGTCCAGGGCTTGACTGCAGATGCAGATGCAAGAATGCAAGTGAGAGGAAATCCACGAGCACGTGGTTTCCTCTGGTTAAAGAACATTGAATATTACTGAGTAAAGAAATAGTGAATATAACTGAGTAAAATACACTCTTTAGTGTGTGAGAGCTCAGAGAGCTCTTCAGCTCAGTGATCCCCTGCTCCAGCTCATTGTTTGAGCAAAGAGTTTTGATTACATTTGATTAAAATACAATACATTTAATTAAAAATGTATTTAAGAAAAATCTGTGTATCTACCAACGGATAACAAAAGCTTTATGAACGCTGCAACGCTTGGCAATAGTGCTCAACGTGTTTTCTCGTATGAATGAACTCTCATTCCTCTCATCTGTGTATTAGCGTTGCCTCGGACTTTCAGAAGAAAATACAAAGTAGAACTGATTGTTCGTGCTATTTAAAACCAAAGATTGAATAACTTAATGTTCAGTAAAGTTAAGGTTTTTAAGGTGATACAGTTTCACTTTCACTTTATTGTAAAGGTGTGTGTGCTAAATCCTCTTTACGTCATACGATCCCAAATGTCAACAGGACTTACCTATGCCTTTAACTATTCCTTTGTTGTTTCTTTGCTGGTGCTGGTGGCATTACTGAAACTTAATGTAGTTTAAATTAAATTGAATGTAGCCTATTATTTAACGAAAATCAAGATTTCGGTTGTTTGTGCACGGCACACATTTCTGAGACTATATTAGAGCTGCAGATCACTCCGACTCACCCAGAAAAAGAGTTGTGAGAAATCAACCTAATAATAATGTGACATAAAATACATTCTGTGTACTTTTTTATCTGAGGTATTTGAGGTATATGAGTTCCTGTCTAGAGAGATTTACCTCAGTGAAGAAAGTACACAGATAATTCTTTGGAATTTCAAGGCATTGTATTTCATGTCACAACTTGTCTTTAATGGGCAAGTTGGAGTGAACTTCACAGAAGACCAGTATCCAAAGTCAGGATTTTCATTAAATAATACATTAAAGTTTGGTTTGTTTTTCACAAAACCCTATTATACACCCCCAACCCACTTGGAATATATAAGTCGCATTGGTTGCTATTCACTACCATTATATGGATGAGCATATACAGTATATAAAAAAAAGCCTTAACATTTTATTTTGTGAAAACGGCCCCTGATGTATTTTGTTATCATCTTTAAATTAGTGCCATGTCTATAAAAAGTATAAGCCCTATCACAGTCGAATTCCTTATTTAGGTTGGTAAATTTGATTGTCAATTCACCTTTTAGTGCTTAATCCTGTACACTATTTAGTAATTTATGAGAGTGACACCAGCATTCTAAAACCAAATCAACTCACAAAACATTCTGATAGTTAACCGCATATTAAAAATGATTACTTGTTAATTATATATGTAAACGTGCTGAGATCGTTTCTCTTTTCTTTATGTGGTACACTGCAAAACACAGGGAAAGAGGGAAAAAGGACACAGTAATGGAGTATTTATTATAAATGGTTTATCGATGCACAGCATTATTTTTTGAATTCATGTGTCCAACTAATCTTTTATCAAAATCAGAATCCCTCTTCTCATACTCTCTTTTCTTCGGATGATGTGTTTACTGATGTGAGGTCGGGACAACCTGTCACTCACGTGACATCACAGCAAAAGCAAACCATAACAAAATACAGGTCCAATCAATTCCAAATAAACAAAATCCCGTTTCAAAGTCCTGCCCTACATTTGATCTTATTTCGAGAAGCCGTTTCACACATGAATATACAGTTCGTCACAATAGGGAGGAGAACACTATCATAACTTCAGTTTCATTTTTAGGAAAGCGTTCCACAAAGCAGCCTACAATGTTCAAAACACAATGTTAGTTCGAATTCACTGCAATATCTATTGGGTTAAAAAGAGCGGATACCGAACACACAAGATGCCAGAACGTTGTTATGGTTTACAAATAAAATGTATTTATCTGAAATCACTATCCAGGGCAGTCTCTCTTACAACTCAAACAAATCTCATAGAGCTACAAATGAGCTCTATGCAAACCAGAGTACAAAAATGATTTGATAGACAAATGAACAGGCCTACTACTTCCCTTTATTATAGATGTTCACTTTCCATTTCATCTTCATCCACTCAACATTACATAATATGCCCACCTGACATACTTAAATACATTTTTATTTGGAAACATTTTATCTGATTCCCTAGACTCTCCCCAGGCCTACTGACCTTGACTGCAGAAAGAGGCATTATTCGCAAGTTGCTTCTATCAGCATTTGTAGATCAAACTTGTAACACCAGAGAGGAAGAGAAAGAGAAAAGAGATAAAATGGCAATATATCTGAGTCTTCTACCAAGAGTGTGATGGAATTGAGGGACCCTGCTCAGTAGTTGAACTGAAGGTTTCAGCAGATCACTGACCGACAGGGGTTTTGGCATGCTATACACATAAGGGTTAGATTTGAACGGAAAAGTATTTAAATGTAAGGCCTCATAAAACTTACAACATCTCTATATTTATCAGTCAAATCTAACCCTTACATGTTTGCCATAAACTCCGTTGGGCAGCAACAATTAACCTTCTGTCCCCTTACTTTCTTAAACAGTTAACACTTTTTTTGAAACCATTACTTTTGTCATCCTTCCCTAATCCCTCTACCAGAAGCACATCTTAATAAACTATAAAGATAGAATATCTGTTTTCAATACAGAAATAAAAACTCTGTTTTACACACACATGTATATGTGTCAAACACATTATATCTTTTCATGATTTAAATGTTACGTAAAGAAATCCATGTAACTCATGTAAGATTAACAAAATTGATCTTGTATAAGCAGTGAAATTGATCGAATACACATAAGAAATAATAATATATATTCCTCTTACAGTGTACAGTACATAGCCACAAACCCAGGTATTCTATTGGACATTGAACATCCCTATTTAATGCTTTTAAAATATTAAAAAAATGAATGCTAAATAACTTTAAGACTGAGTCGCATTGTTTTAGAGATTATGTCTCAATGTTTTCCCATGGCCCTACAGAGGACACGTGGTTTGGAGAATGGATGGATGGCTTCGTGTTTGTAAGAAATGTTAATACTCAAACTCAATCATTTAAATTGGAATCACACATTCTTAAAAGTGTCCTCTGGGTGGATGTTTTTGGCCATTGACACTGTCAAACCATTTTTGCTTGCATGACTTAAATTTTAAGTGTACAACCTTATAAGTATTTTGTAAAGTGAACAATAATTTATTGGCCTAATAACATTGTTATTGATGTTCAAATTTATTTATAATGATTTATAATCTCCGTTGTTTTCTAAAGGAGAGGTTTACTTGAGACAGACAGCAGGAGAAGTGAACTTCCCAAAACCTTTGAGTCATAGTTGCTTTAACAGGTGCTGACCAAAAGCATCCTGTGCCTTTAAGAGGAGCTGCAGTCTGTGATTGAAAGGACAGAGTGTGTATGAGTCAGACTCGGGGGCATTAGAGCCAGTGTGTGTGAGTGTGTGCAAGCTGCCAGGAAGAGGGGCAGCAACTACATCAGCTCCCATCAGACTGCTGTCCTACGCACAGTTTGTAGCACAGCTTTTCTTTCTTTCTCTCTCTTCTCTTCATCTATTTTCATTTTCTAGTCTTAGAGTGAAATTGATTCTTTGGGGACTTATTTAGGATCCCGACACACCCCCAGTGGTCCATCTCTGTGCGGGACCACAGTGCGCTGTACTGTGACTCACAAGTGTTACTAGTAGCGGATCCTGCTGTAACCACTGTCCACCCATGCTGCGTGTGTTTATCCTGTGCGCAGAGAATGTGCTGACGCATGATGAGGACATTAGCGATGCCTACTGCACCGTCACTTATGAAGGTAGGAGCCAGACCAGGGCAAATGAGGAAGGGTATTATATCAAATATGTTGTAGGGAGTTTGCTTAGACTGGCACTTTCTTTTCTGCACAATCACAATCATTCTCTTTCACTGCCTTGTTGTCAGTCTTCCTACATTCGACATTCCATCAAGCGGGCTATTATTGGAAAAGCAGTTGCAGTCTCTCGCTCTCTCTCTCGTGTATGTTTATGGGTGTCCTGTTGCACTTGGAATATGTGTGTCTGAATGAGTGCTGCAGTGCTGCTCTGTGTTTCTAAGAGATGCTATGTCATCACAGTTTGGTTCAATGTGGGGCTCCTGTTTGCTTTACGTTCGAAGCTTTTAGGGGCCCATAATTCATGAGACAGGCCAGCGAGGCTCCTCTTGTGTCAGCCAGGTGTTCTGTTGGTTGGTTTCTTTGACTTATTTTTATAAATATATTGAGATGAGACCATTAAGACAAAAACATATACTACCATTCAAAAGTCAATAAGACTTTTTAAAATAGAAATGATATTGCAAGCATGCATTAAAAGTGACCGTAAAGACGATAAAAAAAAAAATCATTATGGATTCCTCAAAATGATTTAGCAGCACATCTGTTTTCAACATTGATAATTATAAGAATGTTTCTTGAGCACCAAATGTTGTTTATCTCCCCCCTCACAGACACGAGTAGGAGTTCATTCCCCCCTAAGGGGTTATACCCTCTGTGTTTCTTGGGTAATGCAGATGGTTTGCTCAATAGAAGGCTTGTCATTGTTGTAGTCATGAGGCAATAATATTCCAGCAGGCACAATCAGAGATGGCTATGTTAAAGTGCCACTGTAAACCACCATCAATACAAAAGAGCATTACCTTCCATTACATCCATTGAGTGGTGTGTTTTAGAATAACTTTAACTATAATGAGAGTGTGTTCATTTTACTGATTTGATCTGTGCTGCTGTGCCATCTTTTATTGCTGAGGTTTTGGATCTATCAATTCAAATGCAGAAATCTAGATAATGACCCATGTTTTGACTAAATCCCCTGTATTTCATTATAGCCTAATTTATTATTTAAAACATACAAGGCTTAAGACATTTATAAAAATGCCTTCTATATTTCTTTTCATTCCACTGTACTCCACCACAGGTGACCGCACGTACGCAATTGACAATTGGTTATTGTCATTTCACCATATTTTTGAACAGACAGTGTGTTTACTTGGAAATATTACTGTATATTTTGGTCTTAAATTTAATTTAGAAGTGGTATTAAAAAGTCTTAAATTTACTGTGAAAAATATTTTCAAGATTTGTTATCACAACATGTTTTCTTTTGTCAAATCAACTTTGTAATAATTTATTTAGTTGAGATAACTTATTATTTTGAGTTTCTGATGGTTAAATTAATCCACTTCATTGTATTAACTCACTTTTTCCGGTTCAATCAACTTAAAATTTTAGGGCAACCCCGGTTACTTGCTTTTTTAAGTTAAACCAACAATATTTTTTTACAGTGTAGTAATCACAACATTTTTTTCTTTTGTCAAATCAACTTAAATAATTTATTTAGTTCCGATAACATATAATTTTGAGTTTCTGATGGTTAAATTAATCTCCTTCATTGTATTAACTCACTTTTTCCAGTTCAATGAACTTAAAATTTTAAGGCAACCAGGTTACTTACTTTTTTAAGTTAAACCATCAATATTTTTTTTTACAGTGTGTAGCCACCCTGATACACAGCTGAGTTAAGGCAGGTCTATGCTCAAAATTCAGTGTAAAGTTGCAGTGTCAGACTAAATTATGCTTTCTCTAACCCATCTCAATATCTATTAGTAAACAGTTTTTGCTGTGTAAATGCGTTCATGCCGCCTCTGAGCAGCACTACAAAGTCTGTGGAAAGATGTAAATGTGTACATTTAGCATAACATCTCAATCCATTTTTTGTGGATGGTTTATGTAAGCTGTGTAGGATAGCATAACCAAAGTGTTTTGCAAAAATAAGACCTCACTTTCGTGAACATTCCCTCCATCTGCGATTGGTCGGTCAAATGGAGAGTCACTCCCCAGACTCAAGCTGAGCCACTTTTCCTCTGTCAGGCTGGTTAAGAGGCTTTATATTTAGTGCCAAAGTAGTGTTCTTTTTTTCCAGCTAAATCAACTTCTAGTTGTCTATGCATATTAAGGATTGTAGAAAGTATTTTAACATAAAAACAAAACAAGCTTTAAGAGACTGAGAAATGAGGATTCAGGCTTTATAACTGAGTCATGGCAGTAGGTGGTGCTCCTCAACTGGAAATGTCAGCTAACCAGTATAAAGCCTCATAGAGACCACAGAAACTCTGAAGTATAACAGACTAACATAATATAATAACTCTCTATGGTAAACTGATGTGCGTAAGTGCCTAATGAGTGGATTTTAGTATATCGATGTACAGGTAACATTAAATCCGCAAATACCTTTGCTTACACTAATTGTTACGAGATGTTGTTCACTGCGTTTTATAAAGATTTTATGTTCCTCAAGGTTTCTTAACACAAATAGAAGTAATATAGTGAGAGAAAATGTTGATAAGGAGAGAGAACAACTAGCTGCAGGAAATGTTTAAATTTCCTCTTGAGTTATGGGCAGGGTCACTGGAGAGGAAAGTGTGGTCCAGAGTACTAAGTCCCTACATGACAGTCTCTGTGTACACACGTAAGAAGTGCTTGTAAGGAAAGATTGCGAAACTCATTTATCAATTCAGACGTCTTATCAAAGACGCAGGCAGAAATTGATTTTCTCAGGATAGTGGTGGGCTTTTACAACCTCTGATACATTCCAGTCTGGACATCACACTCATCTTCAGCTTTGGACTTTAAGATCACAGGACGCATTTATCTTCAGAGAAACCGTTGTCCGGGTCCTGCCGGGATCTGTCCCTCTTCTGTGGTCTGATGCTAGTTTGGCCTGTTTCTTGTTGGAGAGTTTGGGCATCAAGGCAGCATGTTGAGGTGTTTGCTACAGAGGGCGACCAACCTGAGAAACGTAGAAAAGGGGGAGAGGCATAGCGACCCACTTGCTAGCATCACATTCAGAGGTAATTGACACCAAAAACATGATTGACAGGGTTTGAGTGCATGAAAAAGTCTTCGGATTTCACTCTTTGAGACTCTTTCGGGGTGATGGATGCTAATTGTGGATGCTTATGTAAAATTATCAGGAATTTTAATTTCAAACTTGAATAGAAACATTTAGAGCATGAACTTTGGTGTTCCCCTTTACTAAAAATATTACTATTTTACCCAACGAATGAATAATTTCATGTTAGTTTTATGTAAACCATTGTGACAGGTCCTTCTGACATTTGTCGAGAGGTAGAGATAGCAGATCTCTGACATGACAAATGTTTTGATATCTTTACTCTAGATAGATCAATAGATCATTACAGTCAATAGCAGAGTGATGCTATTATATCACTGGAAAATAGATATTCTTAAAGATTTCTGGATAGATCTGAGCTCTGTTAATAATTTTATAAGTTCTTGTGTTGAATAAATGAATGAATGAATGAATGTGACGGACACTGGTTTTAGACTACCTTGTAAACTGAGTGGCAGTTCCTTTCATTGTTCAATGTTTCCTGTTTCAGCACAGTGATGTACAGGAACATGCGTTTGTGAGTGTGTGGGATTAATGAGCTTGAAGTGTTTTTGTATTCCGAGTTGCCATAGCAACACAATCCTTCACTTTCTAATATTGTGATCCCATTCGATTCTCAATTATTACAAAGCAACAAAATCACATGAGTATAATTAAGTTAATAAATATTAAGTTAAGAAAGTTGAAGTTTTGTTTTGAGCATGACTTAATTTGTTTATTTACTGATATGCTTTTGGAGGATGCTCAGAAAAACAATGCAGTTCCTGCCTGTGTTATTTAGCAGATCATTGGTGATCATTATCTTCGGAAACAGTTTTCATCAATATCCAGGAAAACTTTTCATTTGGATATAGTTTGTGACTGATATATTCTTTTGGTTTTTACAAATAGAGCTGTATTGTTGTAGCACTAATTTGGTTATATCTGGCTATATATTCATTCATTCATTCATTCATTCATTCATTCATTCATTTGTTGCAGTGTTATTTTAGCATTATTTCTATTATAGTGTTCATATTTTAAATTATTTTTCATTTTAGATTTATTTAAATTTTAGTTTGTTTTAGCAAATTGTCATTAAAAACTTTATATACTTCTATTTAGCCTTATTATTAGCCTTATTATTTCAGTTAATTTGTTTGTCATTTTAGTTTTTCCATCTAATATTTATCTATTTTATTTTATGTAAACCTTATTTCAATTAACAAACAATATGTTTAATACTTTTGTTCTTGTTAACAAGTTTTAAAAAAAAATCTGTCATTAATTACTCAGCCTCATGTCGAGATCACAAATTTAGATGTTTTTGATGAAATCTGAGAGTTTTCTGTTCCTCCATTGACAGCCTTTGCAACTTTGCACCGTGTGGTGCTATCATGAACACGCTGCAGATAAATATTTTGTAAATAAAGCAGTAAAGTGTTGTTGTTGTTGTTTTTTGCGCAAACTGCATCCCCGTCGCTTAATATAACTGAGGTTACCGTTAAAGTTACTGCAGTCATATCGATTTCTTTAATGATGTCTTATGGATTTGGCAATGACATGAGGGTGGACATGAGCAATAGAGTGCCCGAAGTTATGACGTCACTTTGTTGGCCAAAACGCGAAAGTGAGTTAGCATTTTAGCACTTCTGGTTCCCTCGCCCTAAAGTCTAATGGTTTTTTGAATGGGTTTTTTCGAAATCGCCTGAAATAAGGTCTATGGTTAACAAAGCCACAGACTTTATTTCAGGCGATATATTTTCACTTTTTGATCTATGACATAAAACACAACGCTTGTGTTTTTTGTTTTTTTTTTTCCCCTTTTTTTAGACTTCAAAATGTATACATTTTGGGTTAACTTGTAAAGATTATCTTGATAGACAAAACGTGTAAGGGTCACAACTCTTTGTTGAACACAGATCTTATTTTTTGCGATTTTTCGAAAGTCTATAGCTTTTCAATGGAGGGAACCCCTGCGCCCCAACTTCCGAGTTGTCCTACAAAGTGACATCATAACTTCGGCACTCTATTAATGGCACAATAAAAAAATGTTTTGTGAACAAACCCTGATTTGTTCATTTGTTTATTTGTTCATTCATTCTCTTGTTACCTTATTCATTTTTTGTTCGTTACATTCATTTACATTTGGTTAGAAAGATTCATTAAACTCCCTTTTCCGTGCATTTATGCCATAGCTTGAGAACTTCCTCTCTGTATCATTACTGAGGGTCATCTCTTTTTCCACCTCTTTATCATGTAATGAAAAGGCTTCCCCTCATTCTGTCAGAAACAGATACTGAGTCACTCTATCCACTCTATGAACAATGACACCAAACAATTGGAGGAAAATAAGGTGTTCTGGCCTTTATTCTGAATTGAACAATTAGTAGGTCACTACTATTAGGTCACTTTAGGGCTTGTGGTTGTAACACGCGGTCACACCTTTTTATTATTTGTTTTTACTTTGTTCTAATAATTCTATAGATATGCATCTTTAGGTTTTAGTTTCAGACTGCAGCCAATTTACTAACTGGTCTGATTGCATTGTAATCAGAACAATCTTGTGTTTTCCTTATTATTTGTTTGTGTATACAGCGTGTCTTCCGGTCTATGTGAATGTTAGGGAGAGAGGATGGAAGACATAAAAGTAGCTGCAGTAAGTGTTTTTATCCTCAGGCATGGTTTCAAATACCATCTCCATTTATAGACATCACAGAAGCAAATCATCCTCCCGGTCCAACTGCCAGAGTCCTTAGTTTGAGCTCTGAGTAAGCAACAATATATGCAGACTGTGCGAGAGAGAGATACAGAGAGAGAGAGATACAGAATGAGACTTTGTACAGATAAATGTAGACTATTGGCAGTGCTGAACTGGTATCGTATCAGTATCTTCTGCATCTAGAGATCAGATCTAGATTGTGTTTAATACAAACTAGTGTTGTCACCATACCAACACTTTGGTCAGTAGTACCATTACCAAATTTTACAGTTCAAAAACAAATTCCAGGTAAAGAGCAAGTGACAGGTCTTGTTCAATACACTGTCAATCCAATGCATGGATCTATTCAGACTTTTTTTTTTAACAGATTATGACAAACTTAAAGGCACACTGTAACTTTTTGGTTCAAAATGAACCAAATTTAAATGTGAATCCTTCTTCCAAAATTTGTTTTGTCATACCATCGTAAGCCCATGATTAGTGTTTATATTTAGACCTAACGGGATGGTTTCTCACAAGGTTGCTCTGGCTACTTCGACGCTTGTATGGTGTAGGAGTGGCGTTGGTTAGCACACTAAATCTCAATCTCAAGAATCAACATTAGCTTGGCTTTTCGGAGATGGTGAGAACAAGGACTTGAAATGTTGTAGAAGGGACACAGAGATGGTGTTTTTGTAACTCAGCAGTTGAATTGGGTGTTTTATTGAACAGATAAATTTCCATAGGTAGTTCTCTAACAGATTTCATTGTAAAGCATTAATGTGAAGGGTCATTTCAATATGGATTTGCTGTAGTGCTGTGCTGGAATTTATTTTCAAGGAAGTATCGTGTCTGTTAATGTGTTTAGCTACAGTAATATCTTCACCTGGAGATACTTCCATCTAAGCTGGTTCTATCTCTTAAAGCCTAGTGAATGCTTTAGGATAATCATATTCATCTGCACAGTCATGCAGAGCCGAAGCAAAACCAAAATACTATTCTTCCGCAAAATACATGCAGTTTTGTTTTTTAACCGCTGCATAGTGTACCTTAAAAAAACATTGCGTTCATACGCTCAACTAACATGTCTGTAATTGGCAATAATGCAACGTGTTGAAAAGAGAAAACTTTTTATGCTGTCAACAGACTGCTTATATAAATTGGCATATAAAATTATAGTCATAAATATAATTTATATAAAAACATAAATATTTTAGAATTTTTTATTATATTTGACAAGTCAGAATCATGATTACAGATATCTGCAATTATAGTTACTCTAGTGAGAAATTCAATTTGGGAAATCTCTAAATACATTTTGACTAGTCTAAATACTATTTAAGATATCTGTAATGAATTAATAGGTATTTTAAATTGACACATCACACATACATTTTGAAAAGAGAAGCAAAAAGAGCAATGGAATTATACAGCAAAACTTGAAATATAGTACAAATAAATGCGTGACTGACAAGTATGCATCATAATAAAGGCAGACCCAGTCAAAAAAGGGACGGCTAATATTCCAAGTTAGTAAAAGTTGAACTGGTATTAACACTGATGACATTGATTAGTGCATCATTTTGTATATGGATTATGCTTTCTGTGTTGATTCAGGTTTACTCCTGTCGCAACAATAGGTCACAATAGACGGATTAACTCAGTACTAACAGTAATGCAGTTTTTTTAAATTTAAGGATTGACTTGGTACTGAAGAACCGGTTCTTTGGACAACATTAACACTGAATAAATGTATTTAGACTGATACTCCAGCATCTCAGTTTTTTTTTTTTTTTTTTTTTTTTAAACTCGTACTTCTCAAAGGTATGGTTTCCTGGCTATTTCTCAGATTGTATCCACCCATTGATAGTATCGGATGTGTTTTTGAAATACACACCAAATAAAGCCCAAGACTTTGAGGGTCAGATGGTTAAGAAGATTCCAACCAGTTTCCATCACATTCTGGTCAAGGATGTAAAAGCATGCCAGTGTTTGCTTTTTTTTCCTCAATCTTTTGTTTTCCTTTTCTGGCTCTAGGTCTATTTCAGGGTTTTCCCATAATGCAACTGAGTGTATATCTACCAAATGACCTTGTTTTTGCTTTATTCACACCTCTTGACGTCTAAGATCAAAACAGGAAGACAAACAGAGCTCTTTCCTAAAACACTTTATAGCGTGACTGACCAGTGGTGATTTGTATGGATATGCCATACTATTGGTAGCCTACTTGTGGCTACTTTAGCTCTAATGTAGCAAGAGGTCTAAAAACACACTGAAAATATCTGTCTGCTCATTAGAGCAACCATTAATTGTCCTTCACCAATTCAGGCTCAATTTCAAGCCTAATTTGTGTTCCTGTGGAAATCTTTCATCTGTATTTGTCAGGTGGAAGTTAGTACCCATTGTCCATCTTCCTCTCACTGAAACATTTTCATCAAGGAATTTATTGGAGGCCAGCCACTGCAAAATTTTTTTACGTCAGATAGACTGTCCTCATATGCCCTATCTGAAGATGTTTCCCTTATCAAATCATTTTTCAAATCTTTGTTTTGGAATTTTTAAACAGTAGTGTATATCTCATGAAAAACTCATAAACACATACTGATACCACAACTGTACTTTTCCTTTTTTCATGTTCTTATAGGAACAAAAAAGAAGACCAAAGTCATCAAAAATAATGTCAGTCCTGTCTGGAATGAGGTAGGTTAATTGATTCTTACATCCAATTGAGTAATATCAATGAACCACTAATACTTCTTGTTACCATAATGATCTTTATAAATATTTTCCAAGTCGTCATTCTGTTCCTTTTCCATCATTCCCTTTTCTTTCTTCCAGGGCTTTGAGTGGGACTTGAAGGGAGTTCCTTTAGATTCTGCAGCAGAGCTTCATGTTGTTGTCAAGGACCATGAGAAAATGGGCAGGAATAGGTAAGGTCTCTCTCTCTCTCTCTTTCCTTTTCTGTTCATGAGAATGTAAGAATGTGTCTGAGAATAATATGCAAATCCACTTCTCTACCGACATAAAACAATTGCTTAACAATTCAGTTGGGAGAGCTGTAGAATTTATGGAATGCGCCATTGTTTAAATGACTTGTGGTATAAGTGTGGAATGTGGTAAACAGTCTCGCAATATTCCTCATCGTGACCAGAAGTGGTTCGCAACTGGCCTTTTTTTCTAATACCCATGACATTAGGCTGATAAAGGACTTAATAAATCTGATTTTACTTTGTACATTCATAAAGGTCTTGAATGTCACCCCAATAAGTGGCTATGGTTTTAAAATCATAGGCATTATTATCACAGTATCTATATTACATTATACAGTCTTTGATCTACTACAGAATCCCACTCTGACCAATAGGGAACTTAATTTAAGTGTCAGTCACTTAAATACTACGTATCAAGAGGGCAGGGGACCTATAGAGAGATTCATATTGGTCAGACATGACCTAACTCTCCAAGTCTCCATTCCCTCCCTCAGGGAACGAGGGTTACCAAATGTAACCGAGATGTTTCCAAGCAATATAACTTATTCTCACCAATGCTGAAAAAATACAGCAATATCAGTCATTTTGTGAAATTTTATTACAATTTAAAATAACGGTTTTCTATTTTAATTTATTTTATTACATATGCCTGATGAAGGTCATGGAACCGAAATATTGTTAATAAAGCTATTTTGATACGCATGCAAGTATTGATTATGTGGAGGACCTTTTCATTTAATTTTTTATTTATTTTAAATTGTAGTTTAACATCCTGTCAATACAAAGCAATGTTGAGAACAGATGTGCTGCTTAGTATTTCTTTGTGGAATCCATGCTACATTTTTCATCCTTGGATGAGTAGAAAGTTAAAAAAAAAACATTACTTTTTTTTTTATAACATTACTGTCACTTTTGATGGTTTTAAAGAATCCTTTTACATCATTTGACCTATAATTCAGTTTTGTCGTTTAACTCCATTGGTAACAAATGTTAGACCTAGGAAAATGTATTGACCGTTCATAGTCTTTGTCTCAAAATATGATATACTAAATACCCAGTAAATGCTTACTCACAAAGACATAATAGAGATTAAAATAGGGTCAGTGAATTTTATATCAACAGAATTTTTTGGTGAAATTCTGTCACTTTAATGATTGAATAAAGTAATAGGAGTAAAAGAAAAGGAAGGAAAAGCCAATTGAATTTAATGGAATGCCCACAGGAAGTGAGTCAGGGCGGTTTTGTCATGTCTTCTCTTTCCTTTCAAACCTTATCTGAGCCTCAGAAAGCAACAAGAAACGCAATTTTTAGAAAAGCTGTCCAGACAATGAAAAATCTGTCATTCAGGGTCAGACAAGATGACTTGTCATGTGTCACAGTTGTTTTAGCTTTAGTAACTGTGTGTGTGTTATTTCTATGCATCAGATTGTTAATCATCTTTAAATGGCACGTCAGTTGTTAAAATAACCCTTTGTGTATCTACACAGGTTTCTGGGGGAGTGTCGAGTAGCTCTTCGAGATGTGCTCAACTCTCCAAACCTAGCTGCTACCTTCACTGTGTCCCTAGTAGACACGAAAAGGAACAACACTGGGGTGCGTTTCTCTGTTTTGTTTTCACATTTCATTTTACATTGTCATGTTTACATTTACATTGAGTGATGGAACTACATATGATATAAAGCCTGGACCTTTATTGTTGGTAGCAACATCCCACGTTCATGTCTACAACAGTCACTTGAATCTCAAATTCAGGCCAACCCTGTCCCACATATGATTTAAGAAAAGAAATACTACAAGGCTATTTCTTACACAACAGAGTGCCACTTCCTGGAATTGTGTGATTATTTATGTGTGTAGTTTGACGTTGGGTGATAGAGAACGAAGGAGAGGGAAAGGTGGAGTTGGTTTTCTTAGCTCGTTTGCATCCTTGTGCTCTTGAAATAGCTGAAACCGGAAATAATTACAGGAAAGTACATTATAAGGTATCACCCTGACGCCGGCCTTATCTCAAAAACAACTCCATCATGTAACTTTTCTTTCCCACCCCTCCCAAAACAGCTACATCTTCATTTAGAACTTTGATAAGTCATTTTTCAATTTGACATTTAGCAATGATACACGGATACAAAATAACGAGCAATGCCCATGCCCATCTCTGTACTCAGCCGTGCTGAGGTGGTTATTACAATCCGAGTGGCATGACAGTGGCTGCGAATGCCATATTCCCCAGGAGTCTTTGAAACCGTTTCCCCTGAATGAGTTCAGGTACAGTAGCTCAGCACCAACTGGGCACGCTCCGTTGTGAGATGGCTGTCATGTTAACCCAATCCAACTTCATGGCGAGAAAAGAGATACTCTGCATAGGGGAGAGCTTGCTCTTTTCCCAGTTGACCCAAAGCCCCAAACTGCTGAGGTGCTTGAGAGTGTGCAGAGGGGCAGCGAGGTTGAGCGTAGAGGCCCAACCTGGGGCCAGACCAATCGTCCAACCGCAACATTCAAGGCAGGGTGGATTGTTCCACTAAAGCCCCACGGAAAAGCATGGCTACTCTGGGTCCGACTCAACCTGCACCATTCTCCCAGAAGGGGGCAGCACTGCTGACTCTTCATCTCAAGAGGACTTAAAGGGTTAGTTCACCCAAAAATGAAAATTAAGTAATTAATTACTCACCCCCATGCTGTACCAACCCCGTAAGACCTTCGTTCGTCTTCGGAACACAAATGAAGATATTTTTGATTAAATTTGAGAGCTGTATAACTACCACATTGGCTCCTAAGGGACTGCCTCTTGACGGCCCAAAAAGTCAATGAAGAAAATGTTTAAATATCCCGTGGCTCAACTATATGTTTATCAAGCGACGCGAATACTTTTTGTGCGAAAAAACAAACAAAAATAACGAGTTTATTCGACTATTTCTTTTCTTCCTTATAGGCCAGAAACGAGACTTCCTTAGATTTCCACGACGCATGCGCGAGAATTGCGATCTGAAGTAGTGTAAGCAGATCGCAATTCTAAACGCATGCGTCGTGGAAATCTAAGGAAGTCTCGTTTCTGGCCTACTGTACAAGGAAGAAAAGAAATAGTCGAATAAACTCGTTATTTTTGTTTGTTTTTTCGCACAAAAAGTATTCGCGTCGCTTGATAAACATATAGTTGAGCCACGGTAGTCACTTGGGATATTTAAACATTTTCTTCATTGACTTTCTGGGCCGTCAAGAGGCAGTCCCTTAGGAGCCAATGTGGTAGTTATACAGCTCTCAAATTTAATAAAAAATATCTTCATTTGTGTTCCGAAGATGAACGAAGGTCTTACGGGGTTGGTACAGCATGGGGGTGAGTAATTAATGACTTAATTTTCATTTTTGGGTGAACTAACCCTTTAAAGGGATACTCCACTTTTTTTGGAAATATGCTCATTTTACAACTCCCCCAGAGTTAAATTGTTGAGTTTTACATTTTTTTAATCCACTCAGCCGATCTCCGGTTCTGGCGGTACCACTTTTAGCATAGCTTAGCATACATCATTGAAGTGCACAAGACCATTAGCATTTCTCCCCAAAAAATGACCAAAGTGTTTCGATATTTTTCCTATTTAAAACTTGACTCTTCTGTAGTTACATCGTGCACTAAGACAGACGGGAAATGTAAAGTTGCGATTTTCTAGGCTGATATGACTATACTCTCATTCCTGCGTAATAATCAAGAAACTTCACTGCCGTACCATGAGTGCAGCAGGCGCGATGACTACACAAACTTAGTCCCGGTCACGTTGGAAGCTGGGCACTATTTTCAGGCGCTGCGCCATAACATTACGCCTGCTGCACTCATTTCAGTCTTTCTGAGATGTGTTAAAACGTCTTCAATCTGTGTTCCCTCTCCCAGGCCACAGTAACCCTGCAGGTTTCCTACATTCCTCCTCCAGGGATGGTGCCCATCTTCCAGCCTCCTCCACACCCAGAGGCCCAGCACACCCCAGTGGAGCTGGACACAGTTACAGGTCAGTCTACTAACATAATATATACAGTAGGTCCCATTATTATATTTGTTTACTAAGGGCTGCATCATTATGACATATTTGTGTAATGTGAAACATTTGAATTGTGTATATGACTGTGTAGTTTTTTCATTGGACACTCTGGGTGAGGATGATACTGAGAGCATGTTGATGATGGAGGTGGTGGAGGAGCCTGAACCTACACCAGGGCCACAGGGGCAGGACACCGGGGCCCCTACAGCACCACCCAAGAAGGCTCCACCGAACTTTAACCATGGCCTTAAGAAAAAGAAACGCCAGGGAAACAAATCCTCTCTGTCTGACAAACCCCAGGACCTCCAGGTGTGTATATAAGTAGGGTGTGCATCGCTGTATGTGTTTATGAATCCACAATTTGCTTTGTCATGTGTGGCTAGTCTCTACAGATGCCTGAAAATATGCTTCTTGTTTAATCTTCAAATACATTTGATATAGTTTTTTGGCATATGCTAACAACAAAAATGACTTTTTGTCTATAAATTGTAAAAATCCGATTAATAGTGTTTTCTTATTGCTCAGTGCAGAATGGACTCCCTAATTAAAAAATGTATATGTATCACATGACAATCACTGTCTACTCTTGGAATTGTAATTTTCTCACTGTGCTTCGGCTTTGAAAATAGGGCCACCTTGTGGTAATATAAAGTACTGTGTAATATGTCAAAAAATGATTTTGGCTGTGAACTTGTTTATTTGCTCAAGGTAAGACAATCCATTCGTAAACGTTGGATTGTAGAATAGATCCATGGATAACCAAGAGTTTGATTTAGATTTAGAAAATTTTGACTGGACAATTAAAAAAAAAAGTTACAATATTCAAGAACATCTAAGCCAGTAATTCTCAACTCAAATGAAAGATTAGTGGAGAAAAATGCTAAATAAAAACAATAAAATCCAACTAACAAAACAATTTATAGTAAAATTAATTTGCCATTGGTTGAGGCCTGCTGAATTAGTCAGATTCCAACATGGACATTTTATTATTAATATACTATTATTTATTATTTATTTATTATTAATAAAATGTGACATCTAACATGACATTTTATCATTAAAACTACGTATAAGCAGTAACAACAATAGTAGCTAATATGAATAATGGTTATTATTAAATTATAATAAAATCCAAATTTTAAGGATGTTTTGTTTACTTTTGTATCATGAATAGTTTTGATACTGTGTTGTCACCATTTGATTTAAACTTAAAAAACCAGTTGAGAACCACCAATTGAAGCATTCAGCAAAGGTTTTATCCAAAGATGTGTTTAAAAAGTGTTTTAATTTCCTATGTGATAATTCAATCGTTAGCTGATTTATTTGAGTTGTTTTGATTTCAAAAGTCCAGAATCATTTATTTATTGAATGTTAATTTTAGGTACGGGTGCGCATTATTGAGGGAAGGCAGCTCCCTGGTGTCAACATTAAACCAGTCGTCAAGGTCACAGTTGGAGGACAGACGAAGAGAACACGCATCAAGAAGGGCAATAATCCTTTTTTTGATGAGGTAACTATCCCCCCCCTGTTTTATCACTCTGGGAATAAGATGATGTAAATAATTATTTGCATATATTCTTTTCTTTCAGAATTTCTTTCTAAACTTCTATGAGAAACCTTCTGATCTTTTTGATGAACCTATATTTTTATCCGTAAGTTATATCATTATCATTATCAATGTTGTTGTTGTTTCATTGAACAAAAACCTGCAGTTATCTTGTCTATGTCCATTCAAAGGTATTTGACTCCAAGTCACTACGGAAGGACTATGTTATTGGAGAATTCAAGGTAGATTTGCTCTTATTTCTTATTTTTCTTCCCTCTGTCCTTCTCTTGTTAATCACTGTCTTCATTTGGTGGTTTCTTCTCATTTCCAGTGAGTTCCAGGATATCTTTATTTTGATTTTCTTTACTGGTCACAGTCATGTTTTTTCTTAGAGCTATAATTTTCAGCACACATGTGCCTGTTATTTCAGGCTTTGCTAATAATACGGCTGGTTTTGTGTTTTCTCTTTCAGCTGGATGTTGGCATGGTGTATAATGAACACCGTAAGTACCACATAGTCATAATGTGATGTTAATTGCTCTTCTCCAAAGCACCAGTTTGATTGTGTCTCAGAACAAACAAACCTCTGGACATGTTTGTTTTTTTAGACTCAATTAAGCTTGTTGCCTCTAAAATTTAGCTAAAATCCACCCCAGTGTTTTATATTTAACAGTTTTTTTTTCTATTCCACTGAACAGGACATGCCATTCTCAGGAAATGGTTGTTGCTGTCAGACCCTGATGATCTTTCTGCAGGGGCCAGAGGTTATTTGAAGGTCAGCATGTGTGTGCTGGCAGCAGGTGATGAACCTCCGGTAAGTGAGATAGAGAGAGAGAGAGATCGAGCATGGTTTAGCTGCAGCATGTTAACAAATTGAACCTTATTGTAAAGTTTTCTCTCATTCTTTTGAAAACAACAATTCGGTGTGTTAGATGGATAAGAAAGAGGGTCTGGAAGAAAAAGAGGATATAGAGGGGAACCTGTTGAGACCAGCTGGTCTTACCCTGAGGGGGGCCTCGTTTACTGTCAGAGTTTACAGGGCAGATGATTTGCCTCAGAGTGAGTATCAAACACGTCTGTGTGTAGGTGTGTTTCTGTTTTTCAAACAGAAAAGCCTTTTCTGTTTGCTTCTGTTTATCTGCTCTCCTCTTTTGGCAGTGGATGATGCTCTTATAGATGATGTCAAACACTTCCTTGGTTTTGAAACCAATCGTAAGAACTTGGTGGATCCATTGGTGGAGGTCAACTTTGCAGGCAAAACGGTACTTCTGTCTTTATAACTGGTTGAATCATGAAGTATTAAGCCTATAAAACCCACCGTAGCATATTTGATATTCAAATTTCTAATTGATAAAGACGATCAAATGCTGAAATGCCTGTTGTTCAGAATCTGCTATGTGCCTTTTGTCATCTTACCTTTAAGCAAGGAAAAGGCCTTTTAGTATAATTCTGAAAATCTCCCCATTCAGGTTGAGATATACGAGTCTTTGTGCTACTTTTAAGTAAACGAAGGAATAATTTGTTTATTGTTAGTAATATTTTAAGATGAACATTTACTGGACTAAAGCAACAGTGGTTTACTTGATGCATATTTCTTTTTATTTTATTTAGAAAAATCTTGTTAAATTGTGAGTATCAAATATGATAGATCTAACTTTTTTGAGGAATGTTTATTTGTACATATTCTTTGTCAATGTATTACATTGCACTGCATTACATGTTTGGCTCCTCACAAAACAAAACAAAACACGAGCTTTGATCATAAAACTAAGCATTTAAATATCATCTTACTATGATATATTATTGACATGTTTTTAGTGAGACCTATATTTAAGTACATTTAATGCAAAAATTCTGCTATACTGTTACAAAGATCTCATTGATTTAAATTATTAGATAAATATAGCATATTTTTGCTCAGTTTTGGGCCCCTGAATAAAACTTACATTTTTTTCCCCTCTTCCTCTTCAAGTATGAGCTCCATATTATCTTATTTCATACTATATGAGCCATAAAAGCCTAATGTTTCAGATATGATGTAATTTTTTTGACTATTATTTTATATGTCATGGTTTATAGGATTAATAATTTGCTCAAGAGGTACCAATATGATATTTTTCTATTTCTAGATGAGTAGTAAGATTCTGGAGAAAAATGCCAACCCTCAGTGGAACCAGAGCCTCACTTTGCCCATCAGGGTAAATGACATACACTCACCTCACAGAACAACCTAACAAGTCTTTCAATATGGCACCCTTTAGCGTCAATATAAGACGCAGATATACATGGGCCAGAAGGCGCCTCCTAGTGGTCTATCCCTAACCCTACCCCAGACCTAAACCTACCCATAACCGAAGCGTGTTATATTGACGCTAAATGGTGCCATGTGCTTTGGATTAAGACACATTGTCAAAAGCGTCACTATATGATGCCCTAGGATGAGAATGCGTTGATTTATTAACAGTCTGTTTTTCACTCCAGTTTCCATCCATGTGTGAAAAGATGAGGATACGCATTTTAGATTGGTGAGTACAATTTTTCTTTCATGTGTTTAAAACTTACTTGTAGGGTAATCGCTACAGAATCTGTTTAAAACAAAACTCAAAACATACCTTTTTAGAGAAGGCTTATACTATGAGACTATTTGAGCTTCCTTTTTCTGTATGTAAATATCTTTTATGTTATTTTATTGTTTTAAACGAGCACAATGGTCAGCGACAGTTGTTTTTTTGTGCTATATAAATAAATTAACTAACCAGTGTATGTTAATATGGATTGCTTTGTTTATGATGTGAATGTGTTATCTTACATACCTTCCCATTCTCCTTTTCTCAGGGATCGCGCTAGCCACAATGACGTAATTGGCACAACGCACTTATGCATGTCCAAAATCTCAGCCCCTGGAGGAGATATTGAGGGTAGGTGGTGTTTTGTTGTGTACAAATTGCTTCTCAAAATACAGTTTGATTGAAGGTTGTTGTTGAGTGCAGTGGCAAATCTAGAGGGTCATTGTCTTGCTTTGCAATTTTTGTACTCTCTATATCGGTGGTTGTTAACCTTTTTGACTCCAAAGACCCCTATTGTCCTCAATAAGATTCAAAGACCCCCCTTCCCCCGGGTCCCCTCCCTGGTTGAGAACCACTACTCTATACTAACCGTTTATATAGTGTATATTGATGTGTATTAAGTGTATTAATTCTGCACAACTAACAACATCAAATATACCTTCTGCAAAATGGTATACTGTATCTTGTCAATTGTCAATTCCTAGTGCAAGAGCTTGTTAGCATAAGTCCTTCCCAAAACTCACAATTTGTTGAGCCAGAACTAGACATGTTGAGTTACTCTGACAGCAGTGCTGTTTGCCACACTCTTTGGGAAGTCAAACAGCATCAAGAAATGTATTTGTAGTGTCTCTATTTATCTAGTAGTTGTAAGTAACGCATCATCAAAAAAAAAAATATTCTTCACCTTGTGCATTTACACAAAGTGCATTTGTCAATGTTGAGAGACATCACATTTTTCAGTGTGTTGGTTCCAGTGTTTAAGTGAGGAAAAACTCTACTTGTTGTTTGCTAGCTGATTTATTGACTTGATTTTGTATCACTTCGTATTGTCATCATGTAAGAAATGAATTGGCAGTGATTTGAAACTTGAGAATGAAATTAACACTGCATTTTGGGGAGTGTTGTGTAAAATTAGCTTGTATGTTTTACTCTGAATTAGAGACAAGGATGACTAAAACAAAACAAAAAGAGTAGCTACCCAGACAGCAAACTGACATTGAAACAATGTGGAAACGACGTCTCTCATGACATTGAAACAACGTTGATTTTGCTCATCGAATTAACGTTGAACCAACGTCAGACGCGGCATTCTTCAAAGCTAAATGAAAATCGAAAATTGGTTTGCTTTCATAACGTTGAAACAACGCGTTGATTTCAAGTTGATTTTCCGTTAGTTTTGAAAGAATGACGCGTCTGACGTTGGTTCAACGTTAATTCGATGAGCAAAACAATGTTAGATCAACGTTGTTTCGATGTCATATTTCCACGTTGATTCAATGTCAGTTTGCTATCTGGGTACTTTTTAAAATCCTCACATGCTATTGTCAAGGATGTATGACAGATCAAAATTGTAGTATTGTTGCATTTGTGGGGAAAAAAAACAAGTGATTGTAGTATATTTTAGTGTAACTGAAATTGGTTTCAGTATGTTAGCAGTTAGCAGTTGGTTGTGATATGTTGTGTGTTGCATAGAGTGAGTTTGTTGTGCAAATGTAACTCTACGTCTGGTGCAGACATGATTAATATAGGCTCGCGCATGAGTCCGTTTGCATGGCATCGGCTGCACTGCCTGCAGTATTTACTTCATCTATCCTTATTTTGTCTCAACTTTCATTTCTCTCTGCACTCAGATGAGTTCCTTCTCAGGACCTTCCACAGCACCAGTATGTGTGTCTCTCTGATCTCAAAAATCTGTGCTACCCTTCCTGTAGATCACACCAATGGCATGATTTTGCCTTTTTTGGGCTATAGTGCTTATAGCATAAGTTTCCTATAGCTTTATTTAGCTAGTCTTTAGATAAGGTGTTTTCTATGACTAAATGGCAAATGTATTTGCCATTGAAAGTGTCAACACGTTTGTTATTTGCTATTTATTTTCTAAAGCTAGAGGTTACTGCTGTGTGTCTAATTCTTGCTCTTTTATATATCAACAAGTTGATGACAATATAGGCTTTCTTCCGACCTTTGGCCCCTGCTTTGTCAACATGTATGGGAGCCCTAGAGAGTTCTCAGCCTTCTCGGACCCACATGAGGCACTAAACCTGGGAAAGGTGAGATTCAATATACAGTATATATATATATATGATACGTGATTACGTTTGTGACGTTTGTACATTTGTGATTACGTTAAATGTACGCTTAGACATGTGCAGGTATTCGGTAATGCGATAAATCGCGGTAATGAATATGCACGATATTGTTATCGCGGGCTCTTCAAAATACCGTGGAAAATAATAGATTCGAATTTAGACTTTTAGAGCGCGCATTATTTCCTTCAACCGCTCAAACACTGCGTGCTGCGCAGAACACGCGCGCACTCTGATGTAAACAATCCCCACATGTATGTGTGCTTGCGACAGTGCGCACTAGTCTAATGTAAACAATCCTCACATGATGAAGAAGCATGGCGGAACGCTCCCGACGATTTATCCCCGCAGGGCTGCCAACTCTCAGACATTCCGCTTGAGACTCAGCTTGACTTTCAGACAGGACGCGGAATACGCGCGCGACGCGCAGGGATGTTTTGTTGCTGCGTCGACCTGCATCGACCACGCCGGTGTTAAAGTTCAAAATAGTTAAACTTTTTATTTGTAAAATAGCAAATCGCGTTGTATCTGAAGGGCAACGTTGAACCAGCGTCGCGCATTCCGCGTCCTGTCTGAAAGGCGCTTAACGCATTTGGCACTTTTCACACGCACTCCCACAGAGAAAAATCACAGAGCAAGGTTACTTTTGATATGAAAGTTGTTATTGATAAATTGAAGTTGATAAATCAGCTCTTCTGATCACAGATCGTTGCTCCTCAGTTCAAGTAAACCGATCATCATCTTACTTTCGTTTTTATTTAAAGATACAGTATAACTTACCGAAAGGTATATTTACTTGTACATAATAACGATCAATCAGTGAGGTCAGTAACACTGCAGGAGAACAGTTGTGTCAAAACGTTACATTTACCTCAGGAAAGCCATTTAATGACCAGCACATTAGAAAATAGCAAGGAGTAATTTGCTAAATATTATATTTAATTTCTCTCTGTATGTTTACAGCATTATGTGAGGTTTTTTTTTCTTGAGAAACATTAACAGACTGAGGCCTGCCTAATATTTATCCAAATGAGTCAATATTGAATTAAGACTGAAATCAAATCCAAGAATTTAATTGAATAATACAAACAGTAACCTACCAGTCATTGTAACATGTTGTTACTAAACTTTAAACAATTTGGTTTAGTTTACCATATGTTTTGAAAATCACAATTACACATTGATACAAGTTGAGGTTTTTTTTAGAGACCCACAATGCATCTGTTTTTCTTGAAATATAATTTCATTAAAATATCGTGATAATACCGTATACCGCAATAAAAGCTCAATCAATTAACCGCAGCATGAAAATTTGATACCGCAACATGTACGCTAATGGATCAAGGTGCAACAAATAAATTCACAGCGAAGTTCGTTCGACTTTTTCGTTTTTTTGCTTAGAACTAAAAAATCTTTCTAAAAACACTCTACAGTCTTTTAATAGAAAACCTTAAAAGTCGAAGAAGGTCTTGTTTTTTTAAGTTTTGTTACAAGCTATTCACATATTAATAATAAAAAAAGTGAGTAATACATGTGAATTCTTCCAAATACCCCCTTTAATATTACTTACTGTAATAATACTTTAAGTTCCTATGTGTGTGTTTTTTTGACATAGGGAGAGGGTGTGGCCTATCGAGGACGTGTGCTGTTAGAACTTATTACGAAACTGTCTGATCAGGTGGAGCAAAAGATTGAAGACATACACCCTGATGACCTGCTGGTGGTAGAGGTGAGATCACAGTTATTCCTCCTGGGTTTAGCATCAGACATGAGATCATTTGACACAGGAATGCATCATTTAATATCAGTGAAAGACCACAGTTGTGTTGTGTTGTGTCGCACAGAAATTTATGCGAAAGAGGAAGTACTCCCTCTTTGCTGCATTCTACTCAGCCACTCTTCTTCAGGATGTGGATGATGCGATTCAGTTTGAAGTCAGTATTGGTAACTACGGCAACAAGTTCGACAACACCTGTCTGCCTCTGCCCTCCACCACTCAGTTCAGCAGGGCCGTGTTTGATGGTGAGAAAACACCTAAAGATTTATACTTGAAGTTGAAATGTTTAGGTCAACCATACATTTTGGAATGCCCCACATAAAATGTCCAGACTGCTATTTCACTTTGAAATGGATACTTGTGGGATTTGTTCTTCCTTTAACAGAAACACCAGAACATTTTTCCTGTGTTAAACATGTAATATATATATATATATATATATATATATATATATATATATATACACTGTACATACATACACATACCTTTATATATATATATATATACACACATACACAGTATATATGTATGTACAATATATGTGCCATTTCTTCAAAATAAATTAATAGTTTTATTCAGCAAGGGTACATTATCAATTTAATGCACCCTTACTGAATAAAACTACATTTCTTTCGAAGACATTTACTACATTTGTAACATTACAAAAGATTTTTCTAAAGACTTTCTAATCATCAAAGAAACCTGAAAAAAATGTATTACGGTGTGCACAAAAATATTAAGCAGTACAACTGTTTTTTGATAATAATAAAACATGATTCTTGAGCACCAAATCAGTATTTTACAATGATTTCTAAAGGATCATGTTTTCATGTCAAAATTCAGCTTTGCAACCATTACAGGAATAAAATAAATTATAAAATATATTAAAATAGAAAACAGTTATTTTTAGTTACTGTATTTTTACAAATAAAAGCAGCCTTGATGAGCAAAAGAGACTTCTTTTTAAAACTGAGTCTAAACCTTTGAATGATAGTGCATACTGTATCTATACTCGTAAAATGAACCTATGTGATTTTGTGAAGCAAAAAAAAGAAGAGTTTTAATTATTTTAACAAACAAAGTAGTAGGATTGAAGCTCAATAACATTTCATTTTATATTCGTATTTGGAAGGATCGTATTACCTATACTCCAAAGAGTGATCTAACATTGCTTTCACTGTTTTACATTATTTAGGCTGCCATTACTACTACCTGCCATGGGGAAATGTGAAACCTGTGGTGGTCTTGTCTTCAGAGTGGGAAGATATCGGCCCTCGCATAGAGGCCCTGAACATGCTGCTCAGCATAGTTGACCGACTGGTGAGGAGCATTTCTTCGGTCAACACATCAAAATATATCAAACCACAATCAGTTATGATTGTATTTCCTAACACGTTTATCATAATAGGAATCAAACCTAGATCAGGTTCAGCTGGAGCTCAAAGCAAGAAGTGACGAACAGGAAGTGGAAGAGAGGGTTGTCCAACTGCTTGATGATGTCATAGCCGACTGCAGGTGCAGATGTGCTCAAGTGTTTTGTAAAGATGTACCGCACTCACTATGACCAACTAAAGTGTTCTTGTGTGTGAATGTGCTGTAGTGAGGAACTCCCTGAGGTGGATAAATGGCCCTGTGTGACTCCGCTGGATAAAGCTCTGAGGAATCTGCGCAAGATTAACATGCAGCAGATCGTGCAGACGGCACTGGCGCTCAAACACGGACCAGAGACCGAGCTGAGTGCGGTGCTGGAGCAGGCTGAGGACTGGACCATGAGACTTCGTCACCTCGCTGAGGAGGTGAAAGAGCTGCAGCTTGCAAATAAATGATATATGTTGGTGGTTCCCTTTCAGTCCTTCATGGAACGAGTCATTTTATGCTACCTGCACCTGATTCAAATAGTGACATCAGCCTAATATTCCTGCTGCAGTCTGTGACATTAAAGGGATAGTTCACTTTGAAATTCATTTTTGATATGTTTTAGCTTACCTCAAGGGCATCCAAGATGTAGGTGTCTTTGTTTCCACAGTATTTTCAATTTTGACATTTTTAGGTCAAACCATTCTTGTCTGTCAGTCATATAAACTTTTCAAGTCATATCGACTTTTAATTTTGAATGGCTATAAAAAAAACTTGATTAATTACTAAAAATGTGCTATTAATTAGATATATATTTTTTAATCGATTGACGGCAGACGTTCTTTCTTTCTTTCAGCCCCAGAACAGTTTTCCAGATATAATAATCTGGATGCTTCAGGGAGACAGACGAGTGGCCTACCACAGAATCCCCACCCATCAAGTTCTCTTTTCCCAGGGTTACTGTGGCAAGCATTGTGGACAACTTCAGACGGTTTTCATGAAGGTAAACACACTATTTGAAGGCAAAGCACATACTAATGCTACAGTGTAAATGATGAATGGAACCGTAGGGGTAGTGATAAATCTCTGATTCTCTGTGTGTAATGTTGTGCTCAGTGTCCGCAGGAAGACGTGGGATGTAGTAAGATCCCAGCTCAGCTCAGGGTCAAGCTGTGGTTTGGACTCGCTGCTGATGTCAAGTCCTTTAACCAGTTTGCAGAGGGCAAACTATCTGTGTTTGCAGAAACGGTGAGTGGGCAGTTTCCCAACATGCATTTGTTTGGCGTTTCTTCACCCATGGGCCTTTGCCCTGTGGACTTTTAGTTAACACTTTTCGCTCTCACTAATTTATCAATTTCCCTATTAACAGTCTCCAGCAGTGTACTGTATATATATACAGCTTATTGATTTGGAAATCAATTTCACACAATAAACATTAAAATAGTTTATTTCGCTCTTTGTTTACATTATCATAGTTTTAATTTAAACATGTCACGATTCATTTTGTAAAATATTTTAAAACGTTTGCAAGTGAGAACAAAGTTGAAATCTACTAAATGTCCTGATAGAAAGATTTTCAGTAAAAATTTTTAATATTAAATTAGTACTTCTATACAGCAAAGAAGAATTAAATATAAATAAAAAATATATATGCCTACTTTTCTTTTAAACTTTCTATTAATCAAATTATCCTGAAAAGGTGCGTCATGGTTTCCACCAAAAAAATGATTAACTTTTCTCAAATTTGATAAGAAATGAGAAATGTCTCTCGAGCAGCCAATCAGCATATTAGAATGATTTCTGAAGGATCATGTGACACTGAAGACTGAAGTAATGATGCTGAAAACTCAGCTTTGCCATCATAGGAATAAATGACATTTATAAAGTATTAAAATAGAAAAGTTATTTTAAATTTTAATAATATTTCACAATATTTATCCTTGATAAGCATAATAGACTACTTTTAAAAACAAAATTACATATTAAAATCGAACAGTTCTTTTAAATTGTAATAATATCTTACAATATTTTGCCTTGATTAGCATAAGAGACTTTTTAAAAAAGCAAAAAATCTTACCAATTCCAAACTTTTGAATGGTAGTAAAATAAAACAAAGAATCACAGGAAGCTCATCCTTTGTTTTTATACAGTGAGTACTTTAGTTACATTTGTTTTCGCTTATTTGGTTGAATTTGGTTGATTGTGTCTTGTGTAGCATTGTGTGTTTGAGCTTCTGAGCTACTAATGGAGTTGTTTTGATCCACAGTATGAGAACCAGACTAAATTGGCCCTGGTGGGGAACTGGGGTACGACGGGTCTGACATACCCCAAGTTCAGCGATGTGACTGGCAGAATTAAACTGCCAAAGGAGAGCTTCAAACCCTCTCCAGGATGGAGCTGGGCAGGAGACTGGTATGTCAGCCCAGAGAAAACGTGAGTCTTATCATAAATGTACTCAGACAAGTATTAGTGATATCAACATCATAGAACACCCTGTGAAATGGCATAACATTGATGTGTCTTGATGCCCAGAATGCTGTACGACGCTGATGCAGGTCATATAAGCTTTTTGGAGGAGGTGTTTGAAAATCAGATGCGTTTGCCAGGAGGACAGTGGATCGGCATGTCAGAGGGATACACAGATGTGGTCAGTGTGTAGTTGTATTGTGACAAAACTGATGAAACTTTAGTTCTTTTTAAGTAGAGTGAAGTTATTTGTTTAATTCATGAGGCAATATGTTCTACATTAAAATCAGTTGGCCAGGAACTGACCTTTTTGTTCTTTATGTGTCCACTGGGGGGCAGAACGGAGAAAAGGCTGTGGCTAAAGATGAGATCGAGTGTCCCCCGGGCTGGGTGTGGGGGGATATTGAGTGGAGCGAGGATCTGAAGCGTGCAGTGGATGATCAAGGTATGGAAACTTTGAGAAGTCTTATGCCACTGACTTCTGCTCTTCGTTATTTTGTATATAGAGATGATTTTCAAAAGCAATGCATCTCTATAATAAATTTGTGTTTACCTGTAGGGTGGGAATATGGAATAACCCTCCCCCCGGACCGCCGGCCAAAGTCCTGGGCTCCATCCGAGAAGATGTACCACACCAACCGCCGGAGACGTTGGATCCGACTCCGCCGTAGAGATGTGCAGAAGATGGAGGCGCTTAGAAAAGTACATCATCAGTCGTTAGCGAAGTGTTCCCGCTCGGTTTGTTTTCAGTCAAAGAAATAACGAAGTTTCACATTGAGAGCAGCTTGTAAACAAAAGCGGAATCTTGGCTCCGAGCTTCAGTTAGTTCCCTTTGAATTCTGGGGGGATTCTGGTAAAGCTCAGGGTGGCGTGACATAAAGAGCTCTGTGTAGTCTCAGGAGGTCTTCCCCTGAACGCATCTGGTGAGAGGCAGATGGAGATCGAGAGGACACCTAATTAATCATGCCATCTGAGAATAATCTGAAATCAATCCCACACCTCGAATCCACTTGGCAGAAAAACCCAGGTCCAACTTTAAAGTCCCGCCGCAAATTTGTTTAATGTTCATCATCTGTGTGAGGGTGTGTGTTTAGGGGCATGTGTGTGCGACATGAGAGAGAGCGATAAAGCGGTTTGGTTTCAATCTGTGAAAGCCCTTATCCACACAGGCAAACAAGTTTGGGTAAAACACACTTTGTTGATAAAGATCTAAAATTAAATTCTGGAGATCACTGTTTCTGATAACAATAATGTTGTTGTTAGACTATAAAGCAAACATGTTGAAGTTCTTCAGAGTTACAGAGAATGGCATTGGGCCTCATTCATGAAACACGAACAGAATGAATTTGTGTATAAATCATTTGCAAATCCATTATGTAAATTGTCACATTCAGTTGAATTGAACAGTTTACATAAGAATGGATTTATGAACGATTTACACACAAATTTGTTCTGCTCGTGTTTCCTGAATGAGGCTCATTGTGTTTCCGTTTGGTTCTGCGGAAGAAACAAACAGGTCTACTAAAACTGGGTAAAGAACTTGTTTGAGAGAGAGGTTTGGGTTCAAAAGGTATATTTAAAATATAAGAACTAAATGACAGATACAAATCACTGTATTAATGTTCAAATTTAGGGGTCATTAAGATTTTTTTTTTAATATTTATGAAAGAAGTGGCTGATCTTATGTTTAAGGCTACATTTATTTTATAAAAAAAAATACTGTAAAACAGTTAGTGTAATTGTAATAATAATATTTCACAATATTACAGACATCTTCAGAAATGATTGCTGATTTGAAGCATTTCCGATTGTTATACTGATTGTTAACTGTGGTGATACTTTCATTATTTGAGTAGAAAGTTTAAAAGAACATCATTTATTTAAAATGGAAATCTTTTTTAACATTACAGATGTCTTTATACTGTCACTTGCTTAGAAGTATTAATTTCTCACTTACCCCAAACTTCTGAATGGTACTGTATTATTTCTGCAATTACATTTTTATGAAACCAAATGCCATCTTCAAACAAATTAATGTTTGCAAATTTGTATACTTATTAATAAAATGTTACTAGTTTTGCTTGAAACGTGTGCTAATAATAGATAGATTATTATTATTATATAATATGTAGTAATATATATTTTTGAAGTGTCCAAAAAAATTTTGGGTTACTACAGTATGAGTAAAATCAGTTGTCCTCATGGTGGCACTCTTTAAGCACAGAATTAGAAACATTTCTCTTGTGGCACCTCCCGTCTTTCTACTGTATTAGATAACTTTAATTCCTCACTAATCTGAAAAAGCTCATGTCTGCTATTTGTCTTTTTTAATGTTTATTGCACTGTGCACCACTGGATAGGATCATATAGAACATGCAAATGAGAAAAATGCTTTAATTCAATCCGGTTAAATGATGAGTCTTTTTCTTTGTGCTCACTCTTCTACAGCAGCGTCCGGACGAGTCGGAGCGTGAGGGCTGGGAGTATGCTTCTTTATTTGGCTGGAAGTTTCACCTGAAGCAGAGGAAGACGGACGCCTTCCGGCGCCGGCGCTGGAGATGTCGTATGGAACCATTAGAAAAGACAGGGCCGGCGGCCATCTTTGCCTTGGAGTGTTCGCTGGTAATGAGTGTTGACTATTTGAGTGATGTGGACCTGGAATTGGGGGTGAGATTTAGAAGGAGAGACAGTAATGGAAGGAAAGGAAAAAGGTCGGACTGAATCAAACGAAGGCGAGATGCAATTTAGACAAGGCAAAGGCGAGAATGGGTGTGGAGGGCTTTGAGTTTGGACGAACCGGAGGTGCTGAGAGAGACTGGGCAAGCAAAGTGGAATCAGTCTGGTAAAATAAGGGCATCATGGGATATCATTTACAGGGAGACAGAGATGGAGCAGTGAGTGTGAAGGACGGTGAATGTATAAAGCCTAGTTAGTATGCTTATTCTTTTACTCATAGTCTGGTCCACTGGGTCCATTGTTACGGGTCTATTCCAGGCAGCTTTGGCACAAGATGTCATGTGGGCTTGGCTGAGTTGAGAATTGAGAGTTGATGAGGGTCTGGAACGGATCCATTGTGCAAGTAGTGCCTTACAGAGGTGAACTAGATGATTCCCTTGCTCTGCCTTCTGGGGCACCTGAAAATTCAGATCCATAGACATCAATTAATCACATCAAATGCTTAATTTAGTCATTTTTCAATTATTTCCATATGATATAGCGTGTTTAACCTCATTTTAAATCCTGCTCTTCCTGTATCTTGAGCATATGCTGTTAATTTACATGGACTGTCCGAATGAGCCGATTCATTGGAATAACTTGCCAAAGTTTCATATGAGAGAAAGTCTTAGAAATAATCAGACTTTTACCTCTACATTTGAGAGATATTACTATTTACAGTGAACCATTAACTAAGATGAATCATAATACAGTATCCACCACAATATAAATGAGATAGAGAGCAATTCATTACAATTAATTCACTACTAAATATGAGAGAGTCGTTTAGGATGAACCGATTCACTAGAATTACTGTGACTTTCCACCACTACAGATAAGAGAGAGATTGGTTTAAGATGAACTGATTCACTTCAATTAATCAGACTTTTCTCTGCTACATATGAGAGATAGAGTTATTTAAAGGGATACTCCACCGTTTTTTCATATATTAAACTATGTTATTCCCTTAATAGCACTTAACTAGCCCAGGATCCAAGCAAAGAAGTGACCAAACACCTCCATGTTTTCCCTATTCAAATACAGTTACACAAATAGTGTAACTCGACCAGGAATGGTGACGCAAAATAAAGCATTGCCCTTTTCTAAGCGTCTAAATTGCGCTTCGAGAACTTCGACTCAGCATTTCTGTGCTTTCCGCCATACATTATACAGTAGTTATCCACTTTACACGCTTAGAAAAGCGCAATGTTTTATTTTGCATCACCATTCCTGGTCGAGTTACACTACTCATGTAACTGTATTTAAATAGGGAAAACGTGGAGGTGTTTGGTCGCTTCTCTGCTTGGATCCTAATGAGACGAGAGAGGTATGTATCATCTTGTCTTAGTTAATGGAATAACTTTGTTTAATATGGAAAAAGAACGGCGGAATATCCCTTTTAGATCAACCTATTGCCCAACTCACTAGAATGATTTACCCTTTTTGCCACCTCTACATATGCAAGAGAGATAGGATGATTTGATTAACTACAACGAATCAAACTTTTCACCGCCACATATGAGAAACCGAAAATCAGGTTCGATTATCAGCTTGCTTGGCAATGTGACATTAAAATAGGTTTCAGTGGATGGGTTTGCGCTACACCGCTACTCGTTGGAATTGGATTTTAGAGGGCACTTTGGAGTGTGTGTTTCTTTTCTTTTTTTCCCTCCAAAACCATACAAGTGTATTGGGTTATGTAAATATTGTGAGCCACAAATGACATAGCATTTTCATTTTGGTTAAGAGACATCATCAGGCATTTTATTCAGAGAAGATCAGGATTTTTGTATGTGTCAAAATGATATTTGAGAGTCTTTGGGTGGTGATGTAATCTTTTCATGCCAGTGGTTTGCGGTGCATATACAGTTGTTCTTTCCACAACTGACAGCAGTTATCATTAACACATACTCTGTTTACCCTTTTGGTCGGAATATTATGATATTTGATCCAACATGAATGCCTTGTCTTGTCTGAATGCCAAAATGTTTGAGTCTACTGTTTAGGTTGAAGGAACATAATCTGTCTCACAGTGTGTGTGTTTGTGTGTGTGTGTGTGTGTGTGTTGTTTTTTTTTTCAACAGAGCAGTGTTACTGATGAGAAGAATGACGATAGGTCAGTTACAACAACCTTTGGTGTCAACCGCCCAACCATCTCCTGCTTCTTTGATAGTAAGTTGAACATGCCGGTTTTCTCTCTTTATTTAAAATAATGACAGATGACTAAAACTACACTGCCATCCTGCTTCTTGATTCTTCAGATGGGACCTTGTATCATTTGCGATGTTACTTGTATCAGGCCAGAGACCTGCTGGCAATGGATAAAGACAGTTTCTCAGGTGAGCATACCAACTATTACAAACATATCAAGGTTTGTGTAAATCATGGTTGTGCACAATTTAAATTCAATTTTTAATGTTCTTTAAAATTTAATATATTTTAAAATGTTATTTATCCCTGTGAAGCTGAATTTTCAGCATCATTACTCCAGTCTTCAGTGTCACATGATCCTTCAAAAATCATTCTAAAATGCTGATAATACTTTTGTCATGATTTTTTGATGAATAGAAAGTTCAAATGAGCAGCATTTATTTGAAGCAGAATTATTATAATACATTATAATTGTTGTTAACCTGAATTTTGATACATTTAATGTACTCTTGCTGAACAACAAAAGCATTAATTAAAAAAAAAGAATCACAATGACTCCAAAACTTTTGAAGGGTAGTATATATTTTTGCTTTTTGCTTGAAAAAAAGAGAAATTAAGGAGCCATTTCATCAGCCCATCCTTGGTGACAATTCCAAGTTCAAAACCTAAGATATCAACAAAAGCTTTGGAGGTTGTTCAATTTTGTTGGCTATAATCTGATCAAAGCTATGTATACATTGTAAAAAAAAAAAAGAAAAAAAAAGGGCATATTCTGACAATAACATAGTGTTTTTCATTAAAACCGTAATATACTGTACACAACAAAGCATTATGGGCAGTAAAAGTACCAAGAAATGTATGCAGTCATTCATTTTGTAAAGCAGCTTTATCAGAATCTACATGTATTGCACTGTGACCTTTCATATCCCGAACTTGTGGTTATTTGGATATTTGTATGGATTCTGAGTAATATATTCTTCTGAATCCACTAATAGCATGACATTCAGACACACAGCAGGCATCGGGCGAAATCAGCCTTTTAAGACATTTACTACAATGCCACATGGCATGAAGAGCGCTTTGCTAGCTCCAATGACATTTTGTTCAAGTTAACATACAATAAGATGCATATTTCCAGGTCATGTGGTGACACAAATTGAGGTCAATGAGTAGTCCTAATGTGAAGCATATTGAGAGCAATAGCTTAACATGGCAGAATTATGATTTTATGATTTTCTGTTAAAAAAGGGTCAGTATTGCCTAGAATAATAGGAGCACTTTATAAATAACAAATTCATAAAAGTGAAGTCTTTTGAGAGTAAATGGTAGAGGAAACGTAACTGAGCTTACGTCAGAGGGGGTGAAATATTGTGCCTGGCACAGGCTGGGCCGAGGAAGTTTGGGTCAAGTATTGCCCAGAGAGAAGCAAAATGAAGTAGATTTACAATGGTGTCCATGAGAGAAGACGTTGGCAGTGAAGATGTAAAAAATGTCATTTGTATAGAAAAGAGGTGGTACTACATAAAGTAAAACAAATCAAGTCGGAGCCAAGGTCTAGTGCTTGAGTGCATGAGCTCTGATGCCGTTGCTCTTATGGATGAAGCAAGTTTGAATCTGGCTTGAAACCTATCCCATTTCTTTCTCTCCCCATCACATCCTGTCTTCTCTGAGCTTTAAAAGTGAAAAGCCCTGAAAACAATGAGACATTATGTGCTGAATTTGTTGCCGTTTTTCTTTTTGATTTAGTGGCGCTGATTCCTTATTTGCCAAGCTATTTTTTTTTTCACAAGAAATAATCTTCCATGATTTGTGTCCTTGGAAAGTATCAAGACAAATGGACAATGCATGCAATTTTTTATTCAAGATGCACATGTGACGCTTTGTCGGGTCAAAGGGACTTAAAGGAGTAGTTCACTTTTAAAAAATAACTTTTTCTGATAATTTACTCACCCCTATGTCATCCAAGATGTCCATGTCATTCTTTCTTCAGTCTAAAAGAAATTAAGGTTTTTGATGAAAACATTCCAGCATTTTTCTCCATATAATGGACTTTACTGGTAACCAAACGGTTCAAGGTCCAAAAGACAGTTTCAGTGCAAACTGCAAACTGTTCAAAGGGTTTTAAACGATTCCAGACGATGAATAAGGGTCTTTTCAAGCGAAATGATCAATTTTAAATCATTAAAAAACGATTTTTTTTTTAAATAACAAAGTTTAAGTTTTATAAGCTCAAATGGTCGCCTTGCTCTGTTCTGTGATGTGTTCGTGACTCTCCTGTTCGAACTCGTTTATCAAAATGAACAAATCTTTTGGTTCATTCAACGAACGAAATGAATTAATTGACTCGGAAAAAGAGTCCGAACAGGCATCACAGAACAGAGCAAGGCGACCATTTGAGCTTATAAAACTTAAACTTTGTTTTTTTAAAGCTTGATAAGACCCTTATTCATCGTCTGGAATCGTTTAAAGCCCTTTGAACAGTTTTCATTTTGCACTGAAACTGTCTTTTGGACCATGAACCGTTTGGTTGCCAGTAAAGTGCATTATATGAAGAAAAATACTGGAATGTTTTCATCAAAAACCCTAATTTCTTTTCGACTGAAGAAAGAAAGACATGAACATCTTGGATGACATGGAGGTGAGTAAATTATCAGCGAAAGTTTTTTTAAAAGTGAACTACTCCTTTAACTTCTGCTGGTCTTAACACATTCACAAAGTTATGTGGATAAACGCACACGTCAGGTGAAACATTCTCTGGTTTTGCAGTTGTACAAGTGTTTCTGTCTCCTCTATAATCATATCTTTATGCTGTATTAGCTATTGGTTATAGATTTTTTTGTTGTGGTTTTTCTACCTCTTTACAAGGAGAAGTTACTCAAAAAAATCCACAAAAGCTTTTTTTTTTTGTTATAGTTTTGTAGTGAATATTGTGGAATTGTTGTCAGATCCAAATAGTTTGTCATTCCAAAAGTTCTACAGTCAGCACCCTGCCTCCTGTGTGTTTGTTTATTGTTGGTTATTTTAATTAGTGTAATTTGAAAAAGTTATGGGGGAAAAAAACAGTAATGTAAATGTATTTTAGCCACCAATATGTGTAGCGTTCTCTGCTCTGTTTAAGCCATTCCACACAATTCCCCTCATAAATGTGCAGATTCCGTGTGGGCCTTGTTATTACCTTATATTAATATTACCTATTAATAAACATGAAGTGAGTTTTCATTCAAAATGTGACACTGATTGTTGATGTTGCCAAAAGCAGTCCCTGAAAAAGTCAAATATAAAAGAGCTTTCTTGGCAACACGGGAGCAGTATTTCACCCCCTTTAAACCATAGCGAGTGTTGCCATGGTCTAAAGCTCTAAGTTGTGGTAGTGAAATTTTTAACCCAGAGTGCTCCACATCATTAAAATGCAGGCAAAATACATCTGCTGGTTATCACCCATTAGAGATGTCTGGTATAAATATCCTATGCATGGAAAAACCATAGTCTAAAAATGGGAACAAAAGCGGACAAGGATGAAAAGAGACTTTAAGGTGGAGAAAGATCTGAAGTATATTGTTTTTTTTTGTTTTTTTTTGTTTTGTTTTTGTGAAATCCTGGAAATGTAGCTACCCAGGCCATGCCTTTTAAGGTTCATTCTGAACCCGCAAGCACAGATGAAAAAACATTGAGGATCCTTTTAAAAATACAGGCCTGGTATAAATCAGGCCAGTCTGGCGCTCTGATTACAAATCTACAAATAGTTTTGGGTCAGTCTCCTGATGCACAAAACCCAGCCTAGATCTTTTACAGGGTTCTGAGGTATGAGGAAAATGAATAAATCAAGCTCGAGGCAGAAATCACTTGTCCTTGGTGCGCTCGAGAAGGAGTTTGGTAAAGGGAAATGATCGATGGACCACAATATTTATAAAGGAGGGGAAAATGTAGAGCCGCATCAGTTATTTGGCTACTGGAGGAGGATTAGACGAAATCAGAGGTTTTTGCCAGGTGTATCCATCCGTCTATCTGTCTCTCTCCTGATTTTATTAAGTATTTATAACAGTTTTTATACATTCACAAAACAGATCAATTTAAAGGCTCACATGATATATACAAAGAGTATTTTAAACACTGTATAGTATTGATATATGGGAAATAATGCATTGCCAAAATCCTTTCCCTCTTTTCTTTGAGCATATCATTGTTCCCAAGGGTCATGCATCATGTTTGAGTCCTACACGTGGGCAGCCGTCGACATGTCCAGTCCCACAATGCCCTTGGGGGAGACAGTTTATTTACATTTCACTGTAAGCAGGCAGATTAGACACTGCCTGTGTTTATTTCCCATTGGCTCCTGGGTAACAGTGCACGCTCCCCAAAGCTCGTTTATCCCTTTGTTTATTTGAGCCACTGTGTTTGTGGGAAGTGGGAAGTTGTGTGTGCATGTGTGTAACTGGGCTAGTTTATTAAGAGCTGGGAAAAGTGTCTATTTCTCCCTCCCTAGTGAAACTATCCCACTGAGGCTGCTTTACGTCGACTGAAATAATAAACTTTGACTGTCCCTCCGATTTCTGGCTTTCCTAAGTAGTTGATGTCACTGCATTATTTTTCTACACACACACAATTGTTTGGAGGAATAGTTTACTTAAATAAAAAATATGCCATTGTTTCTCACCCTCATGTCATTTAAAATCTCATATGCTGTTATTTAATGCAGCTAGAAATCTGGAAGAATGTACAGTGTTTTCAGTGACCGTTCATAGTGACCACAGTACTTTTGTCATGCTCTAGAAAAGACAAAAAAGTAATCAACAATACTCGTGCGGTATGTTACTAGCGCTCTTTAAATCCCATTAAAACATTGGGTCAAATTCCAGTTTTGACAAAGATTTATCACTACAAATAACTCAAACAACATGCCATATTTGACAAGAAAATTGTCATTTGAAACCTAAAGATTTGCAATGACAATAACATAATTCTTTATTTTTGGGTGAACTCACTTAAACACTCACACATGCACATGCTTTTGCTAAATCACTCACTTTTTCCCGCCTTTGTCTGTCTCACAACCACACATTATCTTTCAGACATTACATAGACCAAAAATGGTCTCACCCTCCCTGCACCATAACTCAGGGTATCTCTGGTTCTTTTCACGTCCATAATTGATGTTATATTCTTGGCAACGTCACCCTCATTACAGAACCAAATAAAAACAGAAATACTTGTGTTTATTATGTTTACTGATGCATTGAAAGTCTTGTTCTGAGGAGAACGTACCGAACCACTGCCTCAGTCTTGATGGCAAACAGACTTCAATGAGTTGATGGCTGCACATCTTTCCCAAGTCTTGATGCAGTTCTTTCCATTGCGTTTATTCATCTATGTGGCAATAACCTCCATCTGACCTGCTGAAGCCTTTCTCGTTTCAGTTGACAGTTTAGATCTCGTTTTTGACAGTATACAAGTGCACATTACCCATGCTATTCCCACTCGGTGTGAACTTGCAGCTCATGCCATACTTCATCACTCATCCTGACATGAAAATGCGACGCAATTCAGTGACCTTTGATCTTTTTGACTCTTTGATTAGATCCCTATGCCATTGTGTCCTTCCTGCATCAGAGCCAGAAGACTGTGACTGTTCGGAACACACTCAATCCCACCTGGGACCAGACCCTCATCTTCTACGAAGTGGAAATATTTGGAGACCATCAAGTGACTGAAAAGAGCCCTCCGCACATTGTGGTGGAGCTGTACGATCAGGACACTTATGTGAGTTTTCGTTGTGTTGGTATGTGTTATATTATGAGCAGGTGTGTTTTTATGTCAAATTTGCCTTGCGTATACAGACTTTTGACCAGCAACTTATTCAGGTTGAGAACCGCCAACTTTGTCAGGTAGAGATCATCTGACCAAAGTTTTTATTTTTTTTATAGCAAGTCATTTCACTTAAAGTCATATTCATAATGCTAAGCAAGTACAGCTCTTATCTACTTGAATATGTTGATATGTTGACTACCATTTAACTGTTTGTCAAATGTACGTTTCAATTACGTTTATGAAGTAGAATGATTCAATTATTAATATCTGCCAATGATGGTATAAAAAATTGCTCTTCCCTGTGTTGTTATTGGTATGTAAAACTATTACCCATATTGGAAACACTTTATAATAACTGCACACTATTAATCATTAGTTAAGCATTAGTAAACAATTAATTCATAATTTATAAAGCATTACTAGGCATTAATAAGCAGTTTCTAAATACAGCTATTAATGCTTTATTCTTGTTTTAAAAGCATATCTATAATGTGTTTAATTGTAATTTCATACTTATTGATGATCAATTTTATAACTTCTAAATCAAGTATTGCAGTTATTTAAGAGTTGTCAAACAATATTGTTTTATATGCGGTTTAGGACCAGGTTAATGAAACCACAATAGACTAACACTGAAAACACTAATTCAAATAAAGTAATGTTAAGGGATTATATAACAGATAGGTAGACAGTTATGGATGTCAAGTTTGCTACCAAATGTTTCAAACCTAGCTGGAACCTGGCAAACTTTGACGAAACCAGTGTTTAGCTTTTCCGATGGAACGCTCCATTTTTTCCTCTGTTAACCTGGATTTGAAACTGAAAAATGCTTGACGAGTTTTTTGACCTCTACAGGGTGCTGATGAGTTCATGGGCCGATGTGTTTGCCAACCTTCAATGGTATCTCCTCGCCTCGCCTGGTATCCCATCCAGAAAGCTGGGAAGGCTGCTGGAGAACTGCTTGCTGCTTTCGAACTGATCCGTAGAGATAAAGTAAGAGGATTATCCATTCATAGTCATTACTGTGACTTGCATCATTGGCCTTCATTTTACAATTTGCAGTGATCCTTGTGAAGGTATCATCAGGTGTCATGATACCAAGGCCATAAAGAGCCATCATAATAATGATGATTGTGTGGGATTCTTTGCATCCATCCAGCACAGCTGTTGTCTGCAGCATCTCTGTTGAAAGAGATGCTTTTGTTATGAGTTTAACCCACAAGTGTTTACATGGCACATATCACAGCTTCTCCAGCACCACAGAGGAAGTTCAGTGGCTCCTTCACCCACGCAGTTGCATTTGTATGCATAGCGTCTGACAACATATGATTTAAAATTCAAAACCGCTCTCCGTTTTTATAGTGCCTCTGTGTACACATTGATGTGTGTTGAAACAATGTATTCATTTATTTTCTTTCTTCACAGCCTGCAGTCCATCACATCCCAGGTCAAGAGGTTAGTCGTATTTCTTTAAGTTTAATCCCTTCTGTTGTGTCATCTTCTCTAAAAAAAAAAAACATGCACAAACACGCACACATACTTTCTGTTCTCCTTTAAGCCACCGCTACTCCCTGTTCTCTCAGTCAGACACGATTGAGTAATTGGATAGAGCTGCTGTAAATGACATAAACGTCACTGTATCTGAACCGGTTTCACTAGCCCTGTCTGTTTGGAGACTGGCACCGCTCTGCAGCTCTTAGTTCAGGCGAACGGCCCTGTCTGGGCAATGCAGACAGCCAGGAGACTGATTGGAGATGCCAGTGGAGTTTAAGAGTGCCAGAGGCCCCACCCAATCCAGACCGGACCAGCTGGCATCTGTTAGAGTGGGATAATCACAGGGAAATTGAATTAAAGTGAACTTTTAGAGAACAGTCAAGCCACCCACCCACGCACACACACAAACAAATGCCCACACAGTAACACTTTATTTATTTGATTTTTCTTTTTCTTTTTTCCCTAGGGGGATATTTTACCACCCTCGCATATCATGGATGAGGTAAGTGTTGGTAAAGGATTCAGTGAATAGACAATGAATCTTGTTTGCAGTTGTCCCAGAGCATCTCTTTCCTGTTCTCTTGTTCATTTTTCCCCTCTCTGTTTATTTTGGGCATCTTCAAGCTTGTGCTTCCAGGCTTCCTCTCTGACAGTCAACAGCAATGGGTACAATTCAGCATGCACACACATACGCAAACACATTTTAATGTATTAAGCAGGAACTTTTGACTCAAAAACTCAACAAGAAACACAGGGCATGTGGTTCCACCATATTAAACCAGAAGGATTATAAAAGTCCTCTATAGCAGCCAAGCATCTCTTCTTTCATTATGGAAGATAGCTGGAACCAGTAGTTAGCTCCAAATTGACATTCCCACTGGTTTTCATTTGTCTGTAGATATGGGGTGTTAAGATCTACATTGTTTTGGGGTTTTTTTAGTCCTGGTGGGTAGATTCCTCCAGAACTCTATGTACTATGTACGCACCTCCTCAATTTTTATGAGGATCTTGTGGGAGGTGACTTGGAAATGTAGAGCCCTTTCTGATCTGTCTGTATTCCCAGCTTTCCTAACTACTGGATTCTACTTCATCTGCACAAAGATTTGTATTGTTCTGCAGTGGCATTTCAAAAAGAAACAAAGTGATGGGCTAATGGTGGAACTAACATGCTTCTATTAGAATGCATAATAGCTTCTCTTCATTAGATCCAAACACACTAGGGACTTAAACATACTGGACTAGTACATGTGCTTTTTGTCGCCAATAGTAAATGGAAACATTGGCAATACATGGAATATATGGCGATGAAACAGCCCGTTCTCATCCCAAGACGTCATCTAACTGACGCTTTTGACCATACGTCAACATCCGACGTTTTAGGGTACCCTTTAACGTCAGTTAGATGACGCTATCTAACCCTAAGCCTACCCCAGACCTAAACCTACATGCATCATCTAACTGACGCTAAAGGTAAAGCGTCAGTTAGATGACGCACTAGGATCGTCATCTAACTGACGTTAAAGGGTACCTTAAAACGTCGGATGTTGACGTATGGTCAGAAGTATCAGTTAGATGATGTCTTGGGATGAGAATGTGTTGGCTGAAAACAAGGGTTCATGGTCTTGCACTTTTCCTCTTTACTCCACTTTACTGTCCTTTTTTTTGCTTGAAATAACTGCATGATATTGTTATGATCTAGGAATGCAATTATCTTGAATGTCTGATATTAAAATTCTATAATATTTTGTCTAAACAAATGAAAAATCAAACACTAAATACTAAACTCAATTGTTTTAAATGCTACAAGTGAATGTAGGCATCACGGCATTATAATCTAAACAATTCCCGATCAAAATCAAGTTCTGCTCTTCATTTCTTGAAGCTGTTCGTCACAGTAGGGAAGAAAAGACTATCGCAACTTTTGTTTCATGTTGACTTTAATGGCGCTAAACCCGACGTAATGAAATTTTTTAACCATGGAGAAGTTTTTAGCCATGGAGAATTTAAAACATTACAGTTTGTCATGGCTGAAAGATATCTCCAAAGGTCCCTTTGCATAGAGCACCATTGTATTCAACAGTAGTGCCATTCATCAAACAATTACACTGGCTCAATGCAGTCCTGGCTAGTCATTGTGTGTGTGCTCATGTTCACTGTGGCGTGATTGCTAACTTCGATTGGCATGTAAAATTATGATGTTTGACTGCTATTAGTAACTAATTTCTTGTTTGTTTTCACACCCATTTTCAAATTTGGTGCGTCACGCAAGTGTACTTGTTGAGAAGAATGGAAACATAGTGTTTGTGAAGCTGATCCCTCTAAATGTAGTCTTTGTCTCCTTCAATTACAAGACGATAACATGGTTTTTGAAACTGTTAATGCATGTTTGCAATAAAACAAGAACTTATATAATATGTATACGTATATCGAAAAATCCTTAACAATGTTATTTTATTATTAATTATTTAGTTTTAATTTATGTGCTTTTGTAATTGTTATTAGTATTTTCTTAATATTACTGTTCAGGTTTAATTTATTTGTATTTCATTGTCATTTTTTTTATTATTATTATTTAAGTGTCTGCAGAAATGTAAAATTTTGTCTAATATTTGTCTTTTTTTTCAGTTATTATTTAAGTTAAATTAACAAACATTTTTTAATAGTTTTAGGTTTAGGCCGTGTGTCCACCAAAGCATATTTCCACGCGCCTTGCTTATTTTTTCAATTGTTTTCAATGGGAGTGCTGCGTTTTTTTAAACGCCATGAGCGAACGAGGCGCTGAGCGTTTTTTTTTTCACGCTGAAGCGCCGAGCGCCCAGTGTTTTTTACTGGTCGCTGAGAGTTGAAAAATGTTCAACTTTGGATAAAACGCAGCACTCATCACTGTCACTTTTTACCCACCCGTCCAATCAGAGTGGAATAGGGGCGGGACTAAACCACACTGACCAACTGTCACAACATTCTTTCTGTACAGTGACATCAACCAGCAGAGCTAACTGAACAAAATGGATGAAAAATATATTTTAGTATGAAACAAATTATCTGCGAAATCAGTTCCAAGTAAACTGTGCTGCGGATATTCTGTATCATATGAAACGTCTCAACGGAAAAAAACGTGGGCACGCCGTCTTCAGCAGAGCGTCTGGCGTTTTCAGCTGGCTAATAACGCTTTGGTGGACACACGGCCTTAGTTAATGATAATAACTCTGAACCTTATTGACTTTTCCTATTATGCTTTGCCCTTTATTGTTAGTCAGAGGACTCTGATTTGCCCTATCCACCACCACTGAGGGAACCTAATGTCTACATGGTGCCACAGGGGATAAAACCTGTCCTACAGCGCACTGCTATTGAGGTAAGCCCTAAACCTAATCTAGTTATCAATTTACAGTTTAAAAACACTTCTAGCACAATATAGACTTGATTTCACCTTACCCTTACGAAATCCTATTTCACTTTTATGATTACTTTAGGCCTTTGCACGTGACGTGACAACCTTTTAACCTTTAACTCTTAGATACTGGCGTGGGGTTTGCGTAACCTGAAGAGTTTCCAGCTGGCCACGGTGACATCTCCCAGTCTTCAGGTGGAATGTGGAGCAAGTGTGGTTCAGTCGTGCGTCATTCGAAATTCTAAGAAGAACCCTAACTTTGAAGTCAACACCCTCTTCATTGATGTCGTAAGCTCTGGATTTTGATCTGTTAGTTATTTTCTACGCAATTTTGTTGCAATAAAGCAGGTGCCGTTATAACTCAACTTTAATGTGCTTTCATCAAGGATGAATACAAAAATACTCTATTGTACTCTGTCAACCTATTGTAACTATCAAAGGTTAATAGTAAATACAGTTGACCTTTGTCTGAGCCCCTCTTCAGAGATTCTTCATGTAAAAAACAGTTAAGATATCAATTTTTTTTTTTGTTACAGCATACTGCTAACCAGTTGTGACAGACTTATATACAATGTGGTCATGGTGTCCTTCACATGGTGGATGTTTCATGAGTGATGACTGGCACAGTAACAATGTTCCCCAGCAATGAGCGTCAGTTCTTAATTCTTAAACGTAAGATAGTTTGGATTCCGTTCCAATACTCATCTAAGACTGGGAGGCATCGCATGGAAAGAATGCTGAATGATTGGGAAAGTTATTTGCACTGTCAGTCGTGGTCAGTCCTGTGCCATTCCATGTCATGTTTGACTCAGTTTAGGGTGTCAAATACATCCACAGAGGACGAGAGAGAGGGAGGAAGGTTCTTTGGAATAACAACTGAAATGGAGATATAAACAAGTCATTATGTTTCAAGTTAAAAGTTTGGACGTCTTACATCTCTTTACTGTATGTTCACATCTTTGCCCTTCATAATCTCTCCTACACTCTAGCGACTACCCAAGGAAGAGCTCTACATGCCCCCATTGGTCATCAAGGTTATAGACAACCGACAGTTCGGCAGGAAGCCTGTGGTGGGCCAGTGCACAATACACTCACTGAATGACTTTCGCTGTCTGTCAGAGGACCTGGAGAGAGACCCTACAGAAGAGGAATTTGGTGAGGAAATAAGAAACCATATTGGTCCTAACTGCTCATCAAAATATACTGTATTAGAATTATTGTAAACACAACAGATACATTTAAAGGTATGTGTTTTCTGCCAAGGGAATACATCATATCATATTGGATAAAAGTTGATCTATTTTGAGCTTTTGTTTAGGACTGGATATGAGAACTGGTTCTGATTCAGAACCATTAGAAAAATGCAATATTTTCTTGATTTCTCCTTGGTTTCTTTAACAGTTTCGAGTGTGCATTGTTCTAATGATGTAGTTGAAACACTTTATACTTTATGCGCACAGTATTTTATGGTATATTTTCATCAACAGAGGAGATTGCTCACACCCCTAGAGATGAAGTTCTGGTTGATATCGATGACAAGGAACCTCTCATTCCTGTACAGGTATGATCTGTCTTTTTACCTGCAACTTAAAATATCATTCTTCTTCTTTAGCTGATTGCCTAGGTGACATGTAGTGCTGTATCCAGATCTCTTTGAGAAAATGGCTTTATAGCAGTCATTATTCATAGACATATACACTAGACCTCACCTTGGCTACGGCAGTTCATTGGAACGAATGCGTCAATAGAGCCGCCATCTTGAAACAGACGAGCCCCTCCACTTTAATGCATCAGCGTCAATAAAGTAGACACAGGTCTAACGGAAATAAAATCACCATAAATCATCATGAATCCGATTTTTCTTGTTTTTTTGGTTTGTTCCAACGGTCAGACATGTATTTATCATTGATTCCAGAAAGAAAAAATTATTATTATTTTTTTTAAAAACATTCTTCCTAGTTCAGATTTCATCCGTGAACATCATACGCTGCACAAAAGTCCACCACCATCAATGAATTCGACGTAAAGGCAGAGATAGCAGCGTTACCTAGCTACTTCCTATGACAAGACCCCTGTTCCAAGATGGCGGCGGTTTTGACGCATGCTTAGAACCCCAAGGTGAGGCCTAGTGTATATGTCTATGGTCATTATTAACCAGGGGACCTCAGCGAAAATCTAAGGGAGCCTCAAAATATCATTTAAATTAATAAAATGAAATATCTCCTTGGGCATGTTATACATTTGATGATTATACTTTTTCCTTGTTTTGCCAAGCTCTGAAATATTTTATCTGGTACACGTAAAAATCTTTATTCTTATACTTTTCCCAGTAAATCAGGAACAACTTGAAAATACATGTGGTCTTTGAATATTGTTGTGGACAATGCAGTCAAAAAGTTGAGAACCATTGCTTTATAGCTATGAATACACATTTTATTCTTGTCTGTTATGATGTTAATCCTCTGGGCTGTTAGTCAGTAGCTCATTCGTCACATAGCTTGGGTTTCTCCAGGTTTCCTTTAGAGCCTTGTTAGAGTATGATGTATGCTGTCATGGCAAGGTTAAGCACTTCTGAGTATACACACCACTTTATAAGGTCTTCTAGGGGTAGTTTTCTCCATGCCTTTAATGGTGGAATTAAAGTGTGATTCTAGTTGTGAAACATGACAATCACATCCTGTCCATTATAAAGTCTGGGTTACGGCATTGCCCCAGAGGGACACAATGTCTGTGGCACGAAAAAAAAAGTGTGGCTTTTGTAGACTAGTCAAAGGCTGCCTCTTGAAGGATTGAGAGACAAGATTGCAATGGGCATCATAGTATTGCCTTTAATTCAATTAGGTATTAGTAGAAATGCTGTTTCTAAATCTAGTTTTAAATCTATTACTTGAATTTACTTTTAGACGATGATTTCAATATGAGATATTGGCAGAACTAGCTTGTAATGTTGCTATGGTGCCATGTTAGTTAACTTTAGGCATAATTGGGTGTGTGTGAGATGAAATCATGAATTCAGTAACATGATGGAATACTGTTTGGCACTAGTGTGTACGATGAAGGTTTACACCATCTTGAGACAATGACATGCTTCGCTTTCTGAGAAAAGAGAGGCCAACTTTAATGACGTCTCCTCGAGCTGTCATCAATTCCCTCTCATAACTACGACCTAAAAATACTCCCAATAAATAAATAAAAACAACATTAAAAAAATTATCAAGGGGGATTTGGAAAATTGAAAAATGTTTCCATGTCTCAGCTTTAACCTCTCAACCTTTTTTTGTTCTGTGAAAGAAAAACTAGTCTAGAATATCATTTTCGGGCCGGCATGGCCCACTTAGTTTCCTTGGAAATGCATCGTACTCGCAAACGGCAGTTTATTTAGGTTTTTGACCTTCCAGCCTGGCTGGCAGTGCTTCCCTGTGGATGTGAGACGTTCTGTTGTATGCAGAGTGGAAAGAGGAATACTTCACGCTTGCCCTTTTGAGCTCAGTTTTATAAGCCCACGCCCAGCTCTAGTTAAGAGTCATTAATGGGGATTTTTATTCTTCTGCACTTGCTACCTTTTCCATTGATCTAATCTGAGAACAAGATTCAATTTCTTAGTATTCCACTGTATGCGACAAAGTATTTTTTTTTTTACCTGCAATGTCTTGCCTTAATTTGTTCTACTTGTAACCCAATGATGAACCTGAAATGGTATGTAACGTGCACTGTCTAAACTCTCAAGGCGATTCAGATGGCATCATTGGGCACGCCATTTGTGGTTTTAATGAAATCAGTTGAATAGTTACGAAATAACCACATGTTTGACTTTGAAAATGTATTGCTGAATACTCAGTAAACATCCCCTCCAGTTCTGCTCCTGCTTTCAGATGTCTCTTGATCACTGCACTATGGGCTTGATTTATAAATGTGGATTTTTATGGGGACTGCCATCCAAATGGCTTTTTCTTGCTAACATAAATAAAAGAGGGACCACAACCACAGTCATCTGTGGTAGAATCCCCAATTACCCTAATTTTTGTCTATCAGAAATGTTTAATAGAATATAAGAAGTGAAGGAACTGTGGGAAAATGGTTATGTTAACTGTTCATTTTTATAAAGAAGGTCTACTGTTTCACAGGTTTGCATGCTCATCTCATTTTGTTTTTGCTTGAGGGTGTAGTTGTTGTTCTTTTGCGCATGTATGAAAATTTGATTAGCAGTTTCGGCAGCTCATCTTCTTTTTACGTATTCTGTTTACAGCATTCATAGAAGTCTCAGGTTCCTCCAGGGTGGTTTTGACATACAGTAGCACGGTCTTTCGTACCGGCCGGCTGCACTGGTTCAGAATAAAGTTTCAGAGGTCTATCACACTAGAAGGAAAAGCAATTTGATCCATGAGCCACAATCCCGCATGACTTCTAGCATTCCAGTGGGAGCCTGTGGCTGCTATGATCCACTCATGAAACCAGGAAAAGCCAAAGAGGAAAATATGAGCGTTTCTATGCGGCTACTGTTTGGAACCCGATTGCCGTAAATGGTCTGATATTCCTTCTTGCCTGGAAGGGGGAAGGTTTTGAGATGATAACGTCTGTGTGAAGCTGCTCATCGCTGGCTTTATAGGTGGTTTTTTTTTTTACTCGCGTTCTCAGTGAAAGTGTCAATGAATGCCATTAGGAACAGACTTTCTGATGCTCACTGGTAAATTACTAGACGTGAGTCAAATGTTAAAAGCTTTCCTACATGAATTCAACTGACACGGTCCAGATACCCTACATAGGGCTATGTTCAGTGTTCTTGTCTTTTCAAACATGTGCTTGTTTCTTGTGTTTCCTTTCAGTTTAGTCTTGTTAATTAACTTGTTAGTTGCCTTAGTTAATAATGAGTTTCAGCTGTGTCTAATTTAGATGCCTTTGTTTGTCTGTTTGTATTATATCTGTTTTTTATTTGTTGAACATCAATTACAATTTTCCCTTAGATGGGTTTGGAAGTTTTTTTGTATTTGTAATTCAGGGAACAGACACAGTCTCCTTATGATGATATCTTTGTGAAAGAGTCTTGATGTGATGGGATTTATCTGACCTTGGTGACGTGAGACTGCTGGCAGACGGTCAGTTTAGCCAGTCTGTCTGCTTCCTGACCTGAGCCCAAGATTGTCATGTTTGAGCACTAAGACACTCTTAGGAGAAATGGTTCTATTTAGAACCAGAAATGGTTCCATCCCCCACTTCATATATGGAACTCCAAAATGGTTCTATATAGAACCATTTTTTTTTGGTAAAAGGTTCTATTGGCCAAGTATGGAACCCCAGGGTTCTATATAGAACCCAGAGGAACCCTTTTTTTAAGAGTGTATAGAACCTTTTAGGGGTTCCAAATACGAAGCACTGATAGAACCTTTTAAAGTTCTATATAGAACCTTTTCTTCTAAGAGTGTGTGCCATATCACTAGACAGACAATTGTATAGTCCCACTAAATTATGCTAGATCTTGATAGGTGTATCCCCCAAAGCCGTTAGCACTCATAACTGGCCTCCAATTGCAACATGCAAATTGCATGTCTACAGACAGCGTGTGTCAGTGGACTTAAATATATTGGGATTTTTTTCTTTATTCCCCCTTAAGCGTTATAATGTAATTTATTCACCTCTAATGCCTTGTATTTTGTGTTTGGTGGTGTACAGAGTGGTACATCAAGCTGGTCTGAACTCCCCTGTGCATTAAATGAAACTCGAACCCCATCATCTCCCCAAAGACTTTACTTTGGCTTGGCCCAGACCCGGACTATTCCCTAGCGGTCTCATAAAAAACGCTCTCTGGATCAGGTTCGTCACTTAAAGCAGGTTTTTGATGAGGCCAAACACAACCTCATAGGGGAAAGTAACACCAATCCAGCGGCTTTGTGGATTTGCCACGGTTTTGAGTGGGTTAAACGATATACTTCAGAAACATGGCGCTAAAAGCAAGTGCCCATGTAGAGGAGCTTTGAAGAGGTTTCTGAGGTTAAACATGTGGGAGAACTACTGAAAAGGTTTGATTTTGATCCTACGTCTCGGTGGCTTCGCCCAAAGCCCTTTAGACAGCGAGAGTCAAACAGCCCTACTAATGTGTGTACTTCAAAATGTTCTGTAATGCAACTCCTCTAGTTGGAGGACAACAGCAAACAAAGCAGCCTGGTCCTAATTAGCTGTTCTACTGAGTATCTGCGTGGAGTCCTCTCTCTCTTGTTGTATTTATTATGCCCTGGCACTACACAGCAAAAGGCGCTGCGAGGGTTCAGTCCTCCCTCTGATGTGGTAAGTCCTCGTCTTGGGCAACTGCATCCCCCCGCTCCTGGCTGCTCACCACCGGCGCCACAATAACTGCCAGCCCCTACCCCCACACCTCCCCTGCTAGGGGTCGACTCTGGGGGAACAAGAGTGCTCGATGACAGGCCTTCGTGACCAGGTCCCTGTTTATGAGCAGCCAGTCTGATGGCCTGTTGAGCTACATTTTTGTGACTTTCTTGGAAGAGTCTGCATCGACAGTATGAACTGTCCTTATTAGAACAGTTAGCCAGTTTATTTGATGATGTTTAACATCACATCCAGCATTCTTGATTGTATTTAGATTGCGGTGTAAAAGAGTAAGCTTGATTTCACATAATTTCTGCAGGATGTGGTTACTGCATGGGAAGACACAGCTCTGGCACTGCTCTGCTGTTTGTAACACCAGCCTACCATAGCGTTGTAATCACTCATACCATGTGCACCAGAATACAGAGGAATCAGAAATGCTCCTCATGATTAGCATGTGACAGATGCGGTGAGGTAATGCGATCTCCCAGGCTCATCAGGATGAGATGTGTAAAATTGCTCTGCATAAAATGCTTTTAGCTAAAGCTGCTGTTTTTCGCAACACATTTTTGGATTGGATTACTTCTCATGATATATGTATATATATAATTTATCTATTGTATAAAATATCACCAATTCACACAAGATCAATGTTATTGTAGTATTATTTGCATACTAATCGATTTTATTAATATTTTAATATTTATTTTTATATTTTCATTTTAATTCAAATTTCGTTTTTTTACTATTTATTCATTTATTTATTACTATTTAGCTTTATTTTAGGTTTATTTTAGTTAGTTTTTATTTATTTCCAGCTGGTAATTTTTTTTTTTTTAAATTTCAAAAGATATATATATTTTTAAAATCTAATATTTACATACATTTTTTAACAAAGATGTTTTTAATAGTTTTTAAAAAATAATAATAATTACCCTATAGAGATAGGTGTGCCACCTATTTATTGCCATCTAACTTCTAACATCTAACTCTATAATTCTAAGCAAGCAAGATTATAGTGTGGATCCACAAAACAAGACTGTATTCGTCTTCTGATTGTATGCACTGAACCAAGACATCCGTATGATCGTTCGGGACAAATACATGACCCAAATTTTGACCCCAGACTTTAACAAACAATTATAATAAAGCTTTTTATTCTCCATGTAACAGCAGAACTGCTGTTGTTATATTTTGCATGATATATTATCCTTTTGAGGGGAGCATTTGTTGAGATAGATGTACATTTAATTATATTAAATGTTTGTCCAGTGCATTTTATTTATTACAACACATTTCATAATGTGTACAGGGACAAGTGTCTTTAAAACGATACTGCTACGCTAGGTTATTGTTACTCCTTGGAGAGCTCTCTCCTCACAATTGAATTATTTTATTCCATTGTTCAGTCCGCAAAATGCATTTTCACGCATGTTGTTTTATGGCTGGTGTGCTGCTTTCGCTGCAACACATTCCTATTGAAAACAATGGTTTTATTTAGCATTAGGAGGCACAACGCTATGCGTGTTGTGTTGTGTCTGCAGCTAATTAGCGTTAACGCTTACATTGCAGCATGAACTCATCCTGCTCTAGAGTCCCTCATCTGTTAGAGCTATTATTGGGGAAATAAACCCACTTTTGAGTCCCATCCAGGAAAAACAACAATCCTGGGGTGTCATTCTTCATCAGGGAATCACATTTCATGGTCCTGACCTTGGTAATGATTTATCTATCAGCTAGAAACACAGTCCTGTCTGAGTGCACAAACCGCAGGTTAGAGTCAGAGCGTTCGGTATGGTTGCCATCTGCACCTCATTGACGCTCTCAGTTGCATCTTAGTCTGGGAGTTCCAGACCTGCTGGCGATCCAATCCACTGTCTGCTCCGTAATATATGCTGTCATCTAACGTCATCCATATATTCTGCTGATCTAATGTGTTGCTCTGTTTTCATGTCATTTCTTATTATGCTATAAAAAAAATCTCATCACAACTACGGCCAGGATTGAACTGTTGGCTGGTAGAGTGTGGTATAACATGTGTAGTAGTTCAGTTAGATTTGTCTTGATAAGGTTATTTAATATTATACGTTCCAATTATAACGTCAAACATTTATACACTGTTTTGCATTAGACTTTGAATAGCGAAATTGAAAGAGTGCACGTTTTTGAAAGGGTGTTGATTAGCAAATGTAGGGTGTTTACTAACATTAACCAAGTAACCAATGCTTCTGGTTTATAACAGGCAGATGGCACCAGCTCTGCCATTATTAACATCTCGCCTTCTCAGTCCAGCCTCCATGTATACGTATGTATGACATCATCACCTATTTTCACATCTCTTTCCATTTCTCTTTAACCTTCATTTCCACATGTGACTTGGTCATTGAGTGTATAATGGTATGGTTTGAGTCCAGGGTTTCTTGCCCTCGTGTGAAATAATATTCACAGCTAATAAACTTATTTTTTGTCTCTTTATGTGTTTGCGGCTCATGGCATGTCACCTTTATTCAGTCAGAATAGCTGTGACAAAGTCAACAAGCGGAATACACATGCGATGTGGCTTGTGCCCTGTGCTGCATGCCCTTGGTGTATGACGATGCATGGACAAGTGACATCACCCAGACCAAGGTCTGACATTTTCACAGAGTTTTACCAAACAATATGACAAAATAGATATCAAGATGAATTCTCTTAAAACAAGTCTCAATATCAATAAGCCATTGTGCTTCTCACTTAAGTTTTATCTTACTTTAAGGATGTTAAGAGATTTTTTTAAGATAATATTTAAATATTTCACCTCAAAATTCTGTCATTTACATTTTTCGTAATTGTAGTAGTTTAGTAGTTTATTTCAGTTAGTTGCTAAGGCAGCATTTCTAAGGTTTTTTTAAGGTTACGTTTCCACAAATGATTTTTAATAGTAAACAATAGCACTGATTCCACAGAAAAAAAATTACATTTTTATTTTACTGTGACTTTCTCTGTAAGACTTTTGTACTTTATTTTGTAGAGCTATACAGAGTACAGTACTACAATTGCAATTTTAAGCAATTGTATTTGCATAATATATCTACTGCAGACACTGTAATGTAAAGTACACATGGACAAAAATATGTGGACACTCATTCATCATTCCCACAGCATGTTCCAAGCCTTCTCAAATTATTGAAATAGGAAGACAAACTCCCTGTCAATACCCATAGTTTTGAAATGAAGTGCTCAGACAAGCTCATATGGGTGTGGTGTTCGGGAGTCCACATACTTCTGACCATAAAGTGTATTTCAAAATGATATTTACACCAGTCTAATTAGGTTAACGGATGCCTCTAATCATGAAGATCTGCAAGATCTAGTTGGCTTTGTGAGTGGTTACTCTGTTTCTAACACAGGAACTTTGGGTGACAGACCCAATATGGTTATTTTTTCTTTTCTTTTATTTCTGAGGCAAAGCTAATTTGCTCTCATATTTGTCTTCGACTCTGTAAAGTTCTCTTTGTTACGCTTCAGATCGGTTGCAAAACACAAATCCTGTTTTGTGTTAAGATCAAGGAGACTTATTGAATTCAAACTATTCTTCTTTCTGCAGTTTTCTGCACTTTCTCCAACAAAGAAAAGTCAGGATCATGAATGAGGGACATAGAAATGAGAAGCAAGCATGTAGGAGAAAGGTGTGTTCTGTCATCTTCTTAGGCCCTACTCTTGGAAGTCATGCAAGTCTTCGTGTGGTCCAATTTGTTTCTAGTCAATTGATCTCCACAGCTTCGGGGCTTTGGTTCTAGTCCTTATGACTACATAACACCAGTCTAAGACTAAGCAGAATCCTTTGATACCACTTTATGTTTATATCACACTCTAAATGTAGTACTCTTTGCCTCCTCTTGCCAAGACATAGAGGTTTCTTTTTTTGCAAACAAAGATATTTATTTTATTAGAAAACATTAAAACCAGATGATCAAAAATCCAAATTTTCTCTCTCACCACAGCCAAAGTAAATAGGTCTGTTAAAAGATTCCCAGTGCATTTCCCCTCATTGCCAAATGTCAAGAACAGAAAGAAAAAGAATGAGTGAAAGGAAGAGAAAGGGAGAGGGATGAGAAATGTGTATTCAATCAGTTTTCCTCTAATGAAATTTTGAAGATGCAGACCATCTATGAGCTTGTCCTGTCCTGTTGCTTTCAGGAGGGAGAGAGAAAAGATGGTGAGGAGAGAGACGTTCATCACTATTTTTCCTAATTGTTATGATGAGATTTGTTTCACTATTTTGAGGTCTTGTAATAAGAATCTCAAAATCAAGAGATAGATTTTGCAACATGTATTTTTAGGGCTGTCAAAGTTTACATAACTTAAAGTATTTATTAAATATGTTTAATGCAACAAAATCAACTACTGTTTTGGAGCGATGTTTTTGTGAAAAGCGGATAGAAAAAGAGATACACTCAGCTTAATACAAAGTAAATATTTTCCAGATTCTATTCTATTCTTTGTGAGAACTACCATGCACATACAGTAGGTCTGCCCTGTAATGATGCAGTGTTTGCAGAGGACAAATAATATTTCAACAGTTTTGCCAGTTCGGTCTTAGCAGTTGACATTCAAAACACATCAGTAGTTTTGAGAGGAGAAAAAGAAACATGCCGAACTGTGGTTGCTCATAAAATGGAATATTGGTTGGTGGCTTCATTTTCTTCAGACCATGCAAATATGCTGGAGGTTATTTGAAAGACTGCCTTGACTCTGCTGAAATGTGCAGACAGTGAAGGAATACAGCACACTTCTTAGTGAACAAGAGATGCCCAAAACCAAAATAAATTCAGTTATAAATGTATACTTGCATTGAAAGGTCCCTGGTTGAGAAGACCAGCATTGGTGTAATATTGATGTGATATTGTGAATGCTAAATACAATTATGTTTTCACATTTACATATATGCATTTATACTCTTATCTGAAGCAACTTACAGAAGAGCAACGTGCAATTACAAACTCAAAGTATAAATTGTATAAATACAACGTATATACAGTGGGGAGAACATTATTTGATACACTGCTGATTTTGCAGGTTTTCCCACTTACAATTTTTATCATAGGTACTCTTCAACTGTGAGTGATGGAATCTAAAACAAAAATCACATTGTATGATTTTAAGTAATTCATTTGCATTTTATTGCATGACATAAGTATTTGATCACCTACCAACCAGTGAGAATTCCGGCTCTCACAGACCTGTTAGTTTCTCTTTAAGAAGCCGTCCTGTTCTCCACTCATTACATGTATTAACTCTACCTGTTTGAACCCGTTACCTGTATAAAAGACACCTGTCCACACACTCAATCAAACAGACTCCAACCTCTCCACAATGGCCAAGACCAGAGAGCTGTTTAAGGACATCAGATAAAATTGTAGACCTGCACAAGGCTGGGATTGGCTACAGGACAATAGGCAAGCAGCTTGGTGAGATGGCAACAACAGTTGACGCAATCATTAGAAAATTAGAAGTTCTACATGACGGTCAATCTCCCTCGGTCTGGGGCTCCATGCAAGATCTCACCTCGTGGGGCACCAATGATCATGAGGGTCAATGATCTGAAGAGAGCTGGAACCACAGTCTCAAAGAAAACCATTAGTAACACACTACGCCGTCAAGGATTAAAATCCTGCAGCGCACACAAGGTCCCCCTGCTCAAGCCAGCACATGTCCAGGCCGAAGTCCTGCCTGAAGTCTGCCAATGACCATCTGGATGATCCAGAGGAGGAATGGGAGAAGGTCATGTGGTCTGATGAGCTTTTTGGTCTAAACTCCACTCACTGTCTTTGGAGGAAGGAGGAGGATGAGTACAAACCCAAGAACACCATCCCAACGGTGACGCATGGAGGTGGAAACATCATTCTTTGTGGATTCTTTTCTGCTAAGGGTACAGGATGACTGTACCGTATTGAGGGGAGGATGGTTAGGGCCATGTATTGTAAGATCTTGGCCAACAACTTCTTTCCCTCAGAAAGAGGATTGAAGATGGGTCGTGGCTAGGTCTTCCAGCATGACAGCAATCCGAAACACTCAGCCAGGACAACTAAGGACCTAAGAAGCATCACAAGGTCCTGGAGTGGCCTAGCCAGTCTCCAGACCTGAACCCAATAGGAAATCTTTGAAGGGAGCTGAAAGTCCGTATTGTCCAGCGACAGCCCGGAAAACTTAAGGATCTGGAGAAGGTCTATATGAGGTATGCAGCAAAGCATTTGTGAAGCCACAACACGCACAACCTTGAGGTGGATGGGCTACAACAGCAAAAGACCCCACTACAAATAGGAAAACGAGGCTACGTTTTTCTATTTTTCAAGAGCTCACCAAAATTGGACAGTTGAAGACTGGAAAAATGTTGCCTGGTCTGATGAGTCTCGATTTCTGTTGAGACATTCAGATGGTAGAGTCCGAATTTGGTGTAAACAGAATGAAAACATGGATCAATCATGCCTTGTTACCACTGTGCAGGCTGGTGGTGGTGTAATGGTGTGGGGGATGTTTTCTTGGCACACTTTAGGCCCCTTAGTGCCAGTTGGGGATCGTTTAAATGCCACGGCCTACCTGAGCATTGTTTCTGACCATGTCCATCCCTTTACGGCCACCATGTACCCATCCTCTGATGACTATTTCCAGCACGATAATGCACCATTTCACAAAGCTCGAATCATTTCAAATTGGTTTCTTGAACATGTCAATGAGTTCACTGTACTAAAATGGCCCCAACAGTCACCAGATCTCAACCCAATAGAGCATCTTTGGGATGTGGTGGAACGGGAGCTTTGTGCCCTGGATGTGCATCCCACAAATCTCCATCAACTGCAAGATGCTATCCTATCAATATGGGCCAACATTTCTGAAGAATGCTTTCAGCACCTTGTTGAATCAATGCCACGTAGAATTAAGGCAGGTCTGAAGGCAGTTCTGAAGGTCAAACACAGTATTATGGTACTCAAAGGGTTCATCACTGAACCGCCCTCAGTCAGTGCCTGCGCCAGTAACGTCATTTATGTCATCTTACCTTACTAGACGGAAATACTAAGTCATCCAGGTACTTTTTGACTACTGTTTTATTAAAATGGTCGTAACTCTCATTTCGCACTTTTTTTTGCCTTCTATATTCTAGGAAAGTAAACACAAGTAAACACTAGTGAATACGGTAGTCTTCCTCAAAAACTGACTGTGTGAATGTAGCCTAAACAGACAAGTTTTGCTTGTATAAACACCATGGCTAAATACAGAAGTGTACTGTACTTTTATACTGTATAGTATGTATGCTACATGTATATACAGCCTCTACTGCACTCCATCACAGCATTCATTAAAAAACGGACTGAATTGTACATTTGTGGAATAAACTTTACCTGCTCTAGAACCTACAGGTTTTCCACCAACTCCATGTCGCAAATTCCTGAAGCCATGTTGGATACGGTACTGTTTATACTTCTGAATGAGCCGTCAATCAAAACACATGGAATGTCTGTACTGTGTATTTAAACGTCTGTTCAGTGCTCAATTATTACCAACTTTATTTGGTTATTTTTCATCACTAGTGCACACAAACATTTTTAGACCCAAAGCTAACACTACCAGTGCCCTGCGTTAACCTTTACCTCAGGAATTGAGAATGTTTGCAACCATTTTAACTGGTTTTGCATGAATTAATTTTTGGAGGAGCAGTGAAGTTCCCTGTTTTCCCTCTGCCTTTCCGACCACCCTGTTTCAGGTACCAATCCTCCCCGGGACATAGCAACCCCTATAAATACTCTCATTTTCATAAATTTCAAAGTTCCCAATGTCTGAAATCGTATACACACTTAACATTATCTTTTCATCTGTATAACATCTCTTTCGACATCGCGTTTCCATTTTTGCGAGCATGCACGCACATATACACCCAGGTTTATATGGAGCAGTACTTATTTTAATAATACCCCTAAGCCCTAAAACCTTTGGGTAGAGTATAGAATAACTAAACGCATACATCTGGTGCACTCGAAGTGTGTGGGTGACCAGACGCACATGCACACACACTCATTACACATCATTTCAGAGGCAAAATGGAACATTATTTCCTTGGTCACATGCAATCCGATTAACACAAACTTGCGCACAAACACCTAAGTAACTCGGATGGAAACATGGCTGTCACGGCGTCCTTAGGCTCTGCTTTAATAGCTCTGTCAGACAAAGAGAGGAGACATGTGGCAGTACTATGAAAAGCACCATTCAGGCCCGTTAGACTGCCACACAGCCAGGCCAACTCAGTTTAAGTGATTCTGAAGGCAGCTTCACAATACACTGCAGATACTTACCGCACACCCGGTCGCATTGACCCCATGTGCCGCCTCTGGAAACCAGGGGACACTCCCCCCAAAAACGTTCCCTTCATTTTACCTTCACATTCCTGCCACTCTCTCTGACACTCTAATCTCTCATTCTCTCTGTGGATTACCAGTGTTGTTGAGTCATTCATTTCTCTCCTTTGTTATGTTGACTTGAAATTATTGCATAAATTTGCGTTCTATGCAGAATCTCTGACCTGAGAGCAAAATTTCTAACTCTAACTTCTAGAGTATTCAGGTTACTTACAGCCCTTCAGACTATTTTGACTTGTGTAAATGATTGGACTTACTATTAAAAAAAAAAAAATTGACTAATTTCTCCAAACACAGCATATAATTTTTTAATTTTAAATTTAGAAATATTATTGTTTATACTGTTTTTGATCAAATAAATGTAGCCTTGGTGAGCATAAGAGACTTCTTTCAAAAACATCAAAAAAACAATACTGACCCCCAAACTTTTAAACAGAAACTTTTGTTATTTCTTCTCATTTATTGCGTTTTAATTTTAGCAGACTATGAATGATTAAAAACAAACTGTATGTATGAAAGATTTCATTCAACGTTTGGCACACGCAGGGGTAACCTAAATGACACACTCTGACACGAGTACACACACATTCCTTGGCACGGCAGTGGCAAGTGGGTTAATTCAACAACACAATCCCCAACCACCCCCCCCCCCAGGCCACCAAAATGCACGCCACTCCGCCACACTCCAAAAACCACTAAGATGAGGGGAAAAAAACAGCATATCCCGGCATTGCTCCAACACTACTGTTTTTCCTCTCTCATCATAAAAGTTAAAAGAACGATGGAAGCGAAACATGAAGTCTCTCCTAAGGGTGAGTCAAAACTGGCCTTTTAGAAGAGTACAGCCAATGGATTGATCTCTTCTCTTCCAAACACACTGTGTTTTATGCCACGGTGGGTCAGTCTGTCTTTCATCCATCTGTCAAACACACACATGTATTTGCACAAGACTCACATCATAATATGACTACACTTTTGTGTCTCGATTTGAGCAAGTGTCACTTATGGAGGGTATTGTCCTCATTAACGACACCCTTTTGTCTTTTGGTTGGATGGGAATGTGGTGCTGGCTGTGGTAGGAACTGCCTAATTGTACCTTTTTGAAAAATTTCCCACACTTTCCAGGTGGAATAAGTGAGTGTTGGCGAGACCTGCAGTATCAGTGGCGATTAGCACATCAAATTGTAGCAGAACATCAGCTCTCCTGATTCATACCTGTGAAAGTACCAGAAAAATGACAAAATGAACTCTTTCTTTCTAGTTTCATTTGATATGCTTACAATTACCAGCATTACAGCAGAGAAACGATATATCAGTCACTTATGGAAAAGATTAAGTTATGGAAAGGTTATTTCCACTGGTCGTTTGGTCTCTGGATGGTGTCACTGTCACTCATGCATGTTTCTGCTTAAAATGTTTTGACATTTGAGGGTATTTTCTCTTGACTCTTTTTCTTTCTTAACTTTTTCTAACCTTGTCGTATTGTTTGTGTTGAATTTGTCGGACATGTTTTAGATGGGACGATGGGTAAGTTAAGTCCTTCGTTGCTTTTATTTACTGTAACTAAACAAGGGTCTATTGAATGAAGGATGTGGGGTCAGATATGTATAGACCCTCCTCACTTCTAATGCCTCAATCTCCGTGTTCTCTTATTTTCTTCCTCCTTGTCTACAGCAGGATGAATTTATGGACTGGTGGAGCAAGTTTTATGCCTCCACAGGTGAGAGGAACAAGTGTGGAAGTTATTTGGAGAAGGGCTTCGATACACTACAGGTAAGGCATCACAGTAATGTTGTTCTAAATGTATGACTGACTTTCTTTCATACTTCTGCAGAACACAAAAGAAGATTTTTGTTCATACAATGAGAGTCAATGGGACCCAAAAGAACATTAGAACCCCTCTTTTAACAGATGGCATATAAGGTTTCACTTGTAATTAAGAGGCAGGATTAGCACTGCTTTTGACTTGGGGTTACGAAACCCCAGAGCCGGGTGAGCACCACTTTTGCAGTGGTAACCCACTCTGTGGTGCCAAACTTGTGCAGTGTTAAACAATGCTATGTTAGAATATCAACACGTATAAACAGTGATTGATTGCATGCCAAATTTTGCGTCCCACAGAAGAAAGTAAGTCATTCTGGTTTGGTTAAACATTAACATGAGTAACTTTCAATATGGGAGGAACGTTCCTCTTGAAGAACCAGTTCATGGTTTCCTACAGAGCTAGAGAATAAAAAGTTCTTTGTGGAACTGGAAGGAATAATTCACCCAAAAATGAACATTTTGTCATTGTTTATTCATGCTCATGTCTTCCCACTGACACGTCTAACATGATGCCAGCGGTATGAAATCTGTACATGGAGATTAACAGCAGAAGTTCATAACTATATAGTGACATTATCAGTGCCCAAGCAAAACCAACATGAGGATGTCAGAATCCGAGGTCGCAGAAACATCAGCTCCACACACAGCCGAACTTCAAAGCCCTGCGGTCTCCCTAGGGAGTGCATATGCCTACTTTCAAGTGCTCACTCACCCCGACTCCAGTCCACTCCAGCCCACTTCCCACAAGCTTATCCATTTATAATAGAGCCAGCGGCTGCCAGATTCCCAACTTTTCCGATGAATTCATGTCGGGGTTGCCGCAGGGGGATAACCAAGTGCAGACAAGGGCTCTGTTACTGACGTCATCGAGCCGTTTTCCCCCCTATCATCCCTCGATCTCTGGCCGGTTTGTCGACGATCTCCCCTGTCACCAAGTTCTCTCTCTACTTGCCTTAGCCACTCTTTCCAACCTTTCCAACCTATAACGTGTCCGTTAGTCATCTGGCAGGGGCCTCGGGTCTCAGGGCTACCTGCGAGGAACGGGCCCAGTTGTTGGCTGCCACCGTGTGAGAGTGTCCCACGCACCGAGAGGAGCGGCAGACAAAAACACTTTCCCTAAAACTGCTGAGATGAGCTGTTATTTTGGGCTTATGGTGCCTGAGGGACAGATTGAAGGCAGGGAAAAAGCAAAAGAGAGTGGGAGAGGGTTTCATGTGATGTGTGTCGTGTCACACGTTCAGGGACCGGGCCTGAGTGAGTCAACTAGAAAAACAGATCGATTGACTTACGAGGATTCCTTCATACTTTGTCAGTAAGTTGTCTCCTGGGTGGCCGTTTGGTTGGAGAGTTGTGCGCCGCTAGTTAAAAGTTGTGTAATGTCACGGCAAAGCATATTTTCCTTGGGCACGAATCGTTTTTGCGCATTTTATTGGAGTTTTTAAACATTCTCATAATCAGGAATTTCCAGATCTTTTTGCATTAATGATGCATTTGAGGTACTTTGACTTGTGCCTGAAATGCTAAACCCACAATTAAAGATCCCAGAGTCCAAGATTCTTAAAGAAAACTGCTTTGGCAAGACAAACAATGGATGTCTTGTATATAGCATGTGTCCTTTCAGCCCTTTGAGTTGATTGAAGCATGATTTTAAAGAGCTAGATCTGCATGCAAATCATATATCACAAAATACACATTCTCCTGTGCTTCCTTTCTCAGGTGTATGATGGAGAACTGGAGAAAACGGAAGGCTTTGAGAAGTTTGCTGATTTCTGTCAAACATTCAAGCTTTACCGTGGAAGAACCCAGAATGAGAGTGAAGACCCTTCTGTTGTTGGAGAGTTCAAGGTAGGGTCATTATAACATCTCAGGTATAACTATCAGCTGTCTGATATCACATTCAGTCTTCAAGAGGGAACACATTCAGGTTGCCAGATGAAGCAGGGGATGGGTGTTGATGCTTATTCTTTGTCAAATTTACCTTAAATCTGAATAATTTGTTAATTTAGAGCGTTCTGCAACAGAGAGTCTTGTGCCATTCTTTTGGTGAACGAACTCCCAAAATGTGTCTCCTTGCCTTTTTACAGACACTGCTTCTTAAATACAAAGGTTCTTCAGTAGTTCTTTGCAGGACCTATAGGTAACCCTAATCTTAACCCTCTTATAAAGAACCATTTTATGTTGTACAAGGTTCCTCTGGGTGGCTGTTGGGTTTTATTGGAGATTAAAATGTTCTTTAAGATACATTCTGGGTTCCTCAGGTCATTGTACTGGTTTTTGGGTTCTTTAAAGCACTAATGCATTGATATCTGAAGAACTAAAGGATAAAATTATTATTATTATTTTTTTTTTGGAACTTAAAAAAATATGTTTTTTATTTAACATTTGATAAAAAAAAATATTCACACAAAAATTAAAATTTTATCAACAATTGGTCATGTTTTATATAACTTCAGACTAGTGTTGTTTAGTAATATTTATATACTATTATAATAAATAAAGTTTATTTATGTACATTTATTGGTATTTGCTTTTATTTTTATTTTCATTTTTTTTATATTTTATTTAAGCTCCATTTCAGTTAATTAAACTTTTTACAGTAATTAACAATACAACACTAATTACACCCTTCCCTCATACAACAAAAATAATTCCCATAAAAGTAGTCCATGTAAATTACACAAGTTATATACTGTACAAAAAACTTCTGTAGATAGCTTGCAATATTTTTGTGTCAAAACCAAACAAGTAAAAGTCTTAGAATCATCCCTTTGGCTGTTACTCTGAAATCTCATTTGAAATTGTTGCTGAAATATGACATGCAAGACCAAAAGATTGACAACAATATCGGGTAGAAACGTTTGGTTCTATAAACGATTTATTTGTATTAAATGGTTTTCATTTTTTTGGTGCCACTTTAAAAATACTCTCCTTTGGCATCTGGAATATGACTTTAAAACCCATTTTGATTCTAATGGGAACCTCTAATTTGAAGAGTGTAGATGCTTTTTCATGGTTTATTTGGATTACAACTGGTTTAGTTCTAGTAGGATTTGAGGGAACTAAATTTGAGGGATTAAAGTGTAATTTGAGGTCTGTCTGGAGGCCCCAGACATCAGGTCTCCAGAAAAAAGTAAAACTAAATTGCACCATGAGTTACACTGACTCCTGTCCCGTCCTCCTTCAGGGTTCATTTAAGATCTATCCATTGCCTGACGATCCCTCGATGTCTGTACCACCACGCCGGTTCTCCAAGCTCCCCCCGAACGGAATAGAGGAGTGCCTGGTACGCATCTACATCATCCAGGCCTATGGCTTACAGCCCAAAGATGCCAATGGCAAGGTAGGTATGACGCAAACAAAATACATGGAAAAGGAAAGGAACATGCTAACTAGCGTGTCCTTGTAAACGGATCAGGGTTGTGAGAGTTAGTTACAACAGCCCTTGTATTTTCAGCAGATGCATTCACAAATCTTTGTAGTTTTTTGGGGTTTTTTTGTGTCAGCCAGACGAGCCCTTTGCGAACCCTCTGCATTGCCAGAGTCATAAGAGAGCTGAGAAATTGCTTTATGAAAACATGGAGCCACCCTTTTACCCACAACCATAAACTCTCAATCGCTGCCCGAGACCGGGCCAACACGCCACCACCGCTGGCCCTGCGTCAGATGGGCTTTCCCTTCATTAGTTGCGAATATGCTAAGATGACGTCCTTTCATCACCTACTCAGGCCAGGAGTTATGATATGGAACATTTCACACATGTACTCGCTGCCTATGAAACACACACTGATCACAGGGATTTGATGCTTTTTTCCACCGCGAGAGCAACGAACGGCTGTTTTAAGTACAAAGGGAGGGCGTGCTGTTTTGGATATTGTTGCTTATAGTATATATGTGTGAGTGTGTGGCTATGTTAACACATACTAACAAGCACTTCTTGTTCTTTCTTAGTGTGACCCCTATGTTAAGATCACACTTGGCAAGAAATCAGTCGATGACCACGACAATTACATACCCTGTACTTTGGACCCCATCTTTGGAAAGTGAGTATCTCTCTTTTTTCTCTCTCTTTCTTTCTGTCTCTTTGAACAGATTCTCACACACATATATAGAAACACGTCATGGCAAGGATTGATTGTACCAGCAGGGGTCGCCACACTCATAATAATGAGTCTTGGTGTCGGATACGTGAAAGTGATCTGATGGATAAATGATACAGAGACAGAATACGGAGCATGTGGATGATTACCTTGGAGAACTTGTAAGCAATATAATTTCTGAAAAAAGTATTTATTCAAAGATTGAAGTGTGTGTCTTTTGCTTCTTATTTAGGATGTTTGAGCTGACGTGTTCTCTGCCTCTTGAGAAGGACCTAAAGATCATGCTGTATGATTATGACATGGTCACTAAAGATGAGAAAATCGGAGAGACCGTCATTGATTTGGAGAATCGCTTCTTGTCCCGCCATGGCGCTCGCTGCGGGCTGCCACAGTCCTACTGTCTGTAAGAAATGCCTCTGTCTCTCATCTTATTTCCTTTCACCTCACAGTTATTAGTCATTATGAAAACTGTAAAGAACCGGTAGTTAATGTTTAAGCCATGTTGGAGTCATGACCTAGCCTTTGACCTTTGAATCCCATCAGATTCAGTCATATTCTGATACTGACTTCCATCTCTGGCTGGAAAAACTGTGATCAGTCTAAGATTAACCTTCTGGCCTTCTAGCCTGGCCAAGCTGTTTAGACTAGTCTTTTATGCTGGACAACCAGCTAAACAAGTTGAAACCAGTTTCAACTACCTGCGAAGACCAGCAATCCACCTTTTTATTATTATTATTTTATTTTAAATTGAGTTGAATCCAGTATCATGTTGTGATCCTGCTTGGGCAATCTGGTTTTTTACTCGTTCAGGTTACATAGTCTCATATTCTTTTTCCCGAAATAACATATTTTTTTTAATTTATATTTATATTTTTAATCTTAATTAAATTATTTATATTAAAGGACCATTGCGGAAGTTCTGAAATGTCTAACCGTTACTGACACCAGTGGCCGTTAGAGAAGCTGCAGCCAGTCTCATGCTTGTTTTCGGTGAGCATGCTCATTGGCCGCACTAGATTAATAAATAAATCTAGTCTTATAAATAAATCTAGTTGGCCGCACAAGGCGTTTATAAATAAAAATAAAAAACCTACGAGGAGTTTCTGTGGGTATCTGGATTTTGCTTGGGGCTGGTCGCTTCTTTCCGTCCGCAGAGTCTATTTTAAACACTACTGCTAGTGACTGCGGCTGCTTACTTATAGCTGCCGTACGGATGTAAGCCCAAGTAGACGAGAACGCACATGGCGTCACATTTTGTGAATTCTCACGCCAATTCGGACCCGACTCCTCCACACACAATTGAGCCTACAGGCTGATAGAGGCAACCGTGGTGGACAGTCAAGGTGTCATTCTTTCTATTACATTATGGTTGGCTCATAAATGTACAAAAGAAGACTCTGTCTATAAGTAAAAACCTACACATTGCCCCTTTAATTATAAGAATTGTATATTTTGTTTTACTTTTTATTTTGATGTACTTGTGCATTTTTTGTTATTTTAATTTATTATTTAATTGATTTATTTTTAATATGTAATGCGTATTTTCCATTTTGCAGAGCCATGCTGTCTCATATAGCTTGTTTAATGGGGTGTTTGGCAAAAACATACCCGCCTGAACAGCTTGGCCTGGCTAGGAGACCAGCTAACACCTTATTTTTTTAAAGTAATCATCTCCTAAATATAAAAAAATAAATAAAAACAATAACGTTTTTGAGTAACTGTTGGCTGTCACAGTGTAACTGTGATAACACATTCTGCTGAGATACACCCTTGGTTTTGCATCATAAATGAACTCTTTATATTTCTGTCCACACTTTAGGTCGGGAGTTAACCAGTGGCGAGATCAGCTAAAACCATCCCAGTTACTTCATCGTCTGTGCGAGAGGCGAAACTACAAACTGCCCGTCTACAAACAGGACAGAGTCTATTTCAGAGGACAGGAGTACACCGTCGCAGACCTTGGTCAGTGTCCTAAACACACACTCCAAGTAGACCTAGTTTCCTACCAGTGAATTTAACGTTCATGATACTTAATGCTTAATTTTAAGATTGTCATTACCAAAGAGCGGCTTCTTGGAGAATTGTGCGCAGCAATGCACATGAACGCGTACGTACGAATAAACGTGGGCATCACAAGCTATCTAACCCGGCGGCTGGACGGCGAAAAAAGCAAGTGGAAGTCTTTTCTTTGGAGCTGCTGAAAGCATTAGGCACGAGTAAGAGCTAATCAAAGCAGCAGCCTGACTCCATCACATCTTCCGTCATTAAAAAAAGTGAGCCGAGCACGAGATCGGCTGCGGTTCTGTGAAAACATTGACAGAAAAAGAATAACGATATATGTCTCCGCTTGTGCCATACATCATATCTGTGTGTGTGGGATCACAGAGCTGTCGGGGAGGCCGCTTGGCTGTTCTTGCTCGGGCGCTATGAGCGGAAAGAATGAGTTGTTCCTCTGTGTGAAGAAAAACAAGTGCGATATTGTAAAGACGAAGGACCTGTGTAAACATACAGCACCTCTGACATAGTCATTCATTCGCAGCAAATATATCACTCCTTGCCACAGCAACCTGACGTCCCCTCCTGTTTTAAAGTGTGCCCCTGGGATGACAATGCTAGCTAATGCTAGTTCACCATTAGGTGAGTATTATGTTGATCAGATCCTCCCTACACTTCTGATTTGACCTCTAAGCCCTTAAAGTCTCGTGGCTGTCTTTCTACCAGGCAGATGTCACACGGGGCCTACAGAAAGCCAAGCTCTCCAGCCATTTTCCCTTCCATGATGCTTTGGGATGAGGCCGGCTTCAGATTTATGGGGAACTAGCATACAAGCATGTTCAGCCAAGGTCAACACTGTGGCGGGCTTCTCAGCCTCCTGCTCCTGTGTCTCGCCGCGAAGGAATACTACATCTTTTTGTTTGGCCCGCGTAACTGCGGCAACCCGCGCGTCAAAGCAATTATCAGGTGGCTGTTTCGGGCATCCAACTTCATGGCAGAAATGATCTTCCTCCACTTCGGTCTTTTTCCTCTTTTCTCCACAATCCGACCATGTTTCCCTCAGGGACATGACACAGGGTTTCAAACCATAAACTCAACAGTGGACGTTTATTTTTTTTTTTTTCTTCTCTTACTCTCTCTTTTTGCTTTCTGAAAGGAGAAACTTTCTTCTTAGATCAACAGCAATGAAATCAACGCATCATCTGAGAAAAGGGGAAAGATAAACATTTCCGACTATTTAAGTGGAATGCTTCATGAATGTTGGCTCTTTTCTGCTCTCGGTTATGACTTCATAAAACCCAATGCCCAAATGTTCTTCTTCATATCAAATCAGAGGTTAAATAGTGGTTCCATTTCATGGTTTTAATGGAAAATAACATTATGATGAATCTTCCTTATAACTTAAAAAAAAAAAAAAAAAAAAGTGGGACCTTCTACGTCAATGTGAATATGATCTACAATGTCCTTATGGTTGACTCCATTTGGCCCTCAGATGAAGGGAAACCTCTAAACGCTAACCTGGGACCAGTGTTGGAGCGTCTAGCTCTGTTGGTGTTGAGAAGGCAGGGTCTGGTGCCTGAACATGTAGAGACTCGACCGCTCTACAGTCCCCTGCAGCCAGATATAGAACAGGTAAGAGTATTCTTATTACAAAAAAAATATTATATAACATATTTTTTATATTTATGATTTAATATTTTTATTTTATATTGATTTAATAACAATTTTTTTTATTTTCCAACAGGGGCGGTTACAGATGTGGGTGGACCTGTTCCCTAAATCTTTAGGTCCACCAGGACCTCCATTTAACATCACACCACGCAAAGCTAAAAAGTAAACGCATCGCTTTTGTTTAATATCTATCATTTTGTCTCGAAACACATCCAGAAGCGTAACATGTCAATCTTTTCTGCTCCCATAGGTTCTTCCTGCGCTGTATTATATGGAACACAAGAGATGTTATCTTGGATGATGTCAGTGTTACTGGGGAGAAGATGAGTGACATTTATGTGAAAGGGTACATCTGGGTGTCGTAAATGGGTTGTTGGGTTTGTGTATATGAGCTCTGGTTAGATTAAGTTGTTATTGTTTCCCATGTCATGGGCCTGTTGCTTGTCTGTTGCCACTGTGACCAATAGTAACAACGGCATGCAAAAATTATCGATCAGTAGCTACAAACACACAGTTGCAAGGCAACCATAGACCCTAGCTGTAGGTCAATTACAGCTAAGCTGCATTGTCTTCCAATGTGTTGGAAATGATGTGTCGGGTAATTGCGAATGTTATTTTTTTCAATCCTAGCTGGATGCACGGCCACGAAGAGAACAAGCAGAAAACAGACGTGCACTATCGATCGCTGGGAGGTGAAGGCAACTTTAATTGGCGCTTCCTCTTCCCCTTCCACTATTTGCCTGCAGAACAGCTCTGCACCATTGATAAGAAGGTGAGGTGTGACCTAGGCTTAGTGGAAACAAAGAACAAGTGAGAAACTCAAACCCTGTCAGCAGCATTCATATCCAAAAACCTTCTACCTTGATCGAATCTGAATAGGTGATCTGCAGGTCACCCTGCGTGATTTGCAGAGGTTTTGTCTGACGCCCACATTTTGAAGGATATCACTGCAGTTGGCAGGTGTTTAATGCAATGTTTCAAACCCAGATATGTTGCTGGCTGCATCTGGCACGCTTCCACTCGCCAAACTTGGTACATGAACATCTTGTAATAGCAAGACAGTCCAGACTTCAGCCAAGCCAGCTCAGGGAAAACAGCTGTGATGGACAAGGCACTTAAAGTGAGGTTTTGGCAGGCAAGAGATCAGTTATAGTAAGATTGAAGATAGCGGTTCCACCCATTAAACTGAGGGCGGCCCGCAACAGCTGTCAAACGATAGATCCGCTTTGGCTGAGCTTTGCTGGAAGCAACACACAATAGAAACGATACATGGTGAAACGGATTCTCTTGCATGAAACACGGCTCTCGGTGATGATTGGAAGTGATTCCTTATTTGCAGTGTTTGTTTTGATGGAGTTGTATGCGGTTGTCAGGCAGGATGTGCAAACCGACGGGGCCTATTTACCGATGAACGGCAGCAGTTCGGCTCTGTGAAGCGGGAGTTCATTATCCTCCATGTGTTTGTCCACACATCCATCACGGGTACAGTACAGTAGGAATGCTGTCACGCAGATGGAATCCTGTCTGGCGGTGGGGTGCCGAATCAGGGCTGTAGTGGGAGTCGCTAACACTGTTTTCTGACTGGGACGTTTCTGTCACTCTCGGTGGCTCTCACTCTCTCTCTCTGTCTCTCACCCTCTTTCTAATTCTGCTTCGCACATTCACGCCATCATTTCCTCGCTCTGTCTTTTTCAGTCATTGTCTTGGTCTGTCAGTTTATTTCTGCTTCTCTGTTTCTCGTAGAGTTGGTGGAGCTCATTTCTAGGGCTGGTAACTAAATGGTTGTTGGGTGTTATTTCACAAGTGAGGCACTTGTTATAAAGTCAGAATTAAGAGATACAAGGGTAACACTTTACAATACGGGTGCACTAATGTGCATTAATTCATCCTTAACTAAATCACAGTTAATTACCACAATTAGTCAAAGCTATGCACTTCAACTTCCAGTTGTCTGCTTTAATTAATCATTAGCTAATGATTTGCAAAGGTATCATTATGCTATGACTTTACTTGATGAGGCACATTAACCAGTATTAACTAGTCATTTAGTAATTGTAGTAATTTGCACATGAATTTGCACTAACAATGAAGTAATTAATCATGTATTAATGCATATTAGTATACCTGTCATATTACCTGGAAGTTGAAATACAAGGCTTTGGCTCATTCTGGTAATAAACATATTAATTAACGCTATTAGTTAAAAAAATGAGTTATTGTGGAATTAATCCACAATTACATATTTAATTAATAACAATTCATGTATGAACTAATACATTAACCTTACAGACTCTTAATTAGTTCCTAATGTGGTAATCATTAATGAATAGCTTAAATAATCATTAGTTACACATTAATTCAGTATTATCTGTGCATTAGTTAAGCATGAATTAATGCTTATTAGTGCACACGTATTGTAAAGTGTTACCGATACAAGTTCATATCTCGCAATTGCGAGTTTATATCTCACAATTCTGAGGAAAAAGTTATTGTGAGAGAAAAATTATTGCAATTATCTTTTAAATAGTTTTAATCCGTGGCGGAAACAAGCTTCCACGGTTATCTGTCGATATTACTGATGCTGTAATTGATTGGTATCACCAGGGCATTCAGCGTGAGACTCGCGCAATTGACACTTTTCACATTCATTTTCTCACACGGAGAAAACTCACAGAGCAAAGAGGACACTTACACCGACAGACAAGACAGAGCTGGTTACTTTTGGAAATTTCGGTTCGGGTACCTACCCCGAAGTGATAAATAAAATAAAATTCTATATCAAAATTTGTTGGCGACAAGTAGTTTAGGCATGGTTTGTGCACGCATATACTCAAACGCACACAACTATAGAATCAATCCTTATGACGCATCAGCGTGTATCGCAGCTTCACGTCTTAGCGGCCCCTAATTCAATTACAAATGATCATTTCGACGGAAGTGAATCAATCAAAACTAACTTGAGCTGGAAAATAACATTATTCAAGAAACGCTATAAAACCAAACCCATCTCTGTTACCTTAAATTCTGTTTTTCTCTGTAAAGCTGCTTTGAAACAATCTACATTGTTAAAAGCGCTATATAAATGAGGATGACTTGAATTGTCTTGACTTTTGATATGAAACAAATTCTCAGTCAATTTTATTATGAAATTCAAACAATAAATACAGTTTTTTTACGCTTGTAAATGGGACGTGAAAGATCGTTGTAGCGTCTCAGTTCAAGCACCAGGTGAACCGATATCACTCTTCTTCTTTACTACTAATTAGCCAATAAACACGAATGAACAATAGGTATGTTGAAAGATACAGTACAACTTACCGAAATTTACATAAAGAGCTCAATAAAACAGCTGAAGAATGTTACATTTACCTCAGAAAAGGCATTTAATGACCACATACTGTATACTGTAGCAAGTTAGTTGGCTAAAAAATTAGCTACAAAGAGGAGTATTTTGCTAAATGTGTAGGCTACTCTATTACATATTTATTATATTTTTACTTATAGCTTATATTGTTCAAATATTATACCGTTTATTATAATTAAAAACTATTTTATAGTCCTATTTCGTTTGAGTTGTTATATTTAACCTTTAATAATAATACCAGCTGACAGCTCTCTGTACCATTACAGTACATCTGTACGTGAGATATATTTTTTCTTGTGAAAAATTAATATGTATCTGTACCTACTATTTATCCAAATTAATCGATAATTGAATCAAGATCAGATTCAAATCACAAGAAATTAATTGAAATCATGAAATTTGTGTCGAGCAATAATAAAATAAAAAATATAAAATATGATAGAATTTCAGTCTATATATATATAGGCTTTTAGACAGCATTTGCTACATAATGTTGATTAAAACAGAAAATAATTTACACTTGTCATGGTTACAGTAACACACAATGAAATGGTTGTGAAATGGAAATGGAACGGTTACACTTACACCAGTAAAATGATAAATTAGCAAGTAGCTCCGATTGTACTTGTGTGAGTCTCACCATGTTTCTTTTTCTGCAGGAGCATTTTTGGAGTCTGGATAAAGTTGAAACAAAACTTCCTCCTAAACTTACTATCCAGATCTGGGACAACGACAAATTCTCCTTTGACGATTTCCTTGGTAAGACCGAAACCTAATAGTCGTCCCTTGTGCCACATCACTCATCAACTCCCTCCTTCGGCTTTGCCACCCTCAGCAAATTCAGTCGTGTTAACCTTGTACAGCACCACAAAGCTGTTCTTCAAGCATATTTTTCAGCCTTGACATGACAGATGAAAAACTTTTTGTGGGACTGGACCACACTGATAGGACCCTGTGTGTGGTTTATTGTCATTAACCTATATGTCTGTGTATATGGAGATGGTTACCAAAACCTGAACCTCCTTAACCTGTGACTACCCACCACATTACTGTGAAGCGTGACCGTCAGCATAAATGTACTTATCAACCTTAATGCAAATACATCATTCAGACCACACAAGTCCTCTATAACATATTTGCTGCTAATGTTATTATTATCAGCTGAAACTAATTTCCAATGTATCAGCACAACTGGAAGAGATATAAGTTATGACCTGACTCTTTAGAAACCTCGACAAAATACGCTGATCTATGTACATTTGTAAAATAATTAGCATCTAACCACAATGTGAAAACCACAAAGAAAATTGCATTGCAGACTGCCAGCTGCAAAGTCTGAAGGACAAACACTTTTTCTGTCTGATATTATTTGAAATGATTGGGAAAAAATATCCAAATGCTTCTGTTCTGTTCTTTTACATAGATTACATACATTTTCACATGTTCCTCTTGTGTTAAATTCACAGAAATTCTCTTTGCCTACATGTATATTTATTGTGCAGTCTTTGGTGAAGTCAACTGCTGTTGTGTATCATTGAACTTAAAGATTGTGGTGGTTAATTTCTTCTCTCCCTCTTTCTAAGGCTCTTTGGAGATGGACCTGAACCATATGCTGAGTCCAGCAAAGTCTCCGGAGAAGTGTGGCCTTGAGATGCTCTCTCAGTCCCAGGACAAGCTGGTGTCTTTGTTTGAGCAGAAGACAATGAAAGGCTGGTGGCCGTGTGTGTGTGACAGAGAAAATGAGAAGATACTCGCTGTAAGAGTTACACACATAGCAGGGTTATTATTGTGTTGAGAAATTTTATGTCACATACCAAAAAGAAAATGACTAGTATCATATCAATTCAACCCTCTCATATCTATTTATGTAGTTTTTGACACAATACAACATACACTACACATGGAAAAATAATTAAATCAGCCTGTAATGCACTGATTAAAAGTATAAATACTGAAGTTATTTTCTTGTAAATACAATAGAGGTTAAAGGTGATATCCAGAAGGGATATTTGTTTTTAATGAATCTATAAGTTCAATGAATCCATCACAATATGAAGTATAATATTAACTATAAATATGTTATATTGTATATTAGGGAAGAATGAAACACTAAACTTGGTTAAGGTATCTGTGTGACAAAATTATTCGGCAAAAGAAGCAGTTACAGGTTTTATTTTACTATGCAAAAAGAAAAAACGCATTGAAAAGCAAAAAGCTCACAGAAAATGGCATACACTGACTACAATGCTCAATTTCATGTGTTCATAATTTTTATGACAGCCTGAACAAAAATGATGTCCCCACAATTTGTAATGTTTCAGTGTGTTATCACAAAAAAAAAACCAATTGACTCCAAACACAACTTTGCAGTATGCTGACAAAACCTTTAACTAATTTTTAATAACATTTGAATAAAGGGGAAAGATGGAAATTTTCCTAGGCCGGACATCACTTACGGGACACTATTATATGTTATTTATTTATAGCGTAAAGCACATTATTGTATGCATTACAGTATCTCTCTAGAGTTCTCTCTCCTTCTCTCTCTCTCTCTCTTTGTCATTCAGGGAAAGTTGGAAATGTCACTGGAAATCGTCTCGGAGCAGGAGCAGGATGAGAGGCCTGCTGGATACGGTAGAGATGAGCCTAACATGAATCCTCATCTAGACGAGCCACAGTAAGTCAAGCACACCCACCACAATCATTCCCTCACCAAATAACAAGAAAAAAAAACAGCTTTCAGTATTAGCCTTTTTACTGGCCCCCCTTTCAAGGTGGGGATTATAGAATTTAATATAAGTTGCTAATATGGTGTCTGTTTCTCTCTCCAGGCGTCCTGAGACCTCATTCTTTTGGTTCTCGTCCCCATATAAGACTTTTAGGTTCATTGTGTGGAGGAGGTTTAAGTGGCTTATTCTGGGCTTCTTTATACTCTTTTTCATTATTCTCTTCCTTGGAGTCTTTCTCTACGCCTTCCCTGTAAGTATCTGTGCGGTAGTAATTGTGTCAATGAAAGAAGAGGATTAAAGTGAAAATGGGGGTTTCTGTGATCATGAAATGTTTGATCAGAGATGTGTGTCTCTGATCCTAGTTCAGGAATGTGGCATGTGTTATTCAGTATTGCAGACACACTCATACACACGGAGTCATGCACATTAAAGACATGTCATACACTTGTGTGAAACATATTACTCAATGTACTGTTATATATACTTCAGTACATTTTTTTTAAAATTAATACATTTATTCAACAAGGTGCATTACATTGATCAAATGTGGCAGTAAAGAAATGTATAATGTAACAAAAGTTTCCTTTTGTTGTCACTCCGAGTTCCATCAGATGACGACGAATGGGATTTCGCTTAGAACGCCTATCAGGTTCGATCCGCCTCACCTCGTGGGTATAAAAGGAGGACGCCGGCAGAATGCAGACATGTTTTCGCTTCGGAGCCAAGTTCATTCTTTGTTCCACAAGCCATCTCTGAAAATTGTCAGCTTCTTCAGACGAGCGAGATTCTCCGTGTTGGTGTGACGGCTTTGTCCCGGCGAGTTTGCGCGTTCAAAACGAAACCCATTCGTCGTCATCCGTCACATACGTAACCGAGACGATTTCTACCTCAAATAAACACTGCTCTTTTGAACCATTTAATTAATTCAGATTTTTTTTAATGCAGTTATAATGCACAAAATAATTAAGAAGCACTGTTTTTCGAAATTGATAATGAAGTGTTATGTACTTGAGCACCATTTTAGAATGATCATGCAACACTGAAGACTGGAGTAATTTTACTGTATGTTTGATCAAATAAATGCAGCCTTTATACTTTTTTCAAAACATTCAAAAAAATCCCCCAAAACTCTGAAACTTTCAAATTGTAGTGTATATTATATTAAGAGATTTTCATTTAATTCTGTATAACATTAATGAAATGCATAAATGTGAATATGCCCATGTTAGAATTTAGTATTTCTAAATATTCCTATAATTTTTTACAGAACTATGCTGCGATGAAGATGGTTGGACCCTTCAGTGGAAAGGGAACACAATGAGAACTGTTGTAGGAAAAAGGACATAGACCCTCACGTTCAGTTCCAACCTCGCCAAAAATCCATTAAAATCCACAACTCCATCCTACTGGAGATATCTGGCTTCCTCGTGCAAGCTGAAGACGGGCTGAGATTATTTGAAGTCTTGTGTGTGTGTGTGTGTGTGTGTGTGTGTGTGTGCCTTCATGTGTTCGTTAGCCTGTTCTAGTCCTATATGCATGAAAGTTGGAAAACGTCTGTGTGTGTTTGTACATGTATTACACATCAAGCTCTCTGACCCGGTCCTGAACTCTCTCAGTATTCTCTTTAACTCCCACTTACACTTTCATCTCCCTGCCTGTTTAATCCCTTTTTCATGTCTCCTGTAAAACAGGGTTCTTTATTCACAGCCAGATGCTTCTTTCTTCTTTCTTCACGCAGAGAGAGGGAGACAGAGCCACGTCGCACCACCTCCTATCCATTCGTTCCTCTCCTTTCCTTCCTTTAGGTTTAAGCGTGATTTGTACAGTTAGGCTGTAAGGTCCAAGACAGACTGTTATTAGCTGAGCCCCCTGCTGTCAGCAAGCCCACCTCTCTGATTACTATCAAACTCTGTTATTTTGCTTTAGCAAAATCCCTACTAAATGGATTCGAGGTCAACTGTGGGTTCGCATCATGTGTGTGTGAATGTATGTACGTGTGTGGAATGTGGGCTGCGAACGAGAACAAGAGAAAAAAAAGACTTGTTTAGTTGTGTAAATGTTACACTTGCCTTTGTGCCTTTTTGCTTAAGTATGAAAATGAACAGGCGCGCGCATCTGGAAGAAGTTGCCAGACATGCCTGTCAATGAGCTGTTACATGACAAAAATACACAAATTGTTTGTTTTCTCTCCATGACCAGGTCTTGAGCTCCTCTTCTACTTAGTTTATTGAAGTCGCAGACAGTGAAACTGGAATCTTAAAACTGTGTTCCACAAGGGGCATCTGTTGTCAACTTTACAGTTATCTGATGGGAAGAATCATCTTCTCTATGAACAGGAAATGTCACGAGATCTGTGTTAATCCGACATAATTTTTAGGTTTTGCAGAAATGTTTACGTTTTATTCTTTAAAAAGGTAGGGTAAATGTAAAGAAGAAAGGATTTGATATTTCCATAAACGTCACTGATTTGACAGTCAAGAGAACGCATTCCTATCTCTGTCACATAAAGTACAAAAAGTGATTACAGGTTATTTTATTTTTTTTTTGTTTATAACTATTTTCTGCACATCTGTGCATGGATCTAAAATATGAATGAATCAGATGAACTAAAAAAAACCTTGCATTGAAGCAAAAACACTCTTGCCAAGTGCTGTACAGTAGCTGAATTACTGGATTTATGCAAACACAAATCTTCTAGTAATGCTGAGCATTTATGAAAAGTTGTCATTCATATACAAGTTTCACGACAAGTCTCTTAATTTGACAATCAAGATGGATATTTATGTTATTGTACTTAAGAATGATATTTTGCCGTTTTACTGTAGAGATGCATGTTGCCTAATTGCCTTAAAGCTTCTGCTATCATGAATTTCACTGTGTTAAATCGACTGTATTTGTAGCACTGTGTAATATGCTATGGTCAAATATATACCTATAAACATTCTGTTCTGTATGTTTTGATCTTTTCTGATTGAGCCATTTTGAGTCAGATGTAATTGAAGTCGATTCTAAAGAACCGTGTTGCTTTGATTAGATTTTTTTTCCTCCCACCAGATTCTCGGACCACCTTATGTGCAGAATTAACCTTTTAAAGCCAAACCACAACAGACTGGTCAGGGTGTTTGACTTGAGAGCAAATTAGAAGCACTCCAGTGCCTAGCCAGGGATTCATGGAGCCAACGGCAACTTTCTCTTGCATTTCTACCAGCTGTTCTGTAAAGTGAGTGATTAAAAAAAAATTATGCAGCACATTTTTGATACAATAATACAGTGCTCTGAGTTCGCTTTTCTTGTAGGGTGCTCTTCCATGTTTTGTTAATTCATAACAGTGCAGGGAGGAGATTATAAATGTTATAACATTGTAAATCTGGTGAGTACTGGTTTGTGTCGCTCTCGTTGTAACCAGGTTACACCAAATGAGAAATGGCCACATTATAGTATCCAGTGCAAATTTTGGTGGATTTGGCTCAACATCCTCTCTGCGTATACTCAATCTGAATGGGACCTGAGACACAAGTTAATGTGTGAAAATATTTACATGAATATATAATATATGTACACAACCATTCAAAAGTTTGTAGTCATGATGTTTTTAACTATATTAATACATTAATCATCAAGGCTAACGCAGTAAATACTAAATTTGTTTAAAAAAAATTCAAAAGAACAATTTATTTTCATCATAGATTCCTGAAAAAAGTTTTCAACATTGATAATAATAATAAATGTTTCTTGAACACCAAACCAACATATTCAAATGATTTCTGAAGGGTCACCTTAGGCTACATTGAAAACTGGAGAAATGGCTGCAAAAATTCAGTTTATGAATTCAGACACGTTTCTGGATTGCTCGAAGAGGACAGTATGGGCTGTCAATCCTCCAAAGAGAACTTGAGGTAAAATATTGTTTTCTTATATATTTTACTTTAGTTTTAATAGCACCATAGTTTCTCTTTCGTTTCGCCATTTTTGAAAGTTGTGTAGGCCTACTGAAAATCTGTGCACCTCGTATATGTGACGGAACCGTCGTGGACGACCGTTAAAAAAAATTAAACATGCTTTTTGTCGTGACGTTGTGAAGTATCGCAGACATGACGTACTGTAGGTTGTCGCCCACTATGACACACTGAGATGATACGATCGAATCTTGCGTCCTGACGCCCGTTGTCGTTTACGAATCCCCTTGACACCCTACGCCAAACAGATCGTGCCAAAATCGGGCTAAAATCGTGTAATCGGAACCAGGCATTAGCAGTAACAAGTCTTGGTACTTACTCTGCAGCAGCAGCGTAACAGATCTATTCCGCCAAGACCAAATACATAAATAACCATTGCCATCCATTGGCATTACCATGCTAGTCCCTAAGAGAGTAGTCATGTCAGAACTGTAATCAGAAAATTGGCTCAGTGCACATTATTGGCATACTAGTATTCAAAATAATAATTCGGAAAAGATTTTTTCCATGTCAGTTTCTCCCTTTATACATTTATTTGTTGCATTTAAACACTAAACCAACTTTTTTTAGTTAATGATCTGTAAGAATGGATCTTTATTAATACCAGTCATTGATTCGAGTATCTTTTTTGACATTTGTTTATAAAGTGTTCCATACAATATATGGCGTAAAAACGTCTTAGTGCTGCCCTCTTCAGGTTGAACGGTGGCTACTGTTGAATTTTCCTATTGGATGTTCCGCACACCACATGAGCTACGCCCTTGAAATATAAAAACCATCTTGTGTCGTCAAAACCACTGTAGGGAGTCGGGAATTGGAATTGTGAGTATTGAAAACGACCAGTATAGAGTGTTTTAGCATCTATTTCGTCCCCTCTATCACCGCTGGGGTCTGCCCACTTTTTCAACATTTTCAAATATTGCCAGTGGGTGGAGTCAGGCTCTGACCAGGGGTTTAGGTACCCTTTAAGGTAGGAATTTAGGAGTAAATCCAGCTTGAGGAGAGCTTTATTAATGTAACTGTTGAAATTCAGTTGCATAAAATATGCTCATTGACACTTTATATGAACAAGAGAAGGACATATTTTGTTTCTATAGGAGAAAAACAAGCAATATCCCAATGGACAAAATCAACTCAAAACTGCTCAGGCATTGAATTGTGCACCATCTTTCTGTAAAGGAAGTGACATCATAGTTGTCCATCTTTACCTTTTACAATTGACAATTAACTCTTCTCTTAAACAGCAAAAAGTAGTGAAATACATTCTCTGTCCACTGACCTGTTTGTGAACTTGTGGAGTCTGCAAAAAGTTGACTGTAACTTTGTTTCAACAGTCTTCTAGTTTTCCTTAATTGCTGCCGCGTTTCTCCTGCTTTCTACACTTCGCCCTGTGTAGATAACAGGCACGTGAATGTCAGGCTTGGTTTGGGTGTGTTATTTCAGCCTTGGTGAACTTCCTGTGCTCCCTGACCGCTGTCCACATTCTGCATGGGTGGGAGGCAGGAGCCAGACCCTTGTCACCACTTTTGGTCTCTCCTTTGTTTTGGGGAAATATCAGATGTCACCAGCTGAGAGGTTCCTATAAATTAGGCTCCTGATGCAGCTGAGATATGGAAATATTGCTTAAATTGATGCTGATATCTAATAAAATAGGCCTTAGAGTACAGTCCTTTTCAAATGTGCTTTGTAACGAAGTTTACTACGTTTGAGGCAAAGGCGTGACTTGTTCTCCACATGCAAAAAGATCGTTGGGCTTAACAGAACTTATTTTTTAATGTTTCTTGAGTGAGAACATGGAAAAATCCAGACAATCAACATCAAAAAGCCTTTCCCATAAAACCACATCTGCATTGACTGCTCTGATCTTGCCAAGATCGCCCCCAGCCACTATCTCACGTCCATAGACCAAATCCACGTAGACAGAATTAATGGATTAATAACCCCAGAACTATGGGAACATCATGGGTGCTGTAAGAAATGGATGATGTTGGACGTGGGTCCTCGATAATTAGCCATCTTTGGATTTGCATTTGTTGCATGTTTATTCTCTGCCTTTATGGCAGCTAACTGCATAATAGTCTCGCTAAGTGGCCTCTTAAAGCGTTTTCTTGCAAGCATATACATATGTATTATCTCATTTTACACTTAATTATCAACTGAATAAACAAGGCGGAATTTTGAACTGCGAAGTGGAAAAAGCTATATAATTTTACAAGCTGAGCAATCACTAGATTTTTGATGTGTTGAGTCACCTTTGTTTCTCTTGCCCTTGTTTTGACAATCCCTGAGCTTTAGCATGTTTGCTCTCTGAATAGCGGAATAATGCACTTAAAAAAATTAAGAAATCTTTTCTAGACATTACTCGATCATCAAACATTATCTTACTAGTAATCGTATACATAAAGTGTGGTTCTACATAACTGTATAGTGTATATGAAGAGTTCAGATGCAAAAGCCTCTAAGTGCCATTTGAAATTTTCTTCTAAAATGATCATTTTTATCAAGCTTGTATATTTAAGTTCAGTAATTTCACTTAAATAGCAATGACGATTACCTATTAATTGCCATTTAAGTGAAATTACTGAACTTAAATATACAAGCTTGATAAAAATGACCATTCTAGAAGAAAAATTCAAATGGCATTTAGAGGCTTTTGCATCTGAACTCTTCATATAGACTGGTATAGTTTTTTATTTCTATGCATATGAAGAGTTCAGATGCAAAAGCCTCTAAGTGGCATTTGAAATTTTCTTCTAGAATGATCATTATTATCAAGCTTTTATTTAAGTTCAGTGATTAAAATGTCAATGACAATTCACTTAAATGGCAATGATAATTACCTATTAATTGTTATTTAAGTGAAATTACTGAACTTAATATACAAGTTTGACAAAAATCATCATTAAAGAAGAAAATTTCAAATGGCATAGAGGCTTTTGCATCTGAACTCTTCATATGTAGATGATGCGTTTTACTTTGGAAATATGTTTTAGATGCTGTCAGTATGTCCACAATGTACATTTGAGCATATCCATACATGCAAATGTGCTTTAACAATAGAAATACAGTACCTACCTCATTCTGTATTCTAAGTTCTTCCCATTACAACAGTCCAGGTGGCCTTACCGTGCCCTCTCACCCTTATACACTCATGGGAACCACAAAGGAGGTGGTTTTATGGAGCAGCATGCAAAATTTTTAGCCCCGTCTCATGCATTCTGCAAGATGGTCCACACATGTGATGCCCTACTGAGATGGGTCTGGCTCACAGCCTATCCTCGAGTTTGGACCATGACAATAAAAGCTCCTGCTACAGGTCTGCCTAGTTCTCATCCACAAAACCTCCAAACAGGCTATTAGCTCGACCTACCACAGTGCCCGACAGTAAGCGGCAGAGAACAGGATGAGAGAAAAGAAACAGCCCATTCTCACCCCCAAGGCGTCACCTAACTGACGCCTTGGGAAGCATTTGGACATGCTTCAATATCTGACGCTTTAGGCGCCCTTTAGCGTCAGTTAGATGACGCCCTAGGATCGCGTGTACCCTACCCCCACCCCACACCTAAACCTAACCGCGTCCTCTAACAGACGCTTTCCTTTAGCGTCAGTTAGATGACGCCGTAGGATCGCGTCATGTAAGTGACGCTAAAGGGCGCCTAAAACGTCAAATATTGAACCATGGTCAAAGGTGACGCCTTGGGGTGAGAATGCGTTGAAAGAAAGGGAGCAGAGGACAAAACTGCTGGGAAAATCACATCTACAGTCACAGAAACGCAATCTACGGAATGCGAGGGATGCTGATTTTTAAGACATTAAATTAACCGTTTGTGGTTCCAAGTTTATGAAGGCGAAGGGACCGAGGGTGTTGAACGACAACAAGAAAGATGAGCTCAGATGAGTCCTTACAGGACCTTTAGTGATGGCAGACAAGTGTGTGGCTTGCGGCCACTCGGTTGTTACTGGCTGTATTTCAGATGTGAAGGCATCAGTCTCACATTATGATGCCTGGGAACCAAACTCCACACAGACGGCCTCTTTCCTCTCATTGCAGCAGGAGGAAGCATTAAAGGTCAGCTAACAGGAAGTGAAAAATGCCCTTTTCTTTGAAGCTGTAATGTGGGAGTTTAAGCTCTTAGCTTTAAGCAAGTAGCCCTTTGGGTCGTCTTCTCCAGCTAGAACAATGTATTCCTTTGTTGTGGGAAATTGCATTGTCATCCCCAATGGTATTTGGTTTTACCACTTCATTTACCCATGCTTAGATGAGCCCACAATTCTTTTGTTTCCAGCAAAACAGGGTGCTAAATAACATGTAGCATCAGTTGTGTATAATGTTCCCTTTTTTAATTACAGCTGAAAACCCTCTATTACACTCGCATTGATTTTCATTTTAATTAGGGAAACATCTGAGCAGCTGACCAAACCTTCATAAACAGCACATTCTGGTGGTTTCCGATCAGCTGGGAGGGAGAAAGTATGTCATTTCCATGTTTTATTTCTACCGACAAATCATAAAAATGACCTGTTTTAATCTACTACTTATGCTAAACCTATTATGAATGACATTCATGTCTGTTTACAATTTATCATCAGGACAGAACAACTTGCTATTCACACTGCAGGCAAAAGTGCTCAAATGAGACTCAGATTGGATTGTGTGAACAGTATAAAACGCATTGAATCTGATCTTTTCGATTCTGCACTTCCATATGTGGTCCTAAATCCTAAATAAAATAAAGTTACTAAAACATGAAGCAGTTCCAACTTTAAAACCAGAGGCAGCAGTTGTTGGGCCACAACCTGTAAGTAGGCTAAGACTTAATCATTTTAAATGTATTTGCATGCATAATTTCAGACGTAATGTTTTAGTTTTATCAAATGCCAGCGCTGGCTTTATAGCCACTAGGCTACTAGTTATGCTATTTTGTGTCTACGACAAACGCGTACAAACATTTTTGACCTGAATTTTGTATATGTACTAATGTTGTAAATGTATTTTTCATGTACATATACTTTATGGTGTTATTTTTGGATTTGATCAAGAACGTAAACCAGTGCCAACGCTGTTTGTGTATATTATAGCCAGTAAGTTCGATGCTGTTGTGTAAAATGTATAAAGTAAAAAAAAAAAATATATAGGCAAATTACCATTCAGAAATGTTTTGAATTTGAATTAAATATTGAAAATATTATTTTGAGTTGTCTCATGGAATATTTAAACATTTTCTTCAATGACTTTCTGGGCCGTCAAGTTTCAATCCCCAATGTAAAAAAAATAATGTTGGTTTAACTTAAAAAATTAAGTAACCTGGTTGCCTTAAAATTTTTAAGTTGATTGAACTGGAAAAAGTGAGTTAATACAATGAAGGAGATTGATTTAATCATCAGAAACTCCAAATAATAAGTTATCTGAACTAAACAAATTATTTAAGTTGATTTGACAAAAGAAAAAATGTTGTGATAACAAATCTTGAAAATATTTTTTTTTTACAGTGCAGCCTATGTAGCAGTGATCCAGCTCTCAAATTTAATCAAAAATATCTTCATTTGTGTTCCCGAAGATGAACGAAGGTCTTACGGGGTTGGTACAGCATGAGGGGTGAGTAATTAATTACTTAATTCTAATTTTTGGGTGAACGATCCCTGTAATATACCATTGGCTTTCTATATGACCTAAAGTTTGATCAGCATCCATGACGTTTCCAAATCTACCACACTATGTTCTGAGAAGCTTTCCTAAACTATGGCATAAGTGGTTTAACTAGCAATTTTTGCAATCAGTTCTGGACAGGACATTTTCATCATTCCATTTTACTGATGCAAATCAAGGAAAATGATACAGTGTGGCGAAGGAACTATTTTTTCAAGTAATAACGTGGTTAACATCTTTATTACCATTCAAAGAAATACTGGAATCTGCTGGAATGCTGTCCGGTCTGAAAATGCGGCTTGGAAAACTTTGTGAGCCATGTTAATTTCACTTTTTATTTTTCTAATCAATTTATTACAGTTTCTGTGACTTTTTCTTCTAGTATGCTGGCTCCAAAAAAGAGATGACCTATGAACTTTATGAATCATAGCATTCGCAAAACACTTTAAAAGATCAAATGACTGGCAACCCATTACTTTGTGATATAATATCCTGTTGCTGTTTGATGTCCTTTTTTTGTTTCACATTTGTTTCCATTTCTGCAGAATGCAGTTCCCTCCAAATTTCCTCAACCTTTCAGTCACCTCTATAAAACCGAAGGGGAATGGTATCGGTAAAAAATTGTCAAAAACAATTTTTCTGGTTTTTATAGTGGTGATTATTACGTTTCATAAAATAAATTAATTTATTGATTTGTGTGTTGCATCTGCCAACCAGTGAACCCCTCATTTTAGAGGTGGAAAATACTTTGGTATTCTTCCCTGTTCAGAATCATTAGGGCCTGCCTGGTATGAGGAGCTGGTAAAGTTAAAATTTTCGGACTTTCAAAGAAGACTTTCAAGACATGGTATGATCAAAAACAAGGTATTGATTCCATAATGGGAGCAAAATCTGTCACTTCTTTTGAAACAGTTAGTGTTTGACCTGTAAAGTATTCCTTTGAATCCTGAGCAAAGGAATTCTTCTTGAGCCAGTGCTTCCATAATGAAAAAGACTAACACCTTACGTGTCAGAGGTTATTAAATCATAACCAGGAGTGTGTTTTTTTTTTCTTCCTGGCTTCAAACATCAAAGTATGAGTTGTAGGAGTGTTATGCTCAAAATGAGAGTGTCTGCTAATCATAGCTCTATGTGCAATGTAGAACTAAAGAAAAAGCTATAAAATCATAATGACCTCTTCTGGCCCCACACATTTCCTCGAATCTACCAATTTTAATGGAATCAATAACTTCCATTAAAACCATAATGGGATTACACTTGTTTGCAGTCATGTTTAGAAGTGAGAGACAGCCCTCACTGTAATTATCATGTCTGAACTGTACTGCAAAATGTATTGTCCAAATTAGTTTTCTTCTATTTATTGCACCAGATGTTACTTTTTGTGCAAACATTTTAACATCTTCATAGTTACGATTCACATTGCAGTTTATAAGCCAAGCACTTTAGATTAACTTTGGGTTGTAGATTTGTCCAGTAGGCCCTACACATTTTATAAAATGCAAAACCAGATGGAATATGTGTAGCGCTGGTCCCCCCAAACAGCACCAGAGCTCCATTGTGTTTCTGCATGGTTTTATTGCACAACCATCATACATCAATACTGTTTTACAGTGAGTGTTTCCAAATTATAATTATTGAATGAAAGCAATGTGTGAGCTGCGCCATACAGACTTAGGCCTTATAAAGCACCCTGTAATTGCTCTTGTCAATTACACTCATAAAAATAGCTTAGTAGCCATATTTTGCGTGCCAACTGTACCTTACAGACATGAGCCTATTTTGTAGCAGAAGCTATTTCATTAATCCTAGCCACATGAGCACATAATAAAAATAAAATCCCACATAAAAATCAAAACATTTTTTGGCATCAGTTACAAATCTGTTTGTTCATTATACAAAGAATTGGAAAGGGAATCAGCAAATTGAACAATTCCGATTACTCTTTATTCCGGTTATACATGTTCCAACTTCCATTGTGAACCTTTAGGGAATAAAAAAGGCAATTCAGTTGCCAAATGCTTAGATCATTTCAATAGCCTGATAAATGTAAAACAATATAGAACAAAAATGTTATTTCAAATATATTTCATTCATTCTATTATTTTAATAAAACCAGTGACAAAATGTCTCGGTTACGTATGGTAACCCTTGAGGAAGGAAACGGAGACGTACTGTACGTCATTGCTGACGACTGGGTGATCACTTGGGAAAGCCTACCTACTTCGAGCGAAACTAAACAAGCCAATGCAGATTGGCATGTGATAATTACACCATTTCCTGTGCATCTCGCCATATAATTACCAGCAGGTGCTGTCGCATCCTTGTTTTTCTGCTGAGGAGCCGGACTTGTGACTCAGCAACTGTGGTGAGGGGACGTACGTCTCCGTTCCCTTCCTCAGGGAACAAGGGTTACTATACAGTATGTAACCCAGACGTTTCCCTTTGTCAGCTCACTATGACGTACATAATTGCTGATGAATGAGGACATCTACTAAAATGCCACAACTGCTGGGCCTTCCAGCTTCTGCTTGAGGCCTGATTGCAGTCAAGGCAAGGCAAGTCAAGTCACCTTCATTTATATAGCACTTTTAATAATATAGCTTGTTACAAAGCAGCTTTACAGTGGTAATAGGTAAACAGAGATTGTTTTGGCTTTACAGCAGCTCTAGAATAAAGTTACTGTCTATCTAGCTGTCTAGCTAAAGTTAGTGATTGATTTGATTGATTCACTTCCATTGCAACGATCATTAGCTATTAACTTAGGGGCCCCTAACAACCTTAGAGAAAACCGTAATGCTATCTGGCTACTGATTTGCACAAAACAGTGCCTGGTGGTTTGAAAATGCAAACCATGAAATAGGTTCTAAGGTACAAGCCTTGAAAAATGTATTAATAAATATTTTTTTTATCGCTTTTGGGTAGCCACGTGAACCGAAATTGTCCTGACAACGCTTTTGTAAAACGTTTTTACAAAAACGGCTTTTCATAATCATAATTCACTGGTCATACTGTATATTTTTGATTCACTATCAAAAATTTTGCTTGGATATCTGTCATTACTCGGCACGCTGTGTGTTTTTGACTCACTAAAAAGTAGTGACTCGTAAGAGTCATTAACTCCACCACTGGCCGCACTATATGTTTTTAATGTAGTAAAACTGACTGGATCAATAGCTCGGGAATCGAATTTCACTGGTCACACCATGTTTTCGATCACTAAAAAGAAAGGGCAGACATATTCACTCCGGAATCGGACTTATCTGGCTCCGTTGTACGTTTTACGCTGAATATTAATACCAAGAACACTTTTAGAGTTTCACTTTCCATTCGCATTATAGCATGAATGGAGCATGAAGAATGCTCACAGGAGAACAGTTAACGGACCAAACGTCATTAAAAAAAATATTGTTCTTTTATTTTTTTCAAAATGGAACCTCGGTTTTGAACAAGTACTTGTTTCTCGGTTTCCAATCCTACTCGCAACTCTCCAGGGGGTGGTGTTACGCACACAAACCACAATTCAACGCTGTCTTGTCCCCCTCAATCTAAAACAAAGCCCATTATCCTGTTGGACCCCACCAACAGCAACAGCGTTTTAGTCTTAACAATCTGTTTTCAAGAATCTGTGTGGTTACAATGACGCCATGGGCCATTGAAATGGAAAAATTCGCAAGAATTCTTTATGACAACAGCTTCTCTTTTACCGCATGTTAAGACATGAGGGATGGGAAAGAGGGGGTGAGATGAACCTTTAGTGCCAAACATAAAATGACTGACAAGCTTTTCACAAAGAATTGAATCCAGAAAGAGAGAGAATCAACTCCCATTCCTGGTCCCAGTGGGGTTTGAAAATAGCTCCCAAGAGCACTAGAAAAATCTATTTGCTGTCTCACACGGCCTTTCTAAAGCTGTGATTCTGGCACCAGTTGGTTGCAAAGCGGGCCTAATGGCCACTCACCTCCTATGATTTTCCATAAGTCGTTCCCAAAAGACCACAAAACATTTCATTGCACGCTGTGCTAAAAACGTTAGAAGTCGAGGTACTGTGCAGAACAGGGTCCTTTACAGTCTGGCAGAGACCCAATAATTAACCCAGAGAAACAATCAACATGGGTGCCAGGGTCAAGGTTCACAGTTGTGTTCATAGTCCCAGCAACTGCCCTCTCACAGGGTGGTACTCCTGGATTTCTGGAACGATTCACGAATAGCAATTTCTTAATAAGGTAGGCATTTATTAGAGTTCAGTGCTAAGCCACATTTTAGGTAATCTGTTACAGCTCTGTAAATGCTAGTTTTTCTTTGGGTGTGGACTTTTTACAGTCGAGTCATAATATTCACATTATATGCTAGACATATAAAGATTAGCATGGTCATTACAAAGAATGAAAAAGGAAATATTTTCAGTTTTTACTGTATGTTTGATTTGGACCATGGCATGCTCACATTTTCAATTGTTTTGTGTTTTAGACTATAAATTCTACAAATAATGAGAGTACTTTTTGACATTGGTATTTGTATAATTTATGAACTATGCAGCATGTAAAGGGATAGATCAACCAAAAAGGAAAATTTGGTTAATATTTCTGTCAGTAATCTCTACCCTTTCTTGTCTTTCCAAACATGTATGACTTTCTTTCTTCTGTAAATCACAAAAGAGATTTGTTAAGCATATCTCGATCAGTCTTTTGAATATAATGAAAGTGAATAAGAACTGGAGCTGTCAAGCAACAATTTTTTCAGTACCACAGAACCACAGAACAAACAGCCCATTCTCATTTGGACATGCTTCAATATCTGACGCTTTAGGCGCCCTTTAGCGTCAGTTAGATGACACCCTAGAATCGCGTGTACCCTACCCCCACCCCATACCTAAACCTAACCGCGTCCTCTAACTGACGCTTTCCTTTAGCGTCAGTTAGATGACGCCGTAGAATCGCGTCATGTAAGTGACGCTAAAGGGCGCCTAAAACGTCAAATATTGAAGCATGGTCAAAGGTGACGCCTTGGGGTGAGAATGTGTTGCAGCAAAAGAAATTCACACTTTTTTTGAACAAGATGACTTGTTGCTTTAATGCAAAAAGGTTTCCATTTCCATGATCGTCAGTGATCACATGATGAAAAAGTGTCCACATTTTGGCGAGAAATATAGAATATATATGAATGTCACCACGAAAAGTGAATGACAAGACGGACATCGCTGTTCGTTTTTGGAAGTTCAGGGCAACAGAACATTTGGCTAAGAAAATCATTATTTCAGACCATATTTCTCTTCACTTTAGTCTTACAGTATGTCTGGAACATGCCCTCGTCTTTTCAGCTATTTCATTATGGGCCATTAGCACGATGAATGGAAAGCCAGCATAAACAAAACCAATCTTCAAAAAAAAAAAACAATCCCCGTTCAATCAGGCCTGTTGAAACGCTCTCATGTTTGGCCAGGGTGCATTGAGTGGAAGAAACAGAACTCCTGGGACTTTGCAGTAGCTGTTTGAATCAATTCTGAATGAATATTAACTTCAATTTTGGGGCTTTAGAAGATATGCAGTAATTGTTTCCTAATATGCATGAACATTAGTAAAAGTAAACCGAGAAAGGTGTAATTTAATGGGGCGTTTTGTATGTGGATGTGCATTACTTCAACTCTTTTTAGACTTGCCTCTTTTCACTAACCTCAGTTTCATCCCTCCTGTCATTCTCTTCCTGTCTTAAGTTTTTTTTTTTTTTTTAATGGTTCTTTGCAGGACCTCCCAGTCTTTCTCTCAATACTTTAGCTCCTGAGAAATTATGAAATATTAGAAAGGCTGTAAATTTCTGGAATTAAACCTTAAGCTTGTCTGAACTCCAGAGTAATAATAAATAAAACGTTCATATTTCAGGCCACAGAGAGGTTTTCACATAAATGTCATCAGCGTAATAAAACTATTTCAGTTCTAACCTCAAATCAAATATGTGTGGCAGTAGAAAACATCTTCTTGTTTGATCTTTGAGATGTAGAATATCTGATTTCTTATAGTAGTTTAAAAACAAAAAGTAAAATATTGGGAACATTTGCAAAAAAAAAAGTTAAAATAAGATAAAATTCATACAATGGCTATTAAAAATAATCATTTATTTCATAGAAACCAGCGTAGTTAGAAAAATACTTGAATTCATGTTCTCAGTAGCTGGAAATTCAAAGCACCCTGGTTGGAGGCCCTGCTATTAGCTCACGACCAAAACAAACAGCGGAGGGGAAAAATTACCTTTGTAAAAATGTAAAGCGGAGACTGCCAAGTCGAACGTTTTTGCTGTTATCACAATAAATCACATGTGAAACTTGGACAAGAGAGCGCACATAAGCGCTGCCTTTGTTTTCTATTCCACTTAGAAAGGTCGTGTCTCAAGAGGAATATTAATGCTGAGATATTACTCAGGGTGTGTGTGTGTGTGTGTGTGTGTGTCTGAGCTTGTGTTAGTGATGTGCGTCTAAACGATGGAGACGAGTTTATGTGCTAAAACGCAACAACTGATTAGTCCTCTGCTGCCAGTGTGTGTCTATGTGGTTATTTGTACTGCACACTTACATACGTGTGTGCATGTGTCTGTGTGTGTGGAAAGTAAAAGTACTCTGGCCAAAAGCAGGTGATCGATTGGTCATGTAGTGACTGATGATACCCTGAGGATGTCTGGGTAATAAAGTGTTGCTTTCCTAAATGTGTCCTGGGCTGCTGCTTGCATGTATTTTTAAGGTCAAAGCAAGTGCAGAACATTCATTATATTCACCATTTTTAATTTTAATATGGCAAGCCATCAAGTCAAGCTTTGTATTTACAACTTCACAATAACCAATAGGGAGCCTTATTTTGTTTAAACACAAAGTGTCTGAAATTGTATGATTGATTGCGCTTTGGTATTTCAATAAGGATGCAGACCTATAAATCAAAGAAACAACAGACCTGCAACAGAAAACACAGTCCTTTGCCTCCCACACAATATTTGGAGAAGATAATAATTAATAAATGAGAAGAAAAGTCATTTAAAAAAAGGCCTAAATACACATGGATATATAATAAAATTATATAATCAGGTTTATGTGTCAATGATCTCTATAACTCTTCAATAAAAACATTATTTACTGCTAAATATGACAGAAGTTCTGATCAAATATGCATGAACTGAAGGTAAAAAAATCTCCAGCTTTATGTATCATGTTAAATCTTCGTTCTTGCCAATTTCTCCTCTTTTCATTCATCTCCATACACTCCAATGTTCTCCAAGAGGTGAAGAAAACCCGACCTGCCATTTTTACAGGCTATTTTGCTTCAGAATGGAGCCCAAAACATGTCATTCTGACTCTATAACTGAATGTCTGTTTTCATTCCTCTCCAAAATTTGGCAATTTTTTTTTGTTATATTTTGTGGTGAAGTGCAGGCAATGTGGGTGCAGGAGACCCTGTTAGCCACCCACATTCAGCAGAACAAGACTTTCTTTATTCAAGCAGCAGACTGTATTCCTGAGGAACAATTAGAAAAAATTAAGGTTAGACCCGCATCATTTTTTTCAAACAAACTTTTTACACATAATGCCACTATTTCTTCTTACCTTTTAAGGTGTTGGTTATTAAAGGTTTTGTTTTAATGCCCTTTCTTATTATAAAGACACCAACTTTGGTTTACAATCATTGAGTATTGTGAAACAAAGAAAAAAGGTCATAATATTCAACATATTTACATACCTACATCTGTTACCATTTTCAGTCATATCTTGGTGATGGATATATCTATAGCCATCTCATGCCATACATGAGACTGTCCATTAATTCTCTTGACGACTTTTTTCGGGGTAGGTTGCCAGGTCTTTCCCCACATAGCTTGGGACTCACACCCAGACCATGCAAGAACATGCAAACAGAAAGGACTTGGGGACCTTCTTGCACTGTGCCATGACCCACATATAGCCTCACATACTGTATAAGCTGCATTCAAAATCGCATAATTTCCTACTATATAGTAGGGGGGATAAAGAATGTGACAAAAGTAGTATGTCCTAATTCACAAGGCATCACCTAACTGACGCCTTGGGAAGCATTTTGACTCTTCGGGCTCCCTTTAGCGTAACTCTACCCCTACCCCAGACCAACCTACCAACGTCATCTAACTAACTGACGCTAAAGGGCGCCTAAAGCGTCAAATATTGAAGCATGGTCAAAAGGTGACGCCTTGGGGTGAGAATGCGTTGACTAGGCATTATTAGGCAAAAAGTAGGCTACCCGGATGACCTTCTGAAGTGTGAATACGATGGACACTTTACTACCCCATGAGGCCACTGACGCTGGAAGGTCACTTGATAATGACAACAACATGGCGGATGTATTATCTGGATTACATTTATACTACACATACTAGAATGTACTTTTTTAGCAGTTATGAAGTAATTACTTATTCAGAATAGAGAGTATGTGATTTCAGATGCAGAAATATTCTTTCATGTGATACAATATTAGTGATGTATTTTTTCTACACTAGAGAGCAGCACAGAGGTAAACCTTCTAATAGCTACTTTGTACCTTAAAGTTTAAGTGTCATCATATACACACTTTTATCCCTGTAGGCTTGCACCAGTTGCAGACTTCCTTCAAACCAAGACTTCGGTGATTCCTTTAAAAAGCAGGTCACAGTGCTCCAAACAGACGTGTGTAATTTACCTCCTCCCCAGACAAAGTCTACATTACACTCTGTTCCACGTCTTTTTTATGTCTTTCTCTATAGGCCATGCCATTCCTGGTGAAGTTAGTGGGCCCAGGACAGTATACACACCCATGAAGTCATGGTATTTCCAAACTACCGCATACTGATGGATGTTTTATTTCCAGGTCTTAATTCTTTTCATTCACAGAAAGGGAAAAGTCGATTTTTCCTTTTAGGAAACTTGAAGATAACAAATGAATTATTTTCCTATATTCCTAGGAATATATTGACTATTTCAGATACTTTACCTTCATCAGCTATAGTACCATAGAAACACGATAACATTGCTTGGGGACTTTGGAAATAAATCTTCAATCATTGTGGTTTAAGGGGCAAATATCTAAATATTAATAACAGCATTAAATAAAAATGATGGAATATATATTTGTACTATTTGAAACATTGTAAGAGTCAAAAATGACTGGAATATGATTTTTATGGCTGTTAACAGATAAATTACAAGTAGGCTCAATTGTATAGTTTTTTAAGTAAGGAAGGTGTATTCAGATACCTAAAAGCATGATGTTCTCATTATATATACGTCACAAAATGTATCTTTTAATTATATATATATATATATATTAGGGCTGTGCATAAGTTAATTGCGATTAATCGCATCCAAAATAAAAGTCTGTGTTTACATAATATATTTGTGTGTGCTGTATATAATTATTTTGTATATATAAATACACACACATGCATGTATATATTTAAGAAAATGTGTTATTCATATATAAAATATTTATATTTATATAATATAGATTATGTATTTATAAATATATACAGAATTTAAGCGCAAATAATTCTTAAATGTATACATGCATGCATAGGTATTTATAATTATATACAAAATAATTATATACAGCGCACACAAATATTATGTAAACACAGACTTTTATTTTGGATGCGATTAATCGCAATTAACTTTTGCACAGCCCTAATATATATATATATATATATATATATATATATATATATATATCAAAGCTACAGTTTAAACCACAATCTAGCTCTGTTTCCCACAAACACTGAACAAAGATAAACCTAAAGTATGCATGTAACCTCCTTGGAAAATTTTGCAACATGAACATGTAATTTTATTAAAGTCAGAAATTGCTTATTCTTATTTTTTTAATGGAATATTGCAGAATTTATCATAAATGATTTATCTGTGCACATCATTATTATTTTTTAATTCATAATCTTTAATTAAAATAACTTCCCCTCCCTCTTGGATCATCATTTCTTCTGTTCTCTGATGACGTGTTTACTAGTGAGGGCAGGACAACCTGTCACTCACATGACATCACAGCAGTAGCAAACCACAACCATCCAATATATTCCCGATGGACAAAATCAAGTCCCGCTATACATTTTTTCTTGTTTGTCTCACTTGAAAATACGTCACAATAGAGAAGAAAAGACAATTGCCACTTCTGTTTAATGCCGACTTTAACTGTTTGTTTGAATAATTAAAAAACAAAACTTTATAAAATCATCAATGTCCAATTTTTTTGCCCCCATTTTAACTCAATAAAGTTAATTAGGGAAAAAAAACTTTGAATGACACACTTCACATGACAGTTACTTAGAGTATATGTTTTTCAGATTTCTTTTGCAAAATACTCTTGTAGAATATTTTCTGGTGTTTTCAGGTAATCTGGCATCTATTTAGCAGACTGAGGACTTTTAAACTGCTCCGATCAGATACCATCTTCAGGTGAATAAAGTATGGTCATGTCTGTACAGAAGCTCGCCTCAAACCCGAATGCCACCTCATAATACTATGATTCACAGATAAAGCAAAACAGTGATGTTGCAGTGTGGAGATTCGGGAAAAATATCAATGCATACAATATCAAAGATTTATAACTACATTAGCCACTATGCTTGACTTTAAAAAAGAGGGGATATTCAACACAGGCCGACTGTTTAAGAAGTGATCTGTATTTGGCTGAACTATAATATTAGCAGGTCACTGTTCCATACGGTAACCAGACATGGACTTTTGCGGCTGCTGCGGCACATGCCCATAAGGAAGCAGAAGAAAAGAGAGAGGAGAGTGGATTTAAATTGAGGATGATAATTGCAGAGAGGAAAAATGCAAGAGCTGGAGCAGGTTATGACCACGCATCAGCCAGTTCCATTACTAGAGAAGAGTCTTTTTTTAAAAACTGGCCTGTGTGTGAGTGTAAGTGAATGCACACAGCCTCAGTTCAAAAGTTATTAGCTGTCATTCTCACAGACAAATTAGAATGGAAAATTCTACCATCGCTGCAAGTGGTTTGACCGCCTCTCTCTGTCTGTGCAAGGCTTGATCTTTTTTTCCCCTTAATCCTTTTTTTTTTACTTTTCAGTTTTTTTCATTCATCTCAGTTTCTCTCTCCCTTTTTTAATTATTATGATGCACAGTCAGGAACACTTAAAAAAGTTGATTTGTAACTTTAAAAAAAATGACAACCTATAACAGTCAATTTGTTAAGTAAACACTAGTAACAACTAAAAACTTTTGTTCATCTTTATGAACATAAATATTTCTGTCAAGGCTGCTAAGGATTGTTTAACGTTTTGCAAAGTAAGCAGCTAGAAATCTCATTCTCTCATCATTATGTTTGATTTTCAAAGCCCACTACATGACATGGGCATTATTTACCTCATAAAACTAGAGGAAAATATATTACCCTGTTATACAAATATGAAACAGCAGCAGTATAAATTAAGGCAGATGAATGTTAAGCAATGACAATTTTTTAATACATAATTATTTCAAGCTGCCATGCCTGCTGGAAACTTATTAAACATTGTTCAATGTAAAATTGTTTGTTCAGATGAACAAAAAATAATAAACTGACACCTCCTTGTTGGATATTTTTTTTTACATTGCATTACAGCATGTTATTGTCTTGATTTTTCTGGGGGTGGTTCAGTTGTTTGACCCATATTTTGAGTTATGTATTGTGTTGTGTTGAAGGAAATGGAACGGAAAATAAGGTAATGATTATTTTCTGCCAGGACATTATCAGTTTGATTTTCTTCTTACAATCATGTATTTCGGGAACCACATGACAAGGATAAAGTTTGAAGCTCTGATGAAGAAATCCGGTTCGACCAACACAATAACAAAATAATGCACTCAAACAATGGATTTCTGTATATGGTCGTCATCTCTCTCTCACAGTAACAATGATGACTTTATGTGAATAATTATGAGGTTGTTGACCTTCAGCTCACATTTATTATTGTCTCCATCTGTGCTGACATTCAGAGTTTGAAGTCTTTATTTATGACTAATCTGATATATAACAGATTTCATGCCAAGATTTTCTATGTCTTCAATGGCTTCCATTTGTTTCAATCAATTGTCCTCTAGTTTACAGGTTGAAACCACACCCATTATGTATAACGTAAAATCAGCCATTAAAACTCCTCAGCCTACCACAGGTCCATCATTCTGCTATAAAATGTTTGATAAATTACAGTCTCCCATCAGGTTTGAACCACAAAGGCTGTCCCTGTAAGGATGATTTATGGCTTTTCCCTTTCTTTCACGTTCTTCGTTCTTCCTCCACCAATGATAGAATCCCTCTTTTGGATGGTCACTCTTCCAGACCACACTGTTGTATGGATTCAAACTCCTCCTGAGGGCCCTGTAAAAGCCTTACCCGAGTCAGATGTGGCTTTGTTTGATTTCTTGCTTCTTTAAATGTTCCGAGACGTTGTGCATCCCAGTGGTTGAACCCATTAGGTCTGGTGATTTGGACTTTGTCCCCATCCTTTTCCCTGTGAGCTAAATATGTCCTCCCCTTCAACTCCAGTTGTGTTTGGAAAAACAAAATAGTCAAGAATGAAAAATGCACACAAGATGGACACGACTGCTGACTTTAGTTCACCAGGTAAGACAGTGTGTGTAAATGGAGGGCATTAGTAAATTCAAGGAAATTAAGTAAATAAAACCATTTAACTGTAGTGTATACCTGTTTGAAACATTTGATGTACTGTGAGCCAAATGCATCGCTGACAGATAAGAAGAGTGTTTTAAGCTCTGATGAAGTGATTATGGTTGTCTGAGAGAAAGTAGTGCTACGATCTCATGAAAGTTCGTATCTATGGCACGAATGTCATTTCTCGTGGCATTTATACGCCAAAAACAGTTTTTTGCGTGTATATGGCACGCGAATTTCGCGTATATATGATACGCACTTTTTTGCGTATAATACGCACGAACTCCCCACCCCCCTCCCTCCTAAACCTAACCCAGGGTTTTTTAGTGTGTACCATATACACGAAAAAAACACTTTTGGCGTATAAATGCCACGAGAAATGACACTCGTCGTGGTATAGATACGCATCTTCATGAGACTGTGTTGGCTACATTCTACAAGTGCAGAATGTCATTGGTTTGTTAAAGGACATCTGATCTCAGAGTTAGCTGTCAGCTTGGCCTATTTGTAAAATTATAAGATTGAACCTGCAGCCATTAATTCATTGTGAGTGCAATGAAGCCTTAAATTTTCAACTGCCCTGGTTTCTATTTACAACGTGTTTAAGGATTTGTAACCAATCACAGACATATCTGTTGATTGTGCGAATGCAATAACCAATAAAGAGGCATTTAAATTAGGGATGTGCAAAAATTAATTGTGATTAATCGCTTCCAAAATAAAAGTCTGTGTTTACATAATGTATTTATGTGTGCTGTATATAATTATTTTGTATATATAAATACACACACATGCATCTATATATTTAAGAAAATGTGTTATTCATACATGAAATATTTATATTTATATAATATAGATTATGTATTTATAAATATATACAGAATTTAAGCGCAAATAATTCTTAAATATATACATGCATGCATAGGTATTTATATATACAAAATAATTATATACAGCACACACAAATATATTATGTAAACACAGACTTTTATTTTGGATGCGATTAATCGCAATTAACTTTTGCACAGCCCTAATTTAAATATAAACTCTAATCACAGCAGATTATCTGATCTATTGTTTTATGATGTTTCACTTCTGTGTGCTGATTAAAATCGTGTAAAATCACAGGACAAGGCATCTGATTCATCTGGTGAGTCATATTGAGAATCATAGAAAAATGTGGTGATGACATGCAATGTATATTAAGAGAAAATGAAACAGTTTTTTTTTTATACTTTTGATGCATTAAACTTTTTGTAAGAGACCCCCAAAACAAAATTAGGAGCATAATTGGGGCACTTTAAGCAAATATTTTTTTGTTTTTGTTTGTTTATTATGAAAAGCCGGCAGCGTAATTAAACTTTTTTTTAATCCAATATAGCCTATATGTATATTTTTAAAAATTGAAAAAAAAAGAGAGAAAAAAAAAGAAAAAAAATATGAGATGAACTGTAGGAAACTGTATGAAACTGTACTGTATTCACTGGTAATGTTATATGCGCTTATATAAACAAGATAGTTGACAATGCCCAAATATGAGGATGAGAATGCAATGCAGGATCAGCACTCCAACTCACTGCAGTCAGAGCTCATATGGATCTATGTTCTGAATGGATGACAATTTCTCCAAAAAACAGTAACTGCCATATCTATCGAGTTTATTGCAGTAAGGCATTTTCTCAGTTTTCTTGTGCTTCTGCAGTTTTGCGAGTTATTTACTTGAACATACTCTCGTAATTTCTTCAATGCTCACAGTCAGTAGCGATAACTCAAAAATGGCGCCGCGGTGACGTCACACAACAAACGTGTATGACAAAGACCGATAAAGTCAGAAGTCAGTTAAATTGGGATTTTAAGTATGATTCTACGGCAAAGTGAGAGAATTTCCCCCACCAAAATGTATTTAATGACTCACAAACGAGACCCAGTTAGTTCTGCTGGAGTTTGAGAAGGATGTAATGCACAACCGAATGGAAGGATATTGAGGAAGATCGCACGTGGAGCCTGCAACTAAAGGTATTTAATGCGGTTTATTTCATATCGTGTTTGAACCGATTCAGCTTTATGTTTGACTACATTGAACTGGGTAATTTACGCTTATGTCGGATATTGTTGTTGTGAGTGCGATTGGCTCGGGTAGTTTTTTGTGTTCAACACTTTGTTACTGATATTTGGCCCACAATGGACGGGCAAACGCGCCTTTCGCGCGAACATGTGTTTGGAGGTTTGACGGTGGATACTTTGCCTGTGTGTGTTTATAGTCATAATTTCTAGAATTTACTATAATGATCTAAACATTAACATATCCTGCGAACAATGATCAATGTTGCAAATTTGGGCGAAATAATGTTCCAGTTTTACATATCCCCAACTATAACAGACTCCTAAGTCTCTAGACTGGATTTAGTTAGCATTTGAGAATACTTTTGAATCAAGGTATTCCTCTTAGGGTTCAAGGAAAGTTACACTGCGAGATTGTCTCTTTGTGTTGATAATTTTGCAGGATTCCATGTGGACCCATGCCTTTTTTTCTGTTCCACCTGTCATCACTCTAGCTGCATGCAGCTTTCAAACCCACATCTCTGAATTATGTTCATACAGTTTGGCAAAGTATTAAATTTCCACTATACAGTCCAAGATACCTGAGACACAGGCGCCTGTTTTCGATTGAACACTGCAGATTTAGAAAAAGAAAAAACACTGTATGAATGTTTGTCTCACGTCTTTTTTATCTTTTTATTTTTTACCTCTCAGATATCTTTAGTATACCAGTTTTAACCTGCGTAAGGTGTGCCATATGTTATTGATCAAGACGGTAGTCAAAAAGGGCAATTTTAGGTTACCGGAACTCACCCTTGTGTTGTGCATGTTGAAAAACACTTTGTTTTATGTACTACAGTAAAACTGTATTCAATGAATGGAGCACAGTCTAAGTGTCATGGCATGCATAATGTAGCCTATGTTAATCATTCAATAACATTATATATATATATAAATCTCAAAGTATCATGGAATTACCATTTGATATATACTTACAATAATAGCCTATTTGTATGCAGAAACATGGCTAAGGAGCATGGCCTTTAAATGTTTTCTAGTTTATGTACAGTATTACACAACAGCAACCAAAATCTACTTATTTTTTATTAAACTAAATGCAATGTGTCGCCTATGTATAAATAATAATAATCATCCATCATCATCACATAATGGGCCAGGTGGTCATAAATCAGAATATTGATTGACATTAAGCAGTTTAAGCCTATTTATTTTGCTACTGCATTAAAATATTGTTAGTTTTATTTGCTTTTCGAATTATTCAACTATTTTTTTCACAACTCTTTTTGAAAAATCCTGAACTACACGATTTTGGATAAATTGAGATTTTTTTGTTTTGTTTTAAATCGAGATTGCGATGATTCTGAACAGATCAAAAAAAAATAATTTACTTGAGGGTCTGACAACGTTAATTGCTGCAGTCAATTGAAAAAAGTTAAATTAATTTAAATGAATTATTTAAAAATAATAATTTTGAATGAATAGTTCAATGGCTCGCTCAAATACTTCACTTGACTTGTTTCATTACTGGATGAATCAGTGCTTTTAATGAATCTCTTGAATGAATGATTCAATGATAAATATTTCTTTTCAGTCATTGTTGTGGTGTAATAGTGTAATCAAAACAATCATTTTTTTCAAGCGCCAACTTACTTTCAATATAGAGCAAATCACCTTTTGATCGCTGCTGTAGACATAAATGTTTAAATCTGAACTATAAACTTTATCCAAGTAATTCTGTGATGATTAAAATTTTTTACATAGAAATAACAATACTGTGTGGTTGAAAAGTTTGTGAAGCTGTTTGTTCACATGACAAACTGCTCTCTCTGGGGCAGTGGCAGCGCCGGAGAATCATTGTCATTTAAGAATAAGATTAAGTGGGTGTTTTAATCAAGATCGCAATCTTTTTACAACACCATTTCATAAATACTGCTCTAAATGATCATCTCCATTTGATGGCTTTCCAGGCATCTGGATCTCTCAGTCCGTAAAAGTGTCCAGTTCCAGCGGCTTGATCTCGTTTACTCTTTATTGGTACATTGCTTCACACAGGAGGGTCTGGAGGTGAGGAATGTGACACTAGCAATAGAGAGCACAGCATTTGCAGTTATTAATTCACTCACTTAGGACTCTGTATATTATAGAGCTGTTTGGTTTTAACCAGGCTACTTGCAGAGAACAGCGTTGCTTGTACTCCACATTAGCAAAGTAAGCAAACACTCAAATCCTCAATCTAGAAACTAAATGTTGTTAATTCCTTGCATTTATCATGTGTAAAAGATAAAAAAGAATTAATGTTTATTCTCATTGCAATAGTACAGTAAATCTGGTTGTTAACTTCTTGACACCCACAAAATTCCCACAAATAGTCAGCAAGAACAAATTGTACCTTCATTAGCGGCTGGAGTCTGTCAGCACTTCTTTTTACTGTCGTTTTACCATTCTTCCTTTTTATTCACCTCTTGTTAATATGGTTTGTAAAATGCATCTGATAAAATATTACGCCAATGGCAGTAATTAGTCGAGCTATATAGTTTCAGTTTACTTCATAGGCCTGTTGGGTGGGGTGGTGCACAGCAGCTTTTATGAGCTAAAATCTCATCCTCACACCTGGATGTCCAACCGAAGGACAGATTTGCAGATTCTGGGAGACGTGTAATCCTGAGTGCCCTGCAGAGAATCACTGCTGCTGACCCTGCCATGAACTGTGATCTGGGTTTGATTAAAAGGGTCCTTTAAATCTTACAAGCTCGCTAACAATGTGCTTAAGGCATGTTCTGCAGTAAAAAAAAAAAAAAAAAACATTTTTTCAGCATTCCCTGTTGAGTTCAAAACAACAACCAGAAGGCCAAGGGAAGAGAGGAGAGTGATCTAAAAACACAAAAGGCGTTCTGCCAATGAATGAATTCAGTACAGGGTGGCATCTATGAAGGGGGTACAGAGGAATTTACAAAAGAGGGTTGAAAGTGAGATCAAGTCCAACTTGAGTCTAGAGTCAAAGAATGTTTATCCTATCATTAAAGGGGCTGCATATAAGTGTGAGGTAATGCTTTTTCTCATTGACTCTCACACAAACTGCTATTAGTCCAGATTGATGTCAAAAGTCTACATTACTGTAAATATTTTAATTACATACAGCTCTCTGGACAAATTGATTCTGATTGGTCAGTTACAGAATTCTGTGGTCAAATTTTGTAAAATGGTGCTGAACTATATGGACCATTTTGGCAATCGATTTAAGTGGCTCTCATAATTTATCTAAAAATAATTATTAATATTTAATTAAATTCAAATAGTTCGTTTTTACTGGTATTTGGTGTCTTGTAGAGCCTGACCGATATGGATTTTTGGGGGCTGAATGTTTTTGCTCAAATGTGGTGATCATCAAAAACACTTGTGTGACAAAGTACTGGACGCAGGGTGAATGATAGAATGAGAATGATACATTTTAGCTGTTACCAAACTAGTTTGCGTTGCATGTTCTATATTGCATAATCTTCTCTAATGACTGTCTTTTTATTTAGTCACGTTATATAAAAAATAATGTATCAATCAATGTATCAAAAGTGTCACTGGCAAAACCTTATTACCTTCTATTAGAGGTTTTACTCTTCTACTCTCTACCAATGGTGGAAGTACTCTGGTCTATTACAAAATTAAAAGTAATAATACCATAATGAAAACAGGTTTGATTTCATACAGTACTTTTACTTAAATACTATTTTAAATAAGTAGTCAGAAGTATTGGAATATTGCTTTTTTTTGTAACATAGTGTCAACCTGTAGGCAGAATGGCCTGACACTGTCTACGTCGGACCCGGCCATTGTCACTCGCATCGCAAAAGCTGTTTACCCTGGACACGACAAAGCACTCGTTGCAAAGCATTAGTCCTTCGTGTCAGTATGTCATAAATAGAATGAGGCATCTGTTTATTGTCAGGAGATTTGTCGCTTACATTGCGCCGTATTCAGTGTAGACAACATCACTGATTATAATGGGTTCTACAGTCTTCTCGCGTTCGGTGTCTTGTTCAGGCAGCAGCAAACTAGCAGTCAAGTGGTGTCTTAGACGGGTCGTATAATGCCATTTTTGTACAAGTTAATATGAATCTTTAGGGTCCAAATGAAAACTTTGTAATATACTTTTATTAAAATTCTCATTAATATTGTAAAAAAAAAAATACAAATTTTACCTTGTCAAAAACAGCTCTGTTTTCAGCACGCCGTTTCAGTGCATATGCCTTTAAATGATAATCAGCCTTTGTGTAAACTATCCCTTTAAGTCTCTCTCTCTCTTTTTTTAAATTTTTTTTAACATTTAATTAAATAGATTCAGTGCCAATACTGTAAAAGTGACCTTTTGTATTGGGATAATTATCTAATTGCATATCCATCTGATTTTAACTCAAATGTTCTTTTAAAAAGAGTTGGCGTTGCTTTGTTCACCCCCCCCCCCCCCAATATATTTTCTTCAAAAGTCCACAAATTACTTCAAGATGACCTATACAGACTAAAGAACCTAATTAGGCCTGTGGCTTCATTTACCAGAATCACATTAGCCAGTGAAGACTTGAAACAGCAAACATGCTGTTTCATCATTACCACAACAACATATCCTACGAGCTGAGAATCGATTTGAGGGGATGAGCTCAATCAGCTTTCAGAGGAGCTTTGAGAGGAGACCAAACCAGACTAAGTATGGAGATGAGCTGGCGTTGAGAGAAAGGAGACTCCAGATTTCGCAATGGTTGCAACATCTGCAGTCAATGAAGCATTAAACCTGAACTTTCCAGAACCCTTCAGGAATAGAGGACAGAGAGAGAGGCTCCAGCAAAAAACCTTCATCCCCTGAAGTTATAAAACTGGTTTACATTTAGGTTGTGGTGCTGTCCAGTGTCTGCCCTCATCATGCCCTCCTTTCATATTCTTCATGTCCTACTGTACTGAAAATATCTTTTAAAATGAGAAAATCAATATTTATCCTTGTACCTTCTATTTATTGTACAACCTCAATTATCAGCTTAATTACGTCTTCTGTAATTAAACTCTTCTCTCTCTCTCTCTCTCTCTCTCTCTCTCTCTCTCTCTCTCTCTCTCTCTCTCTCTCTCTCTCTCTCTCTCTCAACGAGCCCAAAAGGGCCCACGTCACTCCTCTGTTCATCTCCCTGCACTGGCTGCCACTCGCTGCTCGCATAAAGTTCAAGGTGTTGACACTTGCTTACAGATTGACCACAGGATCAGCTCCCTCCTACTTCCACTCATTACTACAAGTCTACATCCCTAACAAAAGCCTACGATCAGTCAATGAGTGACAGCTCGTTGTACCATCACAGAGACTCAAAATCACTCTCCAGAAAATTCTCATTCACGGTACCATGCTGGTAGAATGATCTCCACTCCACATCCGGAATGCAGAATCCCTGACACCTCTTCCATCAGCACTTAACCAAATATAAAAGTATATATATAGATGGATATATATTTAAATCCTCTTATCTAGCTAATGCTACTCCGAGCAATATCTGAACTTTGTATTTTGAGCACTTCTTGCGTTGTTTTTGTCTCTCTTCACGATGACTCACTTGGTTTAGTCCTTAGTTGTAAGTTGCTTTGGATAAAAGCGTGTGCTAAATAACTAAATGTAAATATAAAATGTTCGAGAGGAGATTAAAATTATATTTTAATGTATAAAATAATCGAGAGGAGAATTTCTAAAGACAACAAATTCAGATTCACCTGCCATTTTTGCGTCGCTCGCCTCCAACCCGTCCTCAAACTCCCGCTAATGACGTATGGTCAGCTTTTTTTGTTATATGAGTGACCATTTTAGTTCTAATTCTCAAGGTTTAAAACAAATACAGTTTTGTTATTAAAAGCAAGGTTTCTCTTACTGGAATTTCTTAACCCTCTCACCTTTGTTCAGGCACTAATTGTACCTCTAGAGGAGTTCTGGTGAACCACTTCTGTTGATTTTTCCATCAGACTTCCCAGGTTATTTCTGAACCCATCCTCTTTTTTAAATTTTTTTTTTATCTGCCCCTCATACTAATTTCATCCCCTCTGATCTCTAATTTGTTCTATGAGGGGTCGCTGAAAAGATCCAGGACCCAAAAGAATGACGTTCTCTTCAAGTCAGCTGTGACGCTGCAATCCGTCATAAAGAGGCCTGAGTGTGTTTTGATGAGGAATCCTTTATGAAGATAGAATTGCTTCAGTATTTCAAATGAATCAAACATCAGTTAGCGGCTTTTGAACGAAACCTTCCAGTGTTTGTAGACTCGAGCATCATTTGACAGAATTACTGTCTGTTGTTCAAAAATGCCATCTGTGGCCTTAGCTAAAGGGTGGGCTTCTGCAACAGTTGGTGTCTGGCGCTCCATTGCTCTCTTCATTTCCATCTCCCTCAATCCTGAAACAGGAGGAGGAAAGTAAATAAGTCCAAACTCTCAAGGATTAGGTCATCAGTGCCTTGACCTGCTGCCAGCCATAATATTGTGTTGTGGTTTCATTACCGACCCAATCAGAGCCATGTAATTAAAACATTCCAGTCGTTTACTTCACTTGTCTCCCATTCCTTCCTTCACTTAAAACAATGATTGTAAATCCACACTGCCTGATGCCCTAGCTGTGTTAAATTATTTTAAGAGCATTAACTGATAGCTCTGCTAGTAATATCTGTAAATAAAGGTTGTGTGTGCTAAAGCTTGTATCTTATCTAGATCCTTGATGTTACAAGGAAGATTTTCTTCATGTGACTGTGGTGAAAACTTTTCATAAAACACGTTACCCCCATTTTTGATCTAGTTTGGACTTTTGCGCTTGGCTGAATGATTTACTTCAACTTGAAATAATGCTTGTTGCAAGTTATGCTTGTTTACAATTTGCCTAGTTCCTAAAATACCACTTTAAAGTTTGAAAGAAGATTTTATCATCCGAACAGCTTAAACAAATTAATTTGATTTTGAACATTATATTTCCCAGTTGATCTGAGTAAGCAGTGGCTAGTAAACATCTGCTGGCTGCATTTGACCTTTTCTCCTCAAACAGAGGTCCAAAGCAGACATTTAACCACAGAGCAGCTTGAACCATAATGACAGAGGATTGAAGGAGACTGTCAAAATGTTTAGTGCTCGTCCACAAATTCTGTTTATCAGACACAAAAACTTCTAAACTTATTTCAAGTTTATATACATCAATTATACATATGAGACTATTAATAAAAATTAGAAATCTTTATTTTTTTTAACTTTACTACTTTTTTTGGACTATCAGTTTCACTACTGATTGGGGTCAGTAAGATTTCTTTTTTTTTTAAAGATAGATTTATTCAGCAAGGATGCAATATATTGATCAAAAGACAGCGATTTATAATGTTCTATTAGAGACAAATGCTGTTCTTTTGAACTTTCCATTCATCAAAGAATCCTTTTTTATCATGGTTACAAACATATTGAGCAACACAACTGTTTTCAATTGGCAATAATACACATTTTTACCCTGTGCACCAAAACCAATAATCACTTTATTTTGATGGTCTCATTTGAACATTGTTTATATAAGGAACTTTGCAACTACATGTACAACTAACTCTCATTTGTCACAATTATATTGTGTTTAGTTGTTTTCTGTCATGTCTGTATTAGGTCTCATTAGTTACCATGGTGTCTGATTCGTTAATCTTTGTCCAGCTGTTCCTGTTTAGTGTCCTCATTTACTGTGTATGTACACCCTGTTCTGTTTTGTCCTCAGCGGTTATTGTTTGTGTGATCGTGGTCATTATATTCCCGAGTTTGTTATTAAAGATGTTGTATCTGTCACCATCTCTTTCGACGTGCTCTTTCTAAGCCACCCAACCTGTAACATCATAGCCAATGACGGATCTAAACATCGGCCCAACCCTACCTACCAATCCACCCCCCCCCCCACCCCCGACCCCCCGGCTCGGAAAGGCTGACAGGGTCTAAGCGGAGTAGGAATTCAGAGGCTTTGCTATGTGTATGTGTGTGGTGTGATACAGCTCCAACTCCACCTGCTCACCTACAAAACATTTCTGGCAGCCTCTTGCATGTACTTTACATTTCACCATCTCTGGAGTGCTGACAAAAGACAAAAAGATAATAACAAAAAAAATCCATGCTCTTAGTGATCAAAGAGGAGTGTTTGACTTGAAATACTTTGGTTGTAATGAAACCTTCTGGTGATGAGCTGTCTTGATCAGACTCAGCAGGTGGGTAGTAATATGCCAAGATGATGAGTGATGTAAAGATAACTTGCCCAGGTGTGAGAGTCAGATATAGGTAGTTGACGAGAGGACCCAGGACTGCAGAGCAACACAGAGGTCAATCTTTTCTTATTAGCCTTCTGGTTTAGGAGTTGACAGGTGTCATAAAAATATTATATTTTTATTAATACTTGGAGTCAGTGTGATTGCATGGTCTGTAGATGTCAATAGACTCCACACAATATCTTAGCGTACACCCAGAGGCACACGGAGTGGGGGCCCCTGGCAAAATGAATCTAATAGGCCCTTTTTTATTAAATGAATTTTAAATACAATATATACTATTTTTTTAATCCATTAATTTAAACAATTATAGTCCATTGATCGCACATTTATGTTAATTTCTGCTTAAACATACAGAATGTGTTTTTTTGCCACTAGGGGTAGTGTTTTTTTTTACCTCTTACAATAACAAAGGCATATATTGATGACGCAAAGCATCAAGCGGAATTATGGATCTTGTCGTCAAGCTGATGGATCTTTTATGGATGAGTGAATACAGTGATGCTTTTAATCGTATACCAGCGCCACACGTAACACGAGTCCCACAGATATAAAGGTATAAGGACAATTCATTCTTCCGAACTACACGCAAGTGCTGAATTAATACTCTCACAGGTCAGTTTATTATTATTTATTATGCTCTAACAGTTGCACTCACACTATACAGCATTTGAGTGTGTTGAATGTTGTTAGTTAGGTATTTTTGTTGGCTGCATGAGACTAGCAGTAAGCTAGATCAACATTAGAATAACATACAGATCATATAACATTTAATCATGTTGAACTAAATAACATTATTAGACAGGTGAGCAAATGTACATAAAATTAATCAAAGTACATGGAACACTCGTGTCTCGGTCAAGTCGAAGTTAGTCGCGGACGTGGAGCTCTTGGCATTTCGAAAGATTTTGATCTTCATTCTAGTCCTCTTTTTTTTTTTTTCTCAAAGTCTGCTTGCCACGGTCCAAAATGTTTGAACAAAACAACAATAGCGTGAACGCTATTGTCCACATCTGTAGCCAAAGTTAGAATGGCAGAGGGTAACGCCGATATGAACTGGCGACTCCTCACCCCTGCTGACACGTCCCGTTTCCTTGGTTAAAATCGCAATTTTCTCACGATTTACAAATAGTTGGAAACATGGTGGATATTGTAAGTAATCAACTAAACAAAATATACAACACTAGCCTAGTGGTTTTTGGATATTTTACTGCAAAATCCTACATATTGTACTTTTAAATACTGGGTGCATGGAGAAATATCGCTTATTCTGCGCTCAAGGCCATGCATAAATCTTGCCGCAAAAGCAGGCTAATGATAATACATGTTTCTAAAAAAATAATGAGGCATTTTTAATTGTTTATTAATAAATGAGTGTTTTCTAAATCAGTGTCGGCTACAAATATGTCTAGATACATCTCCGCTGTAAAGTGGATGTGTCTTTAGAAAGAAATGCATCTTTCATACGGATGACCTAATCGGAAGATATTTGCATTCAATTCAATTTTTTTTGTTTAAAAGTGGACATTTCAAGCTTTATATAGATTTCTCATGTCTGTGAGGCAAGTGTTCGCTGTGTTTGTTTATTTTTGAGACATGCTCCAGTTCATGGAGACCATAAAAGCGCACCCTGATTGTTTTATTTTATTTTACAAAAGCACAAAGTTTTCTTGTTATTGTGAGTTTACACAAATAGAAATTGAGTATTTTAAGTTGTTTCCACTGTTTGTAGAAAAATGCTAATCAAGATGTTGCTGCGTCTTTATATTAACATTCCTGATTGTTTGAATGATCAGCTCTCTGGGACCCCCTTCAAATGCGATGCCCCAGGTAATTGCCTGGCTTGCCTGCCCTATTGTGACACCTCTGCGTAGACCAGTGTCAATAAATAAATAAAATATATATAGCCTAATCCTCTTTGGAATCGTTGCTGGAAAGGATTTAAAAATATTTGTAATTATTATATATATTTTTTACTTTGTTGAAGACTAAGGTCTGAGCCAAAACAACAGATTGGCTTGTACTGCTCAGCCCATCTAGTTAACAATACCATATTGATGTGAAGTTCCTTCTATTGGTTTTTGATGAGCACTGCATTCTTCACGCAATTGTCCTTTGGGACCTCAGCATCCCATGTGAACTTTTCCTGCACTTACCATTAATTGAAATGGACTTTGGCATCGTTGATTTCCTTCATCGTTTTGGTCTATTCCTAATGAGAGCCTTTTGTTGTGGCTTTTGGCTGTAGGATTGATTATTTATATATTTATTTCCTAAACATCATCCTTCCGAAACCCCTAATAATGGTGGTGTAGAAGAATCCCACAACAAAACCACAGTTTGTAGGAATGATTTGCATTTTGACGTCAATGGAAATGTGTTTCCTGTCTTTACTTTGGCCTGCCCAGTCAGCAATAACGGTGGTGGGAGCTTAACTAGAAGAAGACAATAAAAAAGGATTCTCACCACAAATTCATTATTTGATATGCATAGAAACAAATGTAAAACATTTAAAAACATATCAACATTCATTATTTTTTATGGAAACTCTAGCTCAAGGTGGTTTTGTAGTAATTGCTGGCTTTTTAACTATTAAAGAACATTCCTGTTCATTGCAAGTCTTTTGCAGCTTCAATGCATCTTTAATCATAATCCTTAAACTACAGACATATTTGAGTACAAACCAAATATTTGAAAATGTCCTCACAAGAAAAACATGTTAAAGACTAACTTGTGAGGACATAGTTATTCTAACTATTAGAAATTAAGGCTGGGTAATAAAAAAAATATTTTTCAATTTTGATCGATTCGCTTTTATTATGAACCGATATCAATTCTTAAAGGTGCTGTCAGTAAGAATGACAGCTAGTGGTCGAAATGGGTACTGCAGTCTAAATTCAAAATATCAGAGATTGTTGTTTCTCCCATCTCCTCCACCTCAGACTTGACGCTCACGCAGGTTGCCAGTTTGAGGACATGCAACATGAATGAGCGAAAAGGACAATGAAAGCAGAGGTGACTTACAGACTGTAAGTTAATGAGTTGATTTATCTGCGTTTTAATATGCTCTCGTTTTTAGATATTCAGATGGAAATCAAGGCTTTTTAGGTTGTGTGGAATCTGCCATCTCTGATCCAGTTTGTTTGCTCATTTCCAAGGCTGCAAAACGCTGTGTTTCCTGCCAACTGGCATCCCAGGATGTCGGAATACTATTGGGTGAACTGGCAGTGGGTGAGATCCCACAGACCAAAACAAAAACTGACTGACAACAGGGAATGTGTAAAATAATAAGTAAAATAACTGGCTGTAGAAGGGTTTTTCAGAGAAACGAGTATGTGAACTTTGCATGTTTCCTTTGGTTGAGTAAAAAAGTTACATGCATCACCTTTATGCTCTTTTCAGCTGATGAATGAACAGAGCATTGTTGTTATAGCACAAAATAAACCTGAATGAAGATCAGAAGGTATGTTGAAAGATGCAGTGCAACTTAATAAAATCTGAATCATGTCTCCTGTAATCGCTCAATCAGTCTTTCAACCCTGGTAAGGTTATAAAGCTTACATATCAGCTTGCCTTATAAACGATGTCGCATAACATTCACCTCAAGACAATCAATGACCATAAACTCATCAGTCAGCTAAAAAAAAAAAATTCTAGAGAAGAGAGGAACAATTTGCAAAGTATATGCCCTATTTATTGTGGGGTTTTTTTTCTTTCTTTCAGTATTTAATGTATGTTTGAATAAGTTTAGATTTCAAAAATAAATTGGGGTAAAAAGAAAATTATGTAATTGCTAAGTTGGTATTACTACTTTGTTATTATAAAACCTTCATTGTGTGTAATTTAAGTGTTTGTATAGAAATCAGTTAATTTGAACCT